>NW_027328336.1:300780-601560 GCF_047675955.1 Chlorocebus sabaeus | reverse complement strand
GCCTCCAGAAGCTTTTCGCTAAGACTGTTCTTGTGGAAATTGCAAAGTGATATTTGGAAGACCATAGAGTGCTATGGTGAAAACGGAAATAACTGCCGTTAAAAACTGGAACGAAGATTTCTGAGAAACTGCCTTGTGTTCTGTTAATTCGTCTCACAGAGTTACAGCTTGCCCGTCAAGAAGCCTTACCCTAAGACTGTTCTTGTGGAATATGGAAGGTGATATTTAGAAGCCAACAGTGTTCTACAGTGAAAAAGGAAATAGCCTAAGGTAAAAACTGAAAATAATCATTCTGAGAAACTGCTTTGTGTTCCTTTAATTCATCTCACAGAGCTATAGCTTTCGCTCAAGAAGCCTTTCACTAAGACTGTTCTTGTTGAATTTAGAACGTGATGTTTAGAAGCCCATAGAGGGCAATGGTGAAAAAGGAAATATCCTCCGTTAAAAACTGGAAAGAAGCTTTCTGAGAAACTGCTTTTTGTTCTGTTCATCATCTCACAGAGTTACAGCTTTCCCCTCAAGAAGCTTTTCGCTAAGACTGTTCTTGTGGGATTTGCAAAGTGATATTTGAAAGCCCAGAGAGGGCCACGGTGAAAAAGGAATTCTCTTCCGTTAAAAACTGGAAAGAAGCTTTCTGAGAAACTGCTTGTGTTCTGTTAATTCATCTCACAGAGTTACAGCTTTCCCCTCAAAGAGAACTTTCCTAAGTCTGTTCTTGTGGAATTTGCAAAGTGATATTTAGAAGCCCATATAGTGCTATGGTTAAAAAGGAAATATCTTCAGTTGAAAACTGGAAAGAAGCTTTCTGAGAAACTGCTTTGTGTTCTGTTAATTCATCTCACAGAGTTACAGCTTTCCCCTCAAGAAGTCTTTCGCTAGGACTGTTCTTGTGTCATTTGGAAAGTGGTACTTAGAAGGCCGTAGACGGCTATGGTGAATAAGGAAATATCTTCTGTTATAAACTGTAAAGAAGCTTTCTGAGAAAGTGCTTTGTGTCCTGTTAATTCATCTCACTGAGTTACAGCTTTCTCCTCAAGAAGACTTTCGCTAAGACTGTTCTTGTGGAATTTGCAAAGTGATATTTGGAAGCTCTTAGAGGGCTATGGTAAAAAATGAAATATCTTCAGTTAAAAACTGGAAAGAAGCTTTCTGAGGAACTGCTTTGTGTACTATTAATTTATCTCACAGAGTTACAGCGTTCCCCTCAAGAATCCTTTCGCTAAGACTGTTCTTGTGGAAATTGTAAAGTGATATTTAGAAACCTTAGAGGGCTATGGTGAAAAAGGAATTATCTTCCATTAAAAATCGGAAAGAAGCTTTCTGAGAAACTGCTTTGTGTTCTGTTATTTCATCTCACAGAGTTACTGCTTTCCCCTCGAGAAGCCATTCATTAAGAATGTTCTTGTGGAATGTGCAAAGTGATATTTGGAAGAACATAGAGGGCTATGTTGAAAAAGTAAATATCCTACGATAAAAACCGAAAACAAAGTTTCCGAGAAACTGCATTGTGTTCTCCTAACTCATCTCACGGAGTTATAGCTTTCCCCTCAAGAAGTCGATCACTAAGACTGTTCTTGTGGAGTCTGCAAAATGATATTTGGAAGTTCATAGTGGTCTGTGGGGAAAAAGGAAATATCTTCAGTTAAAAACTGGATAGAAGCTTTCTGAGAAACTGCTTTGTGTTCTGTTAATTCATCTCACAGAGTTACAGCTTTCCCCTTAAGAAGCCTTTCCCTAAGGCTGTCCTTGTGGAATTTGGAAAGTGATATTTAGAAGCCCATAGATGTCTATGGTGAAAAAGGAAATAGCCTGAGATAAAAACTGACAATAAGCTTTCGGAGAAACTGCTTTGTGTTCTGTTAATTCATCTCACAGAGTTAGAGCTTTCTCCTCAAGAAGCCTTTCGCTAAGACTGTTCCTGTGGAATTTTCAAAGTGATATTTGGAAGCCCTTAGAGTGCTAGGGTGAAAAAGGAAATATCCTAACATAAAAACTGAAAAGAAGCTTTCTGAGAAACTGCTTTGCGTTCTGTTAATTCATTTCACAGAGTTACAGCTATCCCCTCAAGAAGCCCTTTGATAAGGCTGTTCTTGTGGAATTTGCAAAGTGGTATTTGGAAGACCATCGAGGGCTATGGTGGAAAAGGAAATATCTTCAGTTAAAAACTGGAAAGAGGCTTTCGGAGAAACTGCTTTGTGTTCTGTTAATTCATCTCACAGAGTTACAGCTTTCCCCTCAAGAAGACTTTCTCTAAGCCTGTTCTTGTGGAATTTGCAAAGTGATATTTGGAAGTCCTTAGAGGGCTATGGTGTAAAAGGAAATATCTTCAGTTAAAAACTCGAAAGAAGCTTTGTGATTACAGCTTTTCCCTCAAGAAGCCTTTCGCTAAGACTGTTCTTGTGGAATTTGCAAAGTTATATTTGGAAGCCCATAGAGGGCTATGGTTAAAAAGGAAATATCTTCAGTTGAAAACTGGAAAGAAGCTTTCTGAGAAACTGCTTTCTGTTCTGTTAATTCATCTCACAGAGTTACAGCTTTCCCCTCAAGAAGTCTTTCGCTAGGAATGTTCTTGTGTCATTTCGAAACTGGTATTTAGAAGGCCATAGAGGGCAATGGTGAATAAGGAAATATTTTCCGTTATAAACTGGAAAGAAGCTTTCTGAGAAAGTGCTTTGTGTCCTGTTAATTCATCTCACAGAGTTACAGCTTTCTATTGAAGAAGGCTTTCGCTAAGACTGTTCTTGTGGAATTTGCAAAGTGATTTTAGAAACCCATAAAGGGTATGGCAAAAAGGAAATATTCTAAGATAAAAACCGAAAATAAGCTTTCTGAGAAACTGCATTATGTTATCTTAATTCATCTCACAGAGTTATAGCTTTCCCCTCAAGAAGCCGTTCACTAAGATTGTTCCTGTGGAATTTTCAAGGTGATATTTGGAAGCCCATAGAGGGCTATGAAGAAAAAGGAAATATCTTCCGTTAAAAACTGGAAAGATTGTTTTTTAGAAACTGCTTTGTGTTCTGTTAATTCATCTCACAGATTTACAACTTTCCCCTCAAGATGCCTTTCGCTAAGACTGTTCTTGTGGAATTTGCAAAGTGATATGTGGAAGCCCATAGAGGGGTACGTTTAAAATGGAAATATCGTAAGATAAAAACCGAAAAGAAGCTTTCTGAGAAACTGCTTTGTGTTCTGGTAATTCATCTCACAGAGTTACACCTTTCTCCTCTAGAAGCCATTCGCTAAGACTGTTCTTGTGGAATTTGAAAAGTGATATTTCGAAGCCCATGGGGGCTATGGTGAAAAAGGAAATATCTTTCGTTAAAAACTGGAAACAAGATTTATGAGAAACTGCTTTGTGTTCTGTTAATTCATCTCACAGAGTTACAGCTAGAAGCCTTTCGCTAAGGCTGTTCTTGTGGAATTTGCTAAGTGATATTTGGAAGCCCATAGAGGGCAATGGTGAAAAAGGAAATATGCTAAGATAAAAACTGAAAAGAAGCTTTCTGAGAAACTTCTTTGCGTTCTGTTAATTGATATCACAGAGTTACAGCTTTCCCCTCAAGAAGCCTTCCGCTAAGGCTGTTCTTGTGGAATTTGCAGAATGATATTTGGAAGCCTATAGAGGGCAATGGTGAAAAAGGAAATAACCTCAGTTTAAAACTGGAAAGAAGCTTTCTGAGAAACTGCTTTGTGTTCTGTTAATTCATCTCCCAGAATTACAGCCTTCCCCTCCAGAGGACTTTTGGTAAGACTATTCTTGTGGAATTTTCAAAGTAATACTTGTAAGCCTATAGATGTCTAGTGTGGCAAAGGAAATATCCTAAGATAAAAATAGAAAAGAAATCTTCTGAGAAACTGTTTGTGTTCTGTTAATTCATCTCACAGAGTTACAGGTTTCCCCTCAAGAAGCCTTTCACAAAGACTGTTCTTGTGGAATTTGGAAAGTGATATTTGGAAGCCCATAGAGGGCTTTGGTGAAAAAGGAAATATCTTCCGTTAAAAACTGGAAAGAAGCTTTCTGAGAAACTGCTTTGTGTTCTGTTAATTCATCTCACAGAGTTACAGCTTTCCCCTCAAGAAGCCTTTCGCTTCGACTGTTTTTGTAGAATTTGCAAAGTGATATTTGTAAGCCCATAGAGGGCTATGGTGAAAAAGGAAATATCTTCCGTTAAAAACGGGAAAGAAGCTTTCAGAGAAACTGCTTTGTGTTCTGTTAATTCTTCTCACAGAGTTACAGATTTCCCCTCAAGAAACCTTTTGCTAAGACTGTTCTTGTGGAATTGGCAAAGTGATATTTGGAAGCCCATAGAGGGCTGTGGTGAAAAAGGAAATAGCCTCCGTTAATAACTGAAAAGACATTTTCTGAGAAAGTGCTTTGTTTTCTGTGAATTCATCTCACAGAGTTACAGCTTTCCTTAAAGAAGCCTTTCGCTAAGGTTGTTCTTGCGGAACTTGCAAAGTGATATTTGGAAGCCCATAGAGGGCTATGGTGAAAAAGGAAATATCTTCAGTTAAAAACTGGAAAGAAGCTGTCTGAGAAAGTTCTTTGTGTTCTGTTAATTCATCTCACAGAGTTACAGCTAGAAGCCTTTCGCTAAGGCTGTTCTTGTGGAATTTGCTAAGTGATATTTGGAAGCCCATAGAGGGCAATGGTGAAAAAGGAAATATGCTAAGATAAAAACTGAAAAGAAGCTTTCTGAGAAACTTCTTTGCGTTCTGTTAATTGATATCACAGAGTTACAGCTTTCCCGTCAAGAATCCATTCACTGGACTGTTCTTGTGGAATTTGGAAAGTGATATTGCAAGCCGATAGAGGGTTATGGCGAAAAGGGAAATATCCTAAGATAAAAACCGAAAAGAAGCTTTCTGAGAAACTGCATTGTGTTATCCTAATTCATCTCACAGAGTTTTAGCTTTCCCCTCAAGAAGTCATTCACTAAGACTGCTCCTGTGGAATTTGCAAGGTGATATTTTGAAGCCCTTAGAGGGCTACTTTGAAAAAGGAAATATCTTCCGTTAAAAATGGGAAAGAAACTTTCTGAGAAACTGCTTGATGTTCTGTTAATTCATCTCACAGAGCTACAGCTTTCCCCTCAAGAAGCCGTTCACTAAGACTGTTCCTGTGGAATTTTCAAAGTGATATTTTGAAGCCCATAGAGGGCTATGGTGGAAAATAAAATATCCTAAGATAAAAACAGAAAACAAGCTTTCTGACAAACTGCTTTGTGTTCTGTTAATTCATCTCACAGAGTTACAGCTTTCCCCTCAAGAAGCCTTTCGCTAAGATTGTTCTTGTGGAATTTGCAAAGAGATATTTGGAAGTCCTTAAAAGTCTATGGTGAAAAAGGAAATCTTCTGTCAAAAACTGGAAAGAAGCTTTCTGAGAAACTGCTTTGTGTCCTGTTAATTCATCTGAAAGAGTTACAGTTTCCCTCAAGACGCCTTTCGCTAAGACTGTTCTTGTGGAATTTCCAAAGTGATATTTGGAAGCCCATAGAGGGCTATGGTGAAAAAGGAAATATCTTCAGTGTAAAACTAGAAAGAAGCTTTCAGACACACTGCTTTGTGTTCTGTTAATACATCTCTCAGTCGTACAGCTTTCCGCTCAAGAAGCCTTTCGCTAAGACGGTTCTTGTGGAATTTCCAAAGTGATACTTGGAAGCCCTTAGAGGTCTACGGTGAAAAAGGATATATCCTTAGATGAACACCGAAAAGAAGCTTTCTGAGAAACCGCTTTGTGTTCTGTTAATTCATCTCACAGAGTTACAGCTTGACCCTCAAGAAACCTTTTGCAAAGACTGTTCTTGTGGAATTTGCAAAGTGATATTTGGAAGCCCATAGAAGGCTATGGTGAAAAAGGAAATATCCTAAGATAAAAACTGAAATGAAGCTTTCTGAGAAACTGCTTTGTGTTCTGTTAATTCATCTTACAGAGTTACAGCTTTCCCCTCAAGAAGCCTTTCCCTAAGACTGTTCTTTTTGGATAGGCATAGTGATATTTGGAATCCAATAGAAGGCTATGGTGAAAAAGGGAATAACTTCCGTTAAAAGCTGGAAAGAAGCTTTCTGGGAAACTGCCTTGTGTTTTGTTAATTCATCTCACAGAGTTACAGCATTCCCTTCAGGAAGAATTTTGCTAAGACTGTTCTTGTGGAATTTGCAAAGTGATATTTGGAAGCCCATACAGGGCTAAGGTGAAAAAGGAAACATCTTAGGATAAAAACTGAAAAGAATTTTTCTGAGAAACTGCTTTGTGTTCTGTTAATTCATCTCATAGAGTTACAGCTTTCCCCTCAAGTAGCCATTCTCTAAGACTGTTCTTGTGGAATTTTCAAAGAGATATTTGGGGGCCCTTGGAGGGCTATGGTGAAAAAGGAAATCTCTTCTGTTAAAAACTGCAAAGAAATTTTCTGAGAAACTGCTTTTTGTGTTCTGTTAATTCATCTCACAGAGTTACAGCTTTCCCCTGAAGAAACCGTTCACTGAGATGGCTCTTGTGGAATTTGCAAAGTGCTTTTGGGGGGCACTAGAGGGTTATGGCGAAAAAGGAAATATCCTAAGATAAAAACCGAAAGGAAGCTTTCTGAGAAACTGCATTGTGTTTTGTTAATTCATCTCACAGAGTTACAGCTTTCCGCTCAGGAGGCCTTTCGCTAAGAGTGTTCTTGTGGTATTTGCAAAGTGATAATTAAAGTCCATAGAGGGCTATGGTTAAAAAGGAAATGTCTTCCGTTAAAAACTGGAAAGAAGCTTTCTGAGAAACTACTTTTTGTTCTGTTAACTCATCCCAGAGAGTTACAACTTTCCCCTGAAGAAGCCTTTCGCTAAGACTATTCTTGTGGAATTTGCAAAGTGATAGTTGGAAGCCCATACAGGGCTAGGGTAAAAAAGGAAATCAATTCCGTTGAAAACTGGAAAGAAGCTTTCTGAGAAATGGCTTTGTGTTCTTTTAATTCATCTCACAGAGTGACAGCTTTCCCCTCAAGAAGCCAATCGTTAAGACTGTTCTTGTGGAATTTGCAAAGTGATATTTGGAAGCCCATAGAGGGTTTTGGTGTAAAAGGAAATCTCTTCAGTCAAAAACTGGAAAGAAGCTTGCTGAGAAACGGCTTTGTGTTCTGTTAATTCATCCCACAGAGTTACAGCTTTCCCCTCAAGAATCCTTTCGCTAAGACTGTTCTGTTGCAATTTGCAAAGTGATATTTGGAAGCCCTTAGAGGGTTATGGTGAAAATGGAAATATCCTAAGATGAAAATCGAAATCAAGCTTTCTGCGAAACTGCTTTGTGTTCTGTTGGCTCATCTCACAGAGTTACAGCTTTCCCCTCAAGAAGTCTTTCGCTAAGACTGTTCTTGTGGAATTTGCAAAGGGATATTTGGAATCATATGGAGGGGTATGGTGAAAAGGAAATATCTTCCGTTGAAAACTAGAAAGAAGGTTTCTGAGAAACTGCTTTGTGTTCTGTTAATTCATCTCACCGAGTTACAGCATTGCCCTTCAGAAGCCTTTCGCTAAGACTGTTCTTGTGGAATTTGCAAAGGGATATTTGGAAGCCGATGCAGGGCTGTGGTGAAAAAGGAAATATCCTAAGGTAAAAACTAAAAAGAAGCTTTCTGAGAAACTGCTTTGTATTTTGAAAATTCAACTCACAGAGTTACAGCTTTACCCTCAGGAAGCCTTTCGCTAAGGCTGTTGTTGTGTAATTTGCAAAGTGATATTTGGAAGCCCATAGAGAACAATGGTGAAAAAGGAAATAACTTCAGTTAAAAACTTAAAAGAAGCTTTCTGAGAAACTGCTTTGTGTTCTGTTAATTCACCACACAGAGTTACAGCTTTTCCTCAAGATCCCTTCGGCAAAGACCGTTCTTGTGGAATTTGCAAAGTGATATTTGGAAGTCCATAAAGGGCTATGATGAAAATGGAAGTATCCTATGATAAAAACCGAAAAGAAGCTTTCTGCGAAACTGCTTTGTGTTCTGTTAGTTCATCTGACAGAGTTACAGCTTTCTCCTCAAGAATTCGTTCACTGAGACTATTCTTGTGAAATTTGCAAAGTGATATTTGGAAGCCCATAGAGGGCAATGGTGAAAAAGGAAATATCTTCCGTTGAAAACTGGAAAGAAACATTCTGAGAAACTGCCGTGTGTACTGTAAATATATCTCACCGAGTTACAGCTTTCCCCTCAAGAGGCCTTTCGCTACGACAGTTCTGTGGGATTTGCAAAGTAATACTTGGAAGCCCATAAAGGTCTATGGTGAAAAAGAAATATCTTCAGTTAAAAACTGGAAAGAAGCTTTCTGAGGAACTGCTTTGTGTTCTGTTAATTCATCTCACAGAGTTACAGCTTACCCCTCAAGAAGCCTTTCGCTAAGACTATTCTTGTGGAATTTGCAAAGTGATATTTGGAAGCCCATAGAGGGATATGGTGGAACAGGTAATATCTTCAGTTAAAAGCTGGAAAGAAGCTTTCTGAGAAACTGCTTTGTGTTTTGTTAATTCATCTCAAAAAGTTACAGCTTTCCCCAAAAGAAGCCTTTCGCTAAGACTGTTCTTGTGGAATCTGCAGCGTGATCTTTGGAAGCCCATAGAAGGCTATGGTGAAAAAGGAAATAGCCTAAGATAAAAACTGAAAAGAAGCTTTCTGAGAAACTGCTTTGTGTTCTGTTAATTCATGTCAGAGAGTTACAGCTTTCCCATCATTGAAAATTGATATTTTGGAGCCCATAGAAGGCTATGGTGAAAAAGGAAATATCTTCACTTAAAAACTGAAAAGAAGCTTTCTGAAGAACTGCTTTGTGTTCTGTTAATTCATCTCAATGATTTATAGCTTTACCCTCAAGAAGCCTTTCGCTAAGACTGTTCTTGTGGAATTTCAAAGTGATATTTGGAAGCCCATAGAGGGCTATGGTGAAAAAGGAAATATCTTCCGATAAAAACTGGAAAGAAGCTTTCTGAGAAACTGCTTTGTGTTCTGTTAATTCATCTCCCAGAATTACAGCCTTCCCCTCCAGAGGACTTTTGGTAAGACTATTCTTGTGGAATTTTCAAAGTAATACTTTTAAGCCTATAGATGTCTAGTGTGGCAAAGGAAATATCCTAAGATAAAAATAGAAAAGAAATCTTCTGAGAAACTGTTTGTGTTCTGTTAATTCATCTCACAGAGTTACAGGTTTCCCCTCAAGAAGCCTTTCACAAAGACTGTTCTTGTGGAATTTGGAAAGTGATATTTGGAAGCCCATAGAGGGCTTTGGTGAAAAAGGAAATATCTTCCGTTAAAAACTGGAAAGAAGCTTTCTGAGAAACTGCTTTGTGTTCTGTTAATTCATCTCACAGAGTTACAGCTTTCCCCTCAAGAAGCCTTTCGCTTCGACTGTTTTTGTAGAATTTGCAAAGTGATATTTGTAAGCCCATAGAGGGCTATGGTGAAAAAGGAAATATCTTCCGTTAAAAACGGGAAAGAAGCTTTCAGAGAAACTGCTTTGTGTTCTGTTAATTCTTCTCACAGAGTTACAGATTTCCCCTCAAGAAACCTTTTGCTAAGACTGTTCTTGTGGAATTGGCAAAGTGATATTTGGAAGCCCATAGAGGGCTGTGGTGAAAAAGGAAATAGCCTCCGTTAAAAACTGAAAAGACATTTTCTGAGAAAGTGCTTTGTTTTCTGTGAATTCATCTCACAGAGTTACAGCTTTCCTTAAAGAAGCCTTTCGCTAAGGTTGTTCTTGCGGAACTTGCAAAGTGATATTTGGAAGCCCATAGAGGGCTATGGTGAAAAAGGAAATATCTTCAGTTAAAAACTGGAAAGAAGCTGTCTGAGAAAGTTCTTTGTGTTCTGTTAATTCATCTCACAGAGTTACAGCTAGAAGCCTTTCGCTAAGGCTGTTCTTGTGGAATTTGCTAAGTGATATTTGGAAGCCCATAGAGGGCAATGGTGAAAAAGGAAATATGCTAAGATAAAAACTGAAAAGAAGCTTTCTGAGAAACTTCTTTGCGTTCTGTTAATTGATATCACAGAGTTACAGCTTTCCCGTCAAGAATCCATTCACTGGACTGTTCTTGTGGAATTTGGAAAGTGATATTGCAAGCCGATAGAGGGTTATGGCGAAAAGGGAAATATCCTAAGATAAAAACCGAAAAGAAGCTTTCTGAGAAACTGCATTGTGTTATCCTAATTCATCTCACAGAGTTTTAGCTTTCCCCTCAAGAAGTCATTCACTAAGACTGCTCCTGTGGAATTTGCAAGGTGATATTTTGAAGCCCTTAGAGGGCTACTTTGAAAAAGGAAATATCTTCCGTTAAAAATGGGAAAGAAACTTTCTGAGAAACTGCTTGATGTTCTGTTAATTCATCTCACAGAGCTACAGCTTTCCCCTCAAGAAGCCGTTCACTAAGACTGTTCCTGTGGAATTTTCAAAGTGATATTTTGAAGCCCATAGAGGGCTATGGTGGAAAATAAAATATCCTAAGATAAAAACAGAAAACAAGCTTTCTGACAAACTGCTTTGTGTTCTGTTAATTCATCTCACAGAGTTACAGCTTTCCCCTCAAGAAGCCTTTCGCTAAGATTGTTCTTGTGGAATTTGCAAAGAGATATTTGGAAGTCCTTAAAAGTCTATGGTGAAAAAGGAAATCTTCTGTCAAAAACTGGAAAGAAGCTTTCTGAGAAACTGCTTTGTGTCCTGTTAATTCATCTGAAAGAGTTACAGTTTCCCTCAAGACGCCTTTCGCTAAGACTGTTCTTGTGGAATTTCCAAAGTGATATTTGGAAGCCCATAGAGGGCTATGGTGAAAAAGGAAATATCTTCAGTGTAAAACTAGAAAGAAGCTTTCAGACACACTGCTTTGTGTTCTGTTAATACATCTCTCAGTCGTACAGCTTTCCGCTCAAGAAGCCTTTCGCTAAGACGGTTCTTGTGGAATTTCCAAAGTGATACTTGGAAGCCCTTAGAGGTCTACGGTGAAAAAGGATATATCCTTAGATGAACACCGAAAAGAAGCTTTCTGAGAAACCGCTTTGTGTTCTGTTAATTCATCTCACAGAGTTACAGCTTGACCCTCAAGAAACCTTTTGCAAAGACTGTTCTTGTGGAATTTGCAAAGTGATATTTGGAAGCCCATAGAAGGCTATGGTGAAAAAGGAAATATCCTAAGATAAAAACTGAAATGAAGCTTTCTGAGAAACTGCTTTGTGTTCTGTTAATTCATCTTACAGAGTTACAGCTTTCCCCTCAAGAAGCCTTTCCCTAAGACTGTTCTTTTTGGATAGGCATAGTGATATTTGGAATCCAATAGAAGGCTATGGTGAAAAAGGGAATAACTTCCGTTAAAAGCTGGAAAGAAGCTTTCTGGGAAACTGCCTTGTGTTTTGTTAATTCATCTCACAGAGTTACAGCATTCCCTTCAGGAAGAATTTTGCTAAGACTGTTCTTGTGGAATTTGCAAAGTGATATTTGGAAGCCCATACAGGGCTAAGGTGAAAAAGGAAACATCTTAGGATAAAAACTGAAAAGAATTTTTCTGAGAAACTGCTTTGTGTTCTGTTAATTCATCTCATAGAGTTACAGCTTTCCCCTCAAGTAGCCATTCTCTAAGACTGTTCTTGTGGAATTTTCAAAGAGATATTTGGGGGCCCTTGGAGGGCTATGGTGAAAAAGGAAATCTCTTCTGTTAAAAACTGCAAAGAAATTTTCTGAGAAACTGCTTTTTGTGTTCTGTTAATTCATCTCACAGAGTTACAGCTTTCCCCTGAAGAAACCGTTCACTGAGATGGCTCTTGTGGAATTTGCAAAGTGCTTTTGGGGGGCACTAGAGGGTTATGGCGAAAAAGGAAATATCCTAAGATAAAAACCGAAAGGAAGCTTTCTGAGAAACTGCATTGTGTTTTGTTAATTCATCTCACAGAGTTACAGCTTTCCGCTCAGGAGGCCTTTCGCTAAGAGTGTTCTTGTGGTATTTGCAAAGTGATAATTAAAGTCCATAGAGGGCTATGGTTAAAAAGGAAATGTCTTCCGTTAAAAACTGGAAAGAAGCTTTCTGAGAAACTACTTTTTGTTCTGTTAACTCATCCCAGAGAGTTACAACTTTCCCCTGAAGAAGCCTTTCGCTAAGACTATTCTTGTGGAATTTGCAAAGTGATAGTTGGAAGCCCATACAGGGCTAGGGTAAAAAAGGAAATCAATTCCGTTGAAAACTGGAAAGAAGCTTTCTGAGAAATGGCTTTGTGTTCTTTTAATTCATCTCACAGAGTGACAGCTTTCCCCTCAAGAAGCCAATCGTTAAGACTGTTCTTGTGGAATTTGCAAAGTGATATTTGGAAGCCCATAGAGGGTTTTGGTGTAAAAGGAAATCTCTTCAGTCAAAAACTGGAAAGAAGCTTGCTGAGAAACGGCTTTGTGTTCTGTTAATTCATCCCACAGAGTTACAGCTTTCCCCTCAAGAATCCTTTCGCTAAGACTGTTCTGTTGCAATTTGCAAAGTGATATTTGGAAGCCCTTAGAGGGTTATGGTGAAAATGGAAATATCCTAAGATGAAAATCGAAATCAAGCTTTCTGCGAAACTGCTTTGTGTTCTGTTGGCTCATCTCACAGAGTTACAGCTTTCCCCTCAAGAAGTCTTTCGCTAAGACTGTTCTTGTGGAATTTGCAAAGGGATATTTGGAATCATATGGAGGGGTATGGTGAAAAGGAAATATCTTCCGTTGAAAACTAGAAAGAAGGTTTCTGAGAAACTGCTTTGTGTTCTGTTAATTCATCTCACCGAGTTACAGCATTGCCCTTCAGAAGCCTTTCGCTAAGACTGTTCTTGTGGAATTTGCAAAGGGATATTTGGAAGCCGATGCAGGGCTGTGGTGAAAAAGGAAATATCCTAAGGTAAAAACTAAAAAGAAGCTTTCTGAGAAACTGCTTTGTATTTTGAAAATTCAACTCACAGAGTTACAGCTTTACCCTCAGGAAGCCTTTCGCTAAGGCTGTTGTTGTGTAATTTGCAAAGTGATATTTGGAAGCCCATAGAGAACAATGGTGAAAAAGGAAATAACTTCAGTTAAAAACTTAAAAGAAGCTTTCTGAGAAACTGCTTTGTGTTCTGTTAATTCACCACACAGAGTTACAGCTTTTCCTCAAGATCCCTTCGGCAAAGACCGTTCTTGTGGAATTTGCAAAGTGATATTTGGAAGTCCATAAAGGGCTATGATGAAAATGGAAGTATCCTATGATAAAAACCGAAAAGAAGCTTTCTGCGAAACTGCTTTGTGTTCTGTTAGTTCATCTGACAGAGTTACAGCTTTCTCCTCAAGAATTCGTTCACTGAGACTATTCTTGTGAAATTTGCAAAGTGATATTTGGAAGCCCATAGAGGGCAATGGTGAAAAAGGAAATATCTTCCGTTGAAAACTGGAAAGAAACATTCTGAGAAACTGCCGTGTGTACTGTAAATATATCTCACCGAGTTACAGCTTTCCCCTCAAGAGGCCTTTCGCTACGACAGTTCTGTGGGATTTGCAAAGTAATACTTGGAAGCCCATAAAGGTCTATGGTGAAAAAGAAATATCTTCAGTTAAAAACTGGAAAGAAGCTTTCTGAGGAACTGCTTTGTGTTCTGTTAATTCATCTCACAGAGTTACAGCTTACCCCTCAAGAAGCCTTTCGCTAAGACTATTCTTGTGGAATTTGCAAAGTGATATTTGGAAGCCCATAGAGGGATATGGTGGAACAGGTAATATCTTCAGTTAAAAGCTGGAAAGAAGCTTTCTGAGAAACTGCTTTGTGTTTTGTTAATTCATCTCAAAAAGTTACAGCTTTCCCCAAAAGAAGCCTTTCGCTAAGACTGTTCTTGTGGAATCTGCAGCGTGATCTTTGGAAGCCCATAGAAGGCTATGGTGAAAAAGGAAATAGCCTAAGATAAAAACTGAAAAGAAGCTTTCTGAGAAACTGCTTTGTGTTCTGTTAATTCATGTCAGAGAGTTACAGCTTTCCCCTCATTGAAAATTGATATTTTGGAGCCCATAGAAGGCTATGGTGAAAAAGGAAATATCTTCACTTAAAAACTGAAAAGAAGCTTTCTGAAGAACTGCTTTGTGTTCTGTTAATTCATCTCAATGATTTATAGCTTTACCCTCAAGAAGCCTTTCGCTAAGACTGTTCTTGTGGAATTTCAAAGTGATATTTGGAAGCCCATAGAGGGCTATGGTGAAAAAGGAAATATCTTCCGATAAAAACTGGAAAGAAGCTTTCTGAGAAACTGCTTTGTGTTCTGTTAATTCATCTCCCAGAATTACAGCCTTCCCCTCCAGAGGACTTTTGGTAAGACTATTCTTGTGGAATTTTCAAAGTAATACTTGTAAGCCTATAGATGTCTAGTGTGGCAAAGGAAATATCCTAAGATAAAAATAGAAAAGAAATCTTCTGAGAAACTGTTTGTGTTCTGTTAATTCATCTCACAGAGTTACAGGTCTCCCCTCAAGAAACCTTTCACAAAGACTGTTCTTGTGGAATTTGGAAAGTGATATTTGGAAGCCCATAGAGGGCTTTGGTGAAAAAGGAAATATCTTCCGTTAAAAACTGGAAAGAAGCTTTCTGAGAAACTGCTTTGTGTTCTGTTAATTCATCTCACAGAGTTACAGCTTTCCCCTCAAGAAGCCTTTCGCTTCGACTGTTTTTGTAGAATTTGCAAAGTGATATTTGTAAGCCCATAGAGGGCTATGGTGAAAAAGGAAATATCTTCCGTTAAAAACGGGAAAGAAGCTTTCAGAGAAACTGCTTTGTGTTCTGTTAATTCTTCTCACAGAGTTACAGATTTCCCCTCAAGAAACCTTTTGCTAAGACTGTTCTTGTGGAATTGGCAAAGTGATATTTGGAAGCCCATAGAGGGCTGTGGTGAAAAAGGAAATAGCCTCCGTTAAAAACTGAAAAGACATTTTCTGAGAAAGTGCTTTGTTTTCTGTGAATTCATCTCACAGAGTTACAGCTTTCCTTAAAGAAGCCTTTCGCTAAGGTTGTTCTTGCGGAACTTGCAAAGTGATATTTGGAAGCCCATAGAGGGCTATGGTGAAAAAGGAAATATCTTCAGTTAAAAACTGGAAAGAAGCTGTCTGAGAAAGTTCTTTGTGTTCTGTTAATTCATCTCACAGAGTTACAGCTAGAAGCCTTTCGCTAAGGCTGTTCTTGTGGAATTTGCTAAGTGATATTTGGAAGCCCATAGAGGGCAATGGTGAAAAAGGAAATATGCTAAGATAAAAACTGAAAAGAAGCTTTCTGAGAAACTTCTTTGCGTTCTGTTAATTGATATCACAGAGTTACAGCTTTCCCGTCAAGAATCCATTCACTGGACTGTTCTTGTGGAATTTGGAAAGTGATATTGCAAGCCGATAGAGGGTTATGGCGAAAAGGGAAATATCCTAAGATAAAAACCGAAAAGAAGCTTTCTGAGAAACTGCATTGTGTTATCCTAATTCATCTCACAGAGTTTTAGCTTTCCCCTCAAGAAGTCATTCACTAAGACTGCTCCTGTGGAATTTGCAAGGTGATATTTTGAAGCCCTTAGAGGGCTACTTTGAAAAAGGAAATATCTTCCGTTAAAAATGGGAAAGAAACTTTCTGAGAAACTGCTTGATGTTCTGTTAATTCATCTCACAGAGCTACAGCTTTCCCCTCAAGAAGCCGTTCACTAAGACTGTTCCTGTGGAATTTTCAAAGTGATATTTTGAAGCCCATAGAGGGCTATGGTGGAAAATAAAATATCCTAAGATAAAAACAGAAAACAAGCTTTCTGACAAACTGCTTTGTGTTCTGTTAATTCATCTCACAGAGTTACAGCTTTCCCCTCAAGAAGCCTTTCGCTAAGATTGTTCTTGTGGAATTTGCAAAGAGATATTTGGAAGTCCTTAAAAGTCTATGGTGAAAAAGGAAATCTTCTGTCAAAAACTGGAAAGAAGCTTTCTGAGAAACTGCTTTGTGTCCTGTTAATTCATCTGAAAGAGTTACAGTTTCCCTCAAGACGCCTTTCGCTAAGACTGTTCTTGTGGAATTTCCAAAGTGATATTTGGAAGCCCATAGAGGGCTATGGTGAAAAAGGAAATATCTTCAGTGTAAAACTAGAAAGAAGCTTTCAGACACACTGCTTTGTGTTCTGTTAATACATCTCTCAGTCGTACAGCTTTCCGCTCAAGAAGCCTTTCGCTAAGACGGTTCTTGTGGAATTTCCAAAGTGATACTTGGAAGCCCTTAGAGGTCTACGGTGAAAAAGGATATATCCTTAGATGAACACCGAAAAGAAGCTTTCTGAGAAACCGCTTTGTGTTCTGTTAATTCATCTCACAGAGTTACAGCTTGACCCTCAAGAAACCTTTTGCAAAGACTGTTCTTGTGGAATTTGCAAAGTGATATTTGGAAGCCCATAGAAGGCTATGGTGAAAAAGGAAATATCCTAAGATAAAAACTGAAATGAAGCTTTCTGAGAAACTGCTTTGTGTTCTGTTAATTCATCTTACAGAGTTACAGCTTTCCCCTCAAGAAGCCTTTCCCTAAGACTGTTCTTGTTGGATAGGCATAGTGATATTTGGAATCCAATAGAAGGCTATGGTGAAAAAGGGAATAACTTCCGTTAAAAGCTGGAAAGAAGCTTTCTGGGAAACTGCCTTGTGTTTTGTTAATTCATCTCACAGAGTTACAGCATTCCCTTCAGGAAGAATTTTGCTAAGACTGTTCTTGTGGAATTTGCAAAGTGATATTTGGAAGCCCATACAGGGCTAAGGTGAAAAAGGAAACATCTTAGGATAAAAACTGAAAAGAATTTTTCTGAGAAACTGCTTTGTGTTCTGTTAATTCATCTCATAGAGTTACAGCTTTCCCCTCAAGTAGCCATTCTCTAAGACTGTTCTTGTGGAATTTTCAAAGAGATATTTGGGGGCCCTTGGAGGGCTATGGTGAAAAAGGAAATCTCTTCTGTTAAAAACTGCAAAGAAATTTTCTGAGAAACTGCTTTTTGTGTTCTGTTAATTCATCTCACAGAGTTACAGCTTTCCCCTGAAGAAACCGTTCACTGAGATGGCTCTTGTGGAATTTGCAAAGTGCTTTTGGGGAGCACTAGAGGGTTATGGCGAAAAAGGAAATATCCTAAGATAAAAACCGAAAGGAAGCTTTCTGAGAAACTGCATTGTGTTTTGTTAATTCATCTCACAGAGTTACAGCTTTCCGCTCAGGAGGCCTTTCGCTAAGAGTGTTCTTGTGGTATTTGCAAAGTGATAATTAAAGTCCATAGAGGGCTATGGTTAAAAAGGAAATGTCTTCCGTTAAAAACTGGAAAGAAGCTTTCTGAGAAACTACTTTTTGTTCTGTTAACTCATCCCAGAGAGTTACAACTTTCCCCTGAAGAAGCCTTTCGCTAAGACTATTCTTGTGGAATTTGCAAAGTGATAGTTGGAAGCCCATACAGGGCTAGGGTAAAAAAGGAAATCAATTCCGTTGAAAACTGGAAAGAAGCTTTCTGAGAAATGGCTTTGTGTTCTTTTAATTCATCTCACAGAGTGACAGCTTTCCCCTCAAGAAGCCAATCGTTAAGACTGTTCTTGTGGAATTTGCAAAGTGATATTTGGAAGCCCATAGAGGGTTTTGGTGTAAAAGGAAATCTCTTCAGTCAAAAACTGGAAAGAAGCTTGCTGAGAAACGGCTTTGTGTTCTGTTAATTCATCCCACAGAGTTACAGCTTTCCCCTCAAGAATCCTTTCGCTAAGACTGTTCTGTTGCAATTTGCAAAGTGATATTTGGAAGCCCTTAGAGGGTTATGGTGAAAATGGAAATATCCTAAGATGAAAATCGAAATCAAGCTTTCTGCGAAACTGCTTTGTGTTCTGTTGGCTCATCTCACAGAGTTACAGCTTTCCCCTCAAGAAGCCTTTCGCTAAGACTGTTGTTGTGTAATTTGCAAAGTGATATTTGGAAGCCCATAGAGAACAATGGTGAAAAAGGAAATAACTTCAGTTAAAAACTTAAAAGAAGCTTTCTGAGAAACTGCTTTGTGTTCTGTTAATTCACCACACAGAGTTACAGCTTTTCCTCAAGATCCCTTCGGCAAAGACCGTTCTTGTGGAATTTGCAAAGTGATATTTGGAAGTCCATAAAGGGCTATGATGAAAATGGAAGTATCCTATGATAAAAACCGAAAAGAAGCTTTCTGCGAAACTGCTTTGTGTTCTGTTAGTTCATCTGACAGAGTTACAGCTTTCTCCTCAAGAATTCGTTCACTGAGACTATTCTTGTGAAATTTGCAAAGTGATATTTGGAAGCCCATAGAGGGCAATGGTGAAAAAGGAAATATCTTCCGTTGAAAACTGGAAAGAAACATTCTGAGAAACTGCCGTGTGTACTGTAAATATATCTCACCGAGTTACAGCTTTCCCCTCAAGAGGCCTTTCGCTACGACAGTTCTGTGGGATTTGCAAAGTAATACTTGGAAGCCCATAAAGGTCTATGGTGAAAAAGAAATATCTTCAGTTAAAAACTGGAAAGAAGCTTTCTGAGGAACTGCTTTGTGTTCTGTTAATTCATCTCACAGAGTTACAGCTTACCCCTCAAGAAGCCTTTCGCTAAGACTATTCTTGTGGAATTTGCAAAGTGATATTTGGAAGCCCATAGAGGGATATGGTGGAACAGGTAATATCTTCAGTTAAAAACTGGAAAGAAGCTTTCTGAGAAACTGCTTTGTGTTTTGTTAATTCATCTCAAAAAGTTACAGCTTTCCCCAAAAGAAGCCTTTCGCTAAGACTGTTCTTGTGGAATCTGCAGCGTGATCTTTGGAAGCCCATAGAAGGCTATGGTGAAAAAGGAAATAGCCTAAGATAAAAACTGAAAAGAAGCTTTCTGAGAAACTGCTTTGTGTTCTGTTAATTCATGTCAGAGAGTTACAGCTTTCCCCTCATTGAAAATTGATATTTTGGAGCCCATAGAAGGCTATGGTGAAAAAGAAAATATTTTCCATTAAATACTGGAAAGAAGCTTTCTGATAAACTGCTTTGTTTTCTATTAATTCATCTCACAGTGTTACAGCTTTCCCCTCAAGAAGACTTTCCCTAAGACTGTTCTTGTGGAATTTGTAAAGTGATATTTGGGACCCCATAGAGGGCTGTAGTGAAAAAGGAAAAATCTTCCATTAAAAAATGAAAAGAAGCTTTCTGAGAAATTGCTTTGTGTTCTGTTAATTTATCTCACAGAGTTACAGCTTTCCCTTCAAGAAGCCTTTCGCTAAGGCTGTTGTTGTGGAATTTGCAAAGTGATATTTGGTAGCCCATAGAGGGCTACACTGAAAAAGAAAATATCTTCAGTTAAAAACAGGAAAGAAGCTCTCTGAAAAACTGCTTTGTGTTCTGTTATTTCGTCTCACAGAGTTAGAGTTTTCCCCTCAAGAAGCCTTTCGCTAAGGCTGTTCTTGGGGAATTTGCAAAGTGATTTTTGGAAGCCCATAGAGGGCTATGGTGAAAATGGAAATATCTTCCGTTAAAAACGGGAAAGAAGTTTTCTGAGTTACAGCTTTCCCTTCAAGAAGACTTTCGCTAAGGCTGTTCTTGTGGAATCTGCAAAGTGATATTTGGAAGCCCATAGAGGGCTTTGGTGAAAAAGGAAATATGTTCAGTTAAAAACTGGAAAGAAGCTGTCTGAGAAACTGCTTTGTGTTGTTTTAATTCATCTCACAGAGTTACATCTTTCCCATCAAGAAGAGTTTTGCTAAGACTGTTCTTGTGGAATTGGAAAAGTGATATTTGGAAGCCGATAGAGGTCTATGGTGAAAAAGGAATATTTTCAGTTAAAAACCGGAAAGAAGCTGTCTGAGAAACTGCTTTGTGTTCTGTTCATTCATCTCACAGAGTTACAGCTTTCCCCTCAAGAAGCCTTTAGCTAAGACTGTTCTTGTGGAATTTGCAAAGAGATATTTGGAAGTCCTTATAGGACTATGGCGAAAAAGGAAATATTTTCCGTTCAAAACCAGAAAGAAGCTTTCTGAGAAACTACTTTGTGTTCTGTTAATTCATCTAGCAGAGTTACAGATTTCCCATCAAGAAGCCTTTCGCTAAGACTGTTCTTGTGGAATTGGCAAAGTGATATTTGGAAACCCATAGAGGGCTACGGTGTAAAAGTAAATATCTTCCGTTAAATACTGGAAAGAAAGTTTCTGAGAAACTATTTTGTGTTCTGTTAATTCATCTTACAGAGTTACTGCTTTCCCCTCAAGAAGCCTTTCGCTAAGACTGTTCTTGTGTAATTTGCAAACTGATATTTGGAAGCCCGTACAGGGCTATGCTGAAAAAGGAAATAGCTTCAGTTAAAAACTGGAAAGAAGCTTTCTGAGAAACTGTTTTGTGTTCTGTTAATTCATCTCACAGAGTTACTGCTTTACCATCAAGAACCCTTTCACTAAGACTGTTCTTGTGACTTTAGCAAAGTGATATTTGGAAGCCCAAAGAGGGTTATGCTGAAAAAGGAAATATCTTCCGTTAAAAACTGGAAAGATGCTTTCTGAGAAACTGCTTTGTTTTCTGTTAATTCATCTCACAGAGTTACTGCTTTCCCCTCAAGAAGCCTTTCGCTAAGACTGTTCTTCTGGAATTTTCAAAGTGATATTTGGAAGCCCATAGAGGGCTATGGCGTAAAAGGAAATATCTTCCGCTTAAAACTGAAAAGAAGCTTTCTGAGAAACTGCTCTGTGTACTGTTAATTCATCTCATAGAGTTACTGTTTTCCCAGGAAGAAGCCTTTCGCTAAGACTGTTCTTGTGGATTTTGCAAAGTGATATATGGAAGACCATACAGGGCTATGGTGAAAAAGGAAATATCCTCCGTAAAAAACTGGAAAGAAGCTTCCTGAGAAACTGCTTTGTGTTCGGTTAAATCTTCTCACAGAGTTACAGCTTTCCCATCAATAGCCTTTCGCTATGATTGTTCTTGTGGAATTTGCAAAGTGATATTTGGAAGCCCTTAGAGGGCTAAGGTAAAAAAGGAAATATCTTCCGTTAAAAACTGGAAAGAAGCTTTCTGAGAAACTCTTTGTGTTCTGTTAATTCATCTCACAGAGTTACAGCTTTCCCCTCGGGAAGTCTTTCGCTAACACTGTTCTTGTGGAATTTGCAAAGTGATATTTGGAAGCAAATAGAGGGCTATGGTGAAAAAGGAAATATCTTCCATTAAATACTGGAAAGAAGCTTTCAGAGAAACTGCTTTGTGTTCTGTTAATACATCTCACCAAGTTACAGCTTTCCCCTCAAGAAGCTGTTGGCTAAGACTGTTCTATTGGAATCTGCAGAGTGATATTTGGAAGCCCATAGAGAGCTATGGTGAAAAAGGAAATATCTTCCGTTAAAAACTGGAAAGAAGTTTTCTTAGAAATTGCTTTGTGTTCTGTTAATTCATCTCACAGTGTTACAGCTTTCCCCTACAGAAACCTTTCCCTAAGACTGTTCTTTTATTTATTTATTTATTTATTTATTTATTTATTTATTTAAATTTCTTTTTTTTTTAAAATTTATTTATTATTATTAAACTTCAAGTTGTAGGGTACATGTGCACAACGTGCAGGTTTGCCACATATGTATACTTGTGCCATGTTGGTGTGCTGCACCCATCAACTCGTCATTTACATCAGGTATAACTCCCAATGCAATCCCTCCCCCCTCCCCCCTCCCCATGATAGGCCCCGGTGTGTGATGTTCCCCTTCCCGAGTCCAAGTGATCTCATTGTTCAGTTCCCACCTACGAGTGAGGACGTGGGGTGTTTGGTTTTCTGTTCTTGTGATAGTTTGCTAAGAATGATGGTTTCCAGCTGCATCCATGTCCCTACAAAGGACACAAACTCATCCTTTTTTTATGGCTGCATAGTATTCCATGGTGTATATGTGCCACATTTTCTTAATCCAATCTGTCACTGATGGACATTTGGGTTGATTCCAAGTCTTTGCTATTGTGAATAGTGCTGCAATAAACATACGTGTGCATGTGTCCTTATAGCAGCATAATATATAATCCTTTGGGTATATACCCAGTAATGGGATGGCTGGGTCATATGGTACATCTAGTTCTAGATCCTTGAGGAATCGCCATACTGTTTTCCATAATGGTTGAACTAGTTTACACTCCCACCAATAGTGTAAAAGTGTTCCTATTTCTCCACATCCTCTCCAGCACCTGTTGTTTCCTGACTTTTTAATGATCGCCATTCTAACTGGTGTGAGATGGTATCTCATTGTGGTTTTGATTTGCATTTCTCTGATGGCCAGTGATGATGAGCATTTTTTCATGTGTCTGTTGGCTGTATGAATGTCTTCTTTTGAGAAATGTCTGTTCATATCCTTTGCCCACTTTTGGATGGGGTTGTTTGTTTTTTTCTTGTAAATTTGTTTGAGTTCTTTGTAGGTTCTGGATGTTAGCCCTTTGTCAGATGAGTAGATTGCAAACATTTTCTCCCATTCTGTAGGTTGCCTGCTCACTCTGATGGTAGTTTCTTTTGCTGTGCAGAAGCTCTTTAGTTTGATGAGATCCCATTTGTCAATTTTGGCTTTTGCTGCCGTTGCTTTTGGTGTTTTAGACATGAAGTCTTTGCCCATGCCTATGTCCTGAATGGTACTACCTAGGTTTTCCTCTAGGATTTTTATGGTATTAGGTCTAACATTTAAGTCTCTAATCCATCTTGAATTAATTTTCGTATAAGGAGTAAGGAAAGGGTCCAGTTTCAGCTTTCTACTTATGGCTAGCCAGTTTTCCCAGCACCATTTATTAAATAGGGAATCCTTTCCCCATTTCTTGTTTCTCTCAGGTTTGTCAAAGATCAGATGGCTGTAGATGTGTGGTATTATTTCTGAGGACTCTGTTCTGTTCCATTGGTCTATATCTCTGTTTTGGTACCAGTACCATGCTGTTTTGGTGACTGTAGCCTTGTAGTATAGTTTGAAGTCAGGTAGCGTGATGCCTCCAGCTTTGTTCTTTTGACTTAGGATTGTCTTGGAGATGCGGGCTCTTTTTTGGTTCCATATGAACTTTAAAGCAGTTTTTTCCAATTCTGTGAAGAAGCTCATTGGTAGCTTGATGGGGATGGCATTGAATCTATAAATTACCTTGGGCAGTATGGCCATTTTCACGATATTGATTCTTCCTATCCATGAGCATGGTATGTTCTTCCATTTGTTTGTGTCCTCTTTGATTTCACTGAGCAGTGGTTTGTAGTTCTCCTTGAAGAGGTCCTTTACATCCCTTGTAAGTTGGATTCCTAGGTATTTTATTCTCTTTGAAGCAATTGTGAATGGAAGTTCATTCCTGATTTGGCTCTCTGTTTGACTGTCACTGGTGTATAAGAATGCTTGTGATTTTTGCACATTAATTTTGTATCCTGAGAATTTGCTGAAGTTGCTTATCAGCTTAAGGAGATTTGGGGCTGAGACAATGGGGTTTTCTAAATATACAATCATGTCGTCTGCAAACAGGGACAATTTGACTTCTTCTTTTCCTAACTGAATCCCCTTGATTTCTTTCTCTTGCCTGATTGCCCTAGCCAGAACTTCCAACACTATGTTGAATAGGAGTGGTGAGAGAGGGCATCCCTGTCTTGTGCCAGTTTTCAAAGGGAATTTTTCCAGTTTTTGCCCATTCAGTATTATATTGGCTGTGGGTTTGTCATAAATAGCTCTTATTATTTTGAGGTACGTTCCATCAATACCGAATTTATTGAGCGTTTTTAACATGAAGGGCTGTTGAATTTTGTCAAAAGCCTTTTCTGCATCTATTGAGATAATGATGTGGTTCTTGTCTTTGGTTCTGTTTATATGCTGGATTATTTTTATTGATTTGCGAATGTTGAACCAGCCTTGCATCCCAGGGATGAAGCCCACTTGATCATGGTGGATAAGCTTTTTGATGTGCTGCTGAATCCGGTTTGCCAGTATTTTATTGAGGATTTTTGCATCGATGTTCATCAGGGATATTGGTCTAAAGTTCTCTTTTTTTGTTGTGTCTCTGCCAGGCTTTGGTATCAGGATGATGTTGGCCTCATAAAATGAGTTAGGGAGGATTCCCTGTTTTTCTATTGATTGGAATAGTTTCAGAAGGAATGGTACCAGCTCCTCCTTGTACCTCTGGTAGAATTCAGCTGTGAATCCATCTGGTCCTGGACTTTTTTTCATTGGTAGGCTATTAATTATTGCCTCAATTTCAGAGCCTACTATTGGTCTATTCAGGGATTCAACTTCTTCCTGGTTTAGTCTTGGAAGAGGGTAAGTGTCCAGGAAATTATCCATTTCTTCTAGATTTTCCAGTTTATTTGCGTAGAGGTGTTTATAGTATTCTCTGATGGTAGTTTGTATTTCTGTGGGGTCGGTGGTGATATCCCCTTTATCATTTTTAATTGCGTCGATTTGATTCTTCTCTCTTTTCTTCTTTATTAGTCTTGCTAGTGGTCTGTCAATTTTGTTGATCTTTTCAAAAAACCAACTCCTGGATTCATTGATTTTTTGGAGGGATTTTTGTGTCTCTATCTCCTTCAGTTCTGCTCTGATCTTAGTTATTTCTTGCCTTCTGGTAGCTTTCGAATGTGTTTGCTCTTGCTTCTCTAGTTCTTTTAATTGTGATGTTAGAGTGTCAATTTTAGATCTTTCCTGCTTTCTCTTGTGGGCATTTAGTGCTATAAATTTCCCTCTACACACTGCTTTAAATGTGTCCCAGAGATTCTGGTATGTTGTATCTTTGTTCTCATTGGTTTCAAAGAACATCTTTATTTCTGCCTTCATTTCGTTATGTACCCAGTAGTCATTCAGGAGCAGGTTTTCAGTTTCCATGTAGTTGAGCGGTTTTGATTGTGTTTCTTAGTCCTGAGTTCTAATTTGATTGCACTGTGGTCTGAGAGACAGTTTGTTATAATTTCTGTTCTTGTACATTTGCTGAGGAGTGCTTTACTTCCGATTATGTGGTCAATTTTGGAGTAAGTACGATGTGGTGCTGAGAAGAATGTATATTCTCTTGATTTGGGGTGGAGAGTTCCATAGATGTCTATTAGGTCTGCTTGCTGCAGAGATGAGTTCAATTCCTGGATATCCTTGTTAACTTTCTGTCTCGTTGATCTGTCTAATGTTGACAGTGGAGTGTTGAAGTCTCCCATTATTATTGTATGGGAGTCTAAGTCTCTTTGTAAGTCTCTAAGGACTTGCTTTATGAATCTGGGTGCTCCTGTATTGGGTGCATATATATTTAGGATAGTTAGCTCTTCCTGTTGAATTGATCCCTTTACCATTATGTAATGGCCTTCTTTGTCTCTTTTGATCTTTGATGGTTTAAAGTCTGTTTTATCAGAGACTAGTATTGCAACCCCCGCTTTTTTTTGTTCTCCATTTGCTTGGTAAATCTTCCTCCATCCCTTTATTTTGAGCCTATGTATGTCTCTGCGTGTGAGATGGGTCTCCTGAATACAGCAGACTGATGGGTCTTGACTCTTTATCCAGTTTGCCAGTCTGTGTCTTTTAATTGGAGCATTTAGTCCATTTACATTTAAGGTTAAGATTGTTATGTGTGAACTTGATCCTGCCATTATGATATTAACTGGTTATTTTGCTCGTTAGTTGATGCAGTTTCTTCCTGGCCTTGATGGTCTTTACATTTTGGCATGTTTTTGCAATGGCTGGTACCGGTTGCTCCTTTCCATGTTTAGTGCTTCCTTCAGGGTCTCTTGTAAGGCAGGCCTAGTGGTGACAAAATCTCTAAGCATTTGCTTATCTGTAAAGGATTTTATTTCTCCTTCACTTATGAAACTTAGTTTGGCTGGATATAAAATTCTGGGTTTAAAATTCTTTTCTTTAAGAATGTTGAATATTGGCCCCCACTCTCTTCTGGCTTGTAGAGTTTCTGCCGAGAGATCTGCTGTTAGTCTGATGGGCTTCCCTTTGTGGGTAACCCGACCTTTCTCTCTGGCTGCCCTTAAGATTTTTTCCTTCATTTCAACTTTGGTGAATCTGGCAATTATGTGTCTTGGAGTTGCTCTTCTCGAGGAGTATCTTTGTGGCGTTCTCTGTATTTCCTGGATTTGAATGTTGGCCTGCCCTACTAGGTTGGGGAAGTTCTCCTGGATGATATCCTGAAGAGTGTTTTCCAACTTGGTTCCATTTTCCCCCTCACTTTCAGGCACCCCAATCAGACGTAGATTTGGTCTTTTTACATAATCCCATACTTCTTGCAGGCTTTGTTCATTTATTTTTCTTCTTTTTTCTTTTGGTTTCTCTTCTCGCTTCATTTCATTCATTTGATCCTCCATCGCTGACATTCTTTCTTCCAGTTGATCGAGACAGTTACTGAAGCTTGTGCATTTGTCACGTATTTCTCGTGCCATGGTTTTCGTCTCTTTCATTTCGTTTGTGAGCTTCTCTGCATTAATTACTCTAGCCATCAATTCTTCCACTTTTTTTTCAAGATTTTTAGTTTCTTTGCGCTGGGTACGTAATTCCTCCTTTAGCTCTGAGAAATTTGTTGGACTGAAGCCTTCTTCTCTCATCTCGTCGAAGTCATTCTCCGTCCAGCTTTGATCCGTTGCTGGCGATGAGCTGCGCTCCTTTGCCGGGGGAGATGCGCTCTTATTTTTTGAATTTCCAGCTTTTCTGCCCTGCTTTTTCCCCATCTTTGTGGTTTTATCTGCCTCTAGTCTTTGATGATGGTGATGTACTGATGGGGTTTTGGTGTAGGTGTCCTTCCTGTTTGATAGCTTTCCTTCTAACAGTCAGGATCCTCAGCTGTAGGTTGTAGCTGTAGGAGATTGCTTGAGGTCCACTCCAGACCCTGTTTGCCTGGGTATCAGCAGCAGAGGCTGCAGAAGATAGAATATTTCTGAACAGCGAGTGTACCTGTCTGATTCTTGCTTTGGAATCTTCCTCTCAGGGGTGTACTCCACCCTGTGAGGTGTGGGGTGTCAGACTGCACCTAGTGGGGGATGTCTCCCAGTTAGGCTACTCAGGGGTCAGGGACCCACTTGAGCAGGGAGTCTGTCCCTTCTCAGATCTCAACCTCTGTGTTGGGAGATCCACTGCTCTCTTCAAAGCTGTCAGACAGAGTCATTTGCGTCTGCAGAGCTGCTGCGTTTGTTATTATTTACTGTGCCCTGTCCCCAGAGGTGGAGTCTACAGAGACAGGCAGGTTTCCTTGAGCTGCTGTGAGCTCCACCCAGTTCGAGCTTCCCAGCAGCTTTGTTTACCTACTTAAGCCTCAGCAATGGCGGGCGCCCCTCCCCCAGCCTCGCTGCTGCCTTGCCGGTAGATCACAGACTGCTGTGCTAGCAATGAGGGAGGCTCCGTGGGTGTGGGACACTCCCGGCCAGGTGTGGGATATGATCTCCTGGTGTGCCTGTCTGCTTAAAGCGCAGTATTGGGGTGGGAGTTACCCGATTTTCCAGGTGTTGTGTGTCTCAGTTCCCCTGGCTAGGAAAAGGGATTCCCTTCCCCCTTGCGCTTTCCAGGTGAGGCAATGCCTCGCCCTGCTTCAGCTCTTGCTGGTCGGGCTGCAGCAGCTGACCAGCAGGGATCGTCTGGCACTCCCCAGTGAGATGAACCCAGTACCTCAGTTGAAAATGCAGAAATCGCCGGTCTTCTGTGTCGCTCGCGCTGGGAGTTGGAGACTGGAGCTGTTCCTATTCGGCCATCTTGCTCCGCCCCAAGACTGTTCTTCTAGAATTTGCAAAGTGATATTTGGAAGCCCATAGGTGGCTATCGTGAAAAAGGAAATATCGTCCGTTAAAAACTGGAAAGAAGCTTTCTGAGAAACTGCTTTGTGTTCTGTTAATTCATCTCACAGAGTTACTGCTTTACCATCAAGAACCCTTTCGCTAAGACTGTTCTTGTGACCTTAGCAAAGTGATATTTGGAAGCCCATAGAGGGTTATGGTGAAAAAGGAAATATCTTCCGTTAAAAACTGGAAAGATGCTTTCTGAGAAACTGCTTTGTTTTCTGTTAATTCATCTCACAGAGTTACTGCTTTCCCCTCAAGAAGCCTTTCGCTAAGACTGTTCTTCTGGAATTTTCAAAGTCATATTTGGAAGCCCATAGAGGGCTATGGCGAAAAAGGAAATATCTTCCGCTTAAAACTGGAAAGAAGCTTTCTGAGAAACTGCTCTGTGTACTGGTAATTCATCTCATAGAGTCACTGTTTTCCCAGGAAAAAGCCTTTCGCTAAGACTGTTCTTCTGGATTTTGCAAAGTGATATATGGAAGACCATACAGGGCTATGGTGAAAAAGGAAATATCCTCAGTAAAAAACTGGAAAGAAGCTTCCTGAGAAACTGCTTTGTGTTTGGTTAAATCTTCTCACAGAGTTACAGCTTTCCCATCAAAAGCCTTTCACTATGATTGTTCTTGTAGAATTTGCAAAGTGATATTTGGAAACCCTTAGAGGGCTATGGTAAAAAAGGAAATATCTTCCGTTGAAAACTGGAAAGAAGCTTTCTGAGGAACTCTTTGTGTTCTGTTAACTCATCTCACAGAGTTACAGCTTTCCCCTCAAGAAGCCTTTCGCTAACACTGTTCTGGTGGAATTTGCAAAGTGATATTTGGAAGCAAATAGAGGGCTATGGTGAAAAAGGAAATATCTTCCATTAAATACTGGAAAGAAGCTTTCAGAGAAACTGCTTAGTGTTCTGTTAATACATCTCACCAACTTACAGCTTTCCCCTCAAAAAGCTGTTGGCTAAGACTGTTCTATTGGAATCTGCAAAGTGATATTTGGAAGCCCATAGAGAGCTATGGTCTAAAAGGAAATATCTTCCGTTAAAAACTGGAAATAAGTTTTCTTAGAAATTGCTTACTGTTCTGTTAATTCATCTCACAGAGTTACAGCTTTGCCCTACAGAAACCTTTCCCTAAGACTGTTCTTCTAGAATTTGCAAAGTGATATTTGGAAGCCCATAGATGGCTATCGTGAAAAAGGAAATATCGTCCGTTAAAAACTGGAAAGAAGCTTTCTGAGAAACTGCTTTGTGTTCTGATAATTCATCTCACAGAGTTACTGCTTTACCATCAAGAACCCTTTCGCTAAGACTGTTCTTGTGATTTTAGCAAAGTGATATTTGGAAGCCCATAGAGGGTTATGGTGAAAAAGGAAATATCTTCTGTTAAAAACTGGAAAGATGCTTTCTGAGAAACTGCTTTGTTTTCTGTTAATTCATCTCACAGAGTTACAGCTTTCCCCTCAAGAAGCTTTTCGCTAAGACTGTTCTTGTGGGATTTGCAAAGTGATATTTGGAAGCCCAGAGACGGCTACGGTGAAAAAGGAATTCTCTTCCGTTAAAAACTGGAAAGAAGCTTTCTGAGAAACTGCTTTATGTTCTGTTAATTCATCTCAAAGAGTTTTTGTGTTCCCATCAAGAAGCCTTTCGCTGAGACTATTCTTGTGGAATATGCAAAGTGATATTAAGAATCCCATAGAGGGCTATGGTGAAAAAGTAAATATCTTCCGTTAAAAACTGGAAAGAAGCTTTCTTTGAATCTACTTTGTGTTCTGTTAATTCATCTCAAAGAGTTACAGCTTTCCCCTTAAGAAGCCTTTCGCTAAGACTGTTCTGTTGGAATTTGCAAAGTGATATTTGGAAGCCCTTAGAGGGTTATGGTGAAAATGGAAATATCCTAAGATGAAAACCGAAATCAAGCTTTCTGCGAAACTGCTTTGTGTTCTGTTGGCTCATCTCACAGAGTTTCAGCTTTCCCCTCAAGAAGTCTTTCGCTAAGACTGTTCTTGTGGAATTTGCAAAGGGATATTTGGAAGCCGATGCAGGGCTGTGGTGAAAAAGTAGATATCCTTAGATAAAAACTAAAAAGAAGCTTTCTCAGAAACTGCTTTGTATTTTGAAAATTCAACTCACAGAGTTACAGCTTTACCCTCAAGAAGCCTTTCGCTAAGGCTGTACTTGTGGAACTTGCAAAGTGATATTTGGAAGCCCATAGAGGGCTACGGTGAAGGAGGAAATATCTTCCGTTAAAAACTTAAAAGAAGTTTTCTGAGAAACTGCTTTGTGTTCTGTTAATTCATCACACAGAGTTACAGATTTTCCTCAAGATCCCTTCGGCAAAGACTGTTCTTGTGGAATTTGCAAAGTGATATTTGGAAGTCCATAGAGGGCTATGATGAAAATGGAAGTATCCTAAGATAAAAACCGAAAAGAAGCTTTCTGAGAAACTGCTTTGTGTTCTGTTAGTTCATCTGACAGAGTTACAGCTTTCTCCTCAAGAATTCGTTCACTGAGACTATTCTTGTGAAATTTGCAAAGTGATATTTGGAAGCCCATAGAGGGCAACGGTGAAAAAGGAAATATCTTCCGTTAAAAACTGGAAAGAAACATTCTGAGAAACTGCCGTGTGTACTGTAAATATATCCCACCGAGTTACAGCTTTCCCCTCAAGAGGCCTTTCGCTACGACAGTTCTGTGGGATTTGCAAAGTAATATTTGGAAGCCCATAAAGGTCTATGGTGAAAAAGGAATATCTTCAGTTAAAAAGTGGAAAGAAGCTTTCTGAGGAACTGCTTTGTGTTCTGTTAATTCATCTCACAGAGTTACAGCTTACCCCTCAGGAAGTCTTTCGCTAAGTCTATTCTTGTGGAATTTGCAAAGTGATATTTGGAATCCCATAGAGGGATATGGTGAAAAAGGTAATATCTTCAGTTAAAAACTGGAAAGAAGCTTTCTGAGAAACTGCTTTGTGTTTTGTTAATTCATCTCAAAAAGTTACAGCTTTCCCCTAAAGAAGCCTTTCGCTAAGACTGTTCTTGTGGAATCTGCAGCGTGATCTTTGGAAGCCCATAGAAGGCTATGGTGAAAAAGGAAATAGCCTAAGATAAAAATTGAAAAGAAGCTTTCTGAGAAACTGCTTTGTGTTCTGTTAATTCATGTCAGAGAGTTACAGCTTTCCCCTCATTGAAAATTGATATTTTGGAGCCCATAGAATGCTACGGTGAAAAAGGAAATATCTTCAGTTTAAAACTGAAAAGAAGCTTTCTGAAGAACTGCTTTGTGTTCTGTTAATTCATCTCAATGATTTATAGCTTTACCCTGAAGAAGCCTTTCGCTAAGACTGTTCTTGTGGAATTTCAAAGTGATATTTGGAAGCCCATACAGGGCTACGTTGAAAAAGGAAATATAATCCGTAAAAAACTGAAAAGAAGCTTCCTGAGAAACTGCTTTGTGTTCGGTTAATTCTTCTCACAGAGTTACAGCTTTCCCCTCAAGAAGCCTTTCGCTAACACTGTTCTTGTGGAATTTGCAAAGTGATATTTGGAAGCAAATAGAGGGCTATGGTGAAAAAGGAAATATCTTCCATTAAATACTGGAAAGAAGTTTTCAGAGAAACTGCTTTGTGTTCTGTTAATACGTCTCACCAAGTTACAGCTTTCCCGTCAAGAAGCTGTTGGCTAAGAGTGTTCTATTGGAATCTGCAAAGTGTTATTTGGAAGCCCATAGAGAGCTATGTTGAAAAAGGAAATATTTTCCGTTAGAAACTAGAAAGAAGTTTTCTTAGAAATTGCTTTGTTTTCTGTTAATTCATCTCACAGAGTTACAGCTTTTCCCTACAGAAACCTTTCCCTAAGACTGTTCTTCTAGAATTTGCAAAGTGATATTTGGAAACCCATAGATGGCTATCGTGAAAAAGGAAATATTGTCCGTTAAAAACTGGAAAGAAGCTTTCTGAGAAACTGCTTTGTGTTCTGTTATTTAATCTCACAGAGCTACAGCTTTCCCCTCAAGAAGCCTTTCGCTAAGACTGTTCTTGTGGAATTTGTAAAGTGATATTTGGAAGCAAATAGAGGGCTATGGTGAAAAAGGAAATATCTTCCGTTAAAAACTGGAAAGAAGCTTTCTGAGAAACTGCCGTGTGTTCTGTTAATACATCTGACAGAATTACAACTTTCTCCTCAAGAAGCCTTTCGCTACGACTGTTCTTGTGGAATTTGGAAAGTGATATTTGGAAGCCCATAGAGGGCTATGGTGAAAAAGGAAATAGCTTCCGTTAAAAACTGGAAAGAAGCTTTCTGAGAGACTGCTTTGTGTTCTATTATATCATCTCACAGAGTTACACGTTTCCCCTCAAGAAGCCTTTCGCTAAGGCTCTTCTTGTGGAATTGGCAAAGTGATATTTGGAAGCCCCTAGAGTGACTATGGTGAAAAATAAATATCTTCAGTTAAAAATTGGAAAGAAGCTTTCTGACAAAATGCTTTGTGTTCTGTTAATTCATCTCACAGAGTTACAGCTTTCCCTTCAAGAAGCCTTCTGCAAAGACTGTTCTTGTGGAATTTTCAAAGAAATATTTTGAAGACCCTAGACGGCTATGGTGAAAAAGGAAATATCGTCCGTTAAAAACTGGAAAGAAGCTTTCTGAGAAACTGCTTTGTGTTCTGTTAATTCATCTCACAGACTTACAGCTTTCCCTTCAAGAAGCCTTTCGCTAGGCTGTTCTTCTGGAATTGGCAAAGTGATAATTGGAAGCAAATAGAGGGCTATGGTGAAAAAGGAAATATCTTCCATAAAAAACTGGAAAGAAGCTTTCTGAGAAACTGCTTTGTGTTCTGTTATTTCATCTCACAGAGTTACAGCTTTCCCTTCAAAAAGCCTTTTGCTAAGGCTGTTCTTGTGGAATTTGTAAAGTGATATTTGGATGCCCATAGATTGCTATGGTGAAAAAGGAATTATCTTCCGTTAAAAACTGGAAAGAAGCTTTCTGAGAAACTACTTTGTGTTCTGTTAATTCATCTCACTGAGTTACAGCTTTCCCCTCAAGAAGCCTTTCGCTAAGACTGTTTTTGTGGAATTTGCAAAGTGATATTTAGTAGTCCATAGAGGGCTACGGTGAAAAAGGAAATATCCTAAGTTAAAAACTGAAAAGAAACATTCGGAGAAACTGCTTTGTGTTCCGTTTATTCATCTCACAGAGTTACATCTTTCCCTTCAAGAAGCCTTTATCTAAGGCTCTTCTTGTGGAATTTGCAAAGTGATATATGGAAGCCCATAGAGGGCTCTGGTGAAAAAGGAAATATCTTCCGGAAAAACTGGAAAGAAGCTTTCTGAGAAACTGCTTTGTGTTCTGTTAATTCATCTCACAGAGTTACAGCTTTCCCTTCAAGAAGCCTTCTGCAAAGACTGTTCTTGTGGAATTTTCAAAGAAATATTTTGAAGACCCTAGACGGCTATGGTGAAAAAGGAAATATCGTCCGTTAAAAACTGGAAAGAAGCTTTCTGAGAAACTGCTTTGTGTTCTGTTAATTCATCTCACAGACTTACAGCTTTCCCTTCAAGAAGCCTTTCGCTAGGCTGTTCTTCTGGAATTGGCAAAGTGATAATTGGAAGCAAATAGAGGGCTATGGTGAAAAAGGAAATATCTTCCATAAAAAACTGGAAAGAAGCTTTCTGAGAAACTGCTTTGTGTTCTGTTATTTCATCTCACAGAGTTACAGCTTTCCCTTCAAAAAGCCTTTCGCTAAGGCTGTTCTTGTGGAATTTGTAAAGTGATATTTGGATGCCCATAGATTGCTATGGTGAAAAAGGAATTATCTTCCGTTAAAAACTGGAAAGAAGCTTTCTGAGAAACTACTTTGTGTTCTGTTAATTCATCTCACTGAGTTACAGCTTTCCCCTCAAGAAGCCTTTCGCTAAGACTGTTTTTGTGGAATTTGCAAAGTGATATTTAGTAGTCCATAGAGGGCTACGGTGAAAAAGGAAATATCCTAAGTTAAAAACTGAAAAGAAACATTCGGAGAAACTGCTTTGTGTTCCGTTTATTCATCTCACAGAGTTACATCTTTCCCTTCAAGAAGCCTTTATCTAAGGCTCTTCTTGTGGAATTTGCAAAGTGATATATGGAAGCCCATAGAGGGCTCTGGTGAAAAAGGAAATATCTTCCGGAAAAACTGGAAAGAAGCTTTCTGAGAAACTGCTTTGTGTTCTGTTAATTCATCTCACAGAGTTACAGCTTTCCCTTCAAGAAGCCTTCTGCAAAGATTGTTCTTGTGGAATTTTCAAAGAAATATTTTGAAGACCCTAGACGGCTATGGTGAAAAAGGAAATATCGTCCGTTAAAAACTGGAAAGAAGCTTTCTGAGAAACTGCTTTGTATTCTGTTAACTCATCTCACAGAGTTATAGGTTTCCCTTCAAGAAGCCTTTCGCTAAGGCAGTTCTTTCGGAATTTGGTAACTGATATTTGGAAGCCCATAGAGGGCTATGGTGAAAAAGGAAATTACCTAAGATAAAAACTGTAAAGAACCTTTCTGAGAAACTGCTTTGTGTTCTGTTAATTCATCTCACAGAGTTACAGCTTTCCCCTGAAGAAGCCTTTCCCTAAGACTGTTCTTGTGGAATATGCAAAGTGATATTTGGAAGACCATAGAAGGCTATGGTGAAAATAGAAATATCCTAAGATGAAAATCGAAAAAAAGCTTTCTGAAAACTTCTTTGTGTTCTGTAAGTTCACCTCACAGATTTACAGCTTTTCCTTCAAGAAGTCGTTCACTAAGACTGTTTTTGTGAAATTTGAAAAGTGATATTTGGAAGCCAATAGAAGCCTATGGTGTAATAGGAAATATCTTCCGTTAAAATCTGGAGAGAAGCTTTCTGAGAAACTGCCGTGTGTTCTGTTAATATATCTCACCAAGTTACAGCTTTCCCCAAAAGAAGTCTTTGGCTAAGACTGTTCTTGTGGGATTTGGAAAGTAATATTTTGAAGCCCACAGGGGGCTTTGGTGAAAAATTAAATATCTTCAGTTAAAAACTGACAAGAAGCTTTCTGAGAAACTGCTTTGTGTTCTGTTAATTCATCTCACAGAGTTACAGCTTTTCCCTCAAGAAGAATTTCACTAAGTCGGTTCTTGTGGGATTTGCAAAGTGACATTTGTAAGCCCATAGAGGGCTATGGTGAAAAAGGAAATCTCTTCAGTTAAAATCTGGAAAAAAGCTTTCTGAGAAACTGCTTTGTGTTCTGTTAATTCATCTCACAGAGTTACAGCTTTCCCCTCAAGAAGCCGTTCGCTAAGACTGTTCTTGTGAAATTTGCAAAGTGATATTTGGAAGCCCATAGAGGGCTACGGTGAGAAAGGAAATATCCTAAGATAAAAACTGAAAAGAAGCTTTCTCAGAAACTGCTTAGTGTTCTGTTAATACATCTTACAGAGTTACAGCTTTACCCTCAAGAAGCCTTTCCCTAAGAGTGTTCTTGTGGAATTTGCAAACTGATAATTGGAAGCCCGTACAGGGAATGGTGAAAAAGGAAATATCTTCAGTTAAAAACTGGAAAGAAGCTTTCTGAGAAACTACTTTGCGTTCTGTCATAGAGTTACAGCTTTCCCCTGAAGAAGCCTTTCCCTAAGACTGTTCTTGTGGAATATGCAAAGTGATATTTGGAAGACCATAGAAGGCTATGGTGAAAATAGAAATATCCTAAGATGAAAATCGAAAAAAAAGCTTTCTGAAAACTTCTTTGTGTTCTGTTAGTTCACCTTACAGAGTTACAGCTTTCCCTTCAAGAAGTCGTTCACTAAGACTGTTTTTGTGAAATTTTAAAAGTGATATTTGGAAGCCGATAGAGGGCTATGGTGTAAAAGGAAATATCTTCCGTTAAAATCTGGAGAGAAGCTTTCTGAGAAACTGCCGTGTGTTCTGTTAATACATCTCACCAAGTTACAGCTTTCCCCAAAAGAAGTCTTTGGCTAAGACTCTTCTTGTGGGATTTGGAAAGTGATATTTGGAAGCCCACAGGGGGCTTTGGTGAAAAATTAAATATCTTCAGTTAAAAACTGACAAGAAGCTTTCTGAGAAACTGCTTTGTGTTCTGTTAATTCATCTCACAGAGTTACAGCTTTCCCCTCAAGAAGCCTTTCGCTAAGACTTTTCCTGTGGAATTTGCAAAGAGATATTTGGAAGTCCATAGAGGACTATGGCGAAAAAGGAAATATTTTCCGTTCAAAACTGGAAAGAAGCTTTCTGAGAAACTACTTTGTGTTCTGTTAATTCATCTCACAGAGTTACAGATTTCCCCTCAAGAAGCCTTTCGCTAAGACTGTTCTTGTGGAATTGGCAAAGTGATATTTGGAAGCCCATAGAGGGCTACGGTGTAAAAGTAAATATCTTCCGTTAAATACTGGAAAGAAAGTTTCTGGGAAACTATTTTGTGTTCTGTTAATTCATCTCACAGAGTTACTGCTTTCCCCTCAAGAAGCCTTTCGCTAAGATTGTTCTTGTGGAATTTGCAAACTGATATTTGGAAGCCCGTATAGGGGTATGGTGAAAAAGGAAATATCTTCCGTTAAAAACTGGAAAGAATCTTTCTGAGAATCTGCTTTGTGTTCTGTTAATTCATCTCACAGAGTTACAGCTTTTCCCTCAAGAAGCCTTTCACTGAGTCTGTTCTTGTGGGATTTGAAAAGTGATATTTGTAAGCCCATTGAGGGCTATGGTGAAAAAGGAAATCTCTTCAGTTAAAATCTGGAAAGAAGCTTTGTGAGAAACTGATTTGTGTTCTGTTAATTCATCTCACAGAGTTACAGCTTTCCCCTGAAGAAGGCGTTCACTAAGACTGTTCTTGTGGAATTTCCAAAGTGATATTTGGAAGCCCCTAGAGGGCTATGGTGAAAAAGAAAATAGCCTAAGATAAAAACTGAAAAGAAGCTTTCTGAGAAACTGACTTGTGATCTGTTAATTCAACTCACAGAGTTACAGCTTTCTGCTCAATAAGCCTTTCACTAAAGCTGTTGTTGTGAAATTCGCAAAGTGATATTTGGAACCCCTAGAGGGCTATGGTGAAAAAGGAAATATCTTCAGTTAAAATCTGAAAGGAAGCTTGCTGAGAAACTGCTTTGTGTTCTGTTAATTCATCTCAAAGAGTTACAGCTTTCCCCTGAAGAAGAATTTCGCTAAGACAGTTCTTGTGAAATTTGCAAAGTGATATTTGGAAGCCCTTAGAGGGCTGTGGTGAAAATGGAAATATCCTATGATAAAAACAGAAAAGAAGCTTTCTGAGAAACTGCTCTGTGTTCTGTTAGTTCATCTCATAGAGTTACAGCTGTCCCCTCAGGAAGTCGTTCACTAACACTGTTCTTATGAAATTTGCAAAGTGATATTTGGAAGCCCATAGAGGGCTATTTTGAAAATGGAAATAACTTCCGTTTAAAACTGGAAAGAAGCTTTCTGAGAAACTGCCGTGTGTTCTGTTAGTACATCTGACAGAATTACAACTTTTCCTAAAGGAAACATTTCGCTAAGACAGTTCTTGTGGGATTTGCAAAGTGATATTTGGAAGTGCACAGAGCGCTACGGTGAGAAAGGAAATATCTTCAGATAAAAACTGGAAAGAAGCTTTCTGTGTAACTGCTTTGTGTTCTGTTAATTCATCTCTCAGAGTTGCAGCTTTTCCCTCAAGAAGCCTGTCGCTAAGACTGTTCTTGTGGAATTTACAAATTGATATTTGTAAGCCCATAGGTGTTCATGGTGGAAAATGAAATATCTTCCGTTAAAAACTGGAAAGAAGCTTTCTGAGAAACTGCTTTGTGTTTTGTTAACTCATCTCACAGAGTTACAGCTTTCCCCTCAAAAAGCCTTTCGCTAAGACTGTTCTTGTGGAATTTCAAAAGTGATATTTGGAAGTCAATAGAAGGCTTTGGTGAAAAAGGAAATATCTTCTGTTAAAAACTGGAAGGAAGTTTTCTGAGAAACTGCTTTGTGTTCTGTTAATTCATCTCAAAGAGTTACAGCTTTCCCCTTAAGAAGTCTTTCGCTAAGACTGTTCTGTTGGAATTTGCAAAGTGATATTTGGAAGCCCTTAGAGGGTTATGGTGAAAATGGAAATATCCTAAGATGAAAACCGAAAACAAGCTTTCTGCGAAACTGCTTTGTGTTCTGTTGGCTCATCTCACAGAGTTACAGCTTTCCCCTCAAGAAGTCTTTCGCTAAGACTGTTCTTGAGGAATTTGCAAAGGGATATTTGGAATCCCATGGAGGGCTATGGTGAAAAAGGAAATATCTTCCGTTGAAAACTAGAAAGAAGCTTTCTGAGAAACTGCTTTGTGTTCTGTTAATTCATCTCACCGAGTTACAGCATTGCCCTCCAGAAACCTTTCGCTAAGACGGTTCTTGTGGAATTTGCAAAGGGATATTTGGAAGCCGATGCTGGGCTGTGGTGAAAAAGAAAATATCCTAAGATAAAAACTAAAAAGACGCTTTCTGAGAAACTGCTTTGTATTTTGAAAATTCAACTCACAGAGTTACAGCTTTACCCTCAAGAAGCCTTTCGCTAAGGCTGTTGTTGTGTAATTTGCAAAGTGATATTTGGAAGCCCATAGAGAGCAATGGTGAAAAAGGAAATAACTTCAGTTAAAAACTTAAAAGAAGCTTTCTGAGAAACTGCTTTGTGTTCTGTTAATTCATCACACAGAGTTACAGCTTTTCCTCAAGATACCTTCGGCAAAGACCGTTCTTGTGGAATTTGCAAAGTGATATTTGGAAGTCCGTAGAGGGCTATGATGAAAATGGAAATATCCTAAGATAAAACCGAAATGAAGCTTTCTGAGAAACTGCTTTGTGTTCTGTTAGTTCATCTGACAGAGTTACAGCTTTCTCCTCAAGAATTCGTTCACTGAGACTATTCTTGTGAAATTTGCAAAGTGATATTTGGAAGCCCATAGAGGGCAATGGTAAAAAAGGAAATATCTTCCGTTAAAAACTGGAAAGAAATATTCTGAGAAACTGCCGTGTGTACTGTAAATATATCTCACCGAGTTACAGTTTTCTCCTCAAGAGGCCTTTCGCTACGACAGTTCTGTGGGATTTGCAAAGTAATATTTGGAAGCCCATAAAGGTCTAAGGTGAAAAAGAAATATCTTCAGTTAAAAACTGGAAAGAAGCTTTCTGAGGAACTGCTTTGTGTTCTGTTAATTCATCTCACAGAGTTACAGCTTACCCCTCAAGAAGCCTTTCGCTAAGACTATTCTTCTGGAATTTGCAAAGTGATATTTGGAAGCCCATAGAGGGATATGGTGAAAAAGGTAATATCTTCAGTTAAAAGCTGGAAAGAAGCTTTCTGAGAAACTGCTTTGTGTTCTGTTAATTCATCTCACAGAGTTACTGCTTTCCCAGCAAGAAGACATTCTCTAAGTTTCTTCTTGTGAATTTTTCAAAGTGATATTGGAAGCCCATAGATGGCTATGGTGAAAAAGGAAATACCTTCCGTTAAAAACTGAAAAGAAGCTTTCTGAGAAACTGCTTTGTGTTCTGTTAATTCATCTCACATAGTTACATCTTTCCCCTCAAGATACCTTTCGCTAAGACTGTTCTTTTGGAATTTGCAAATTGATATTTGGAATCCCGTGGAGGGCAATAGTGAAAAAGGAAATATCTTCCCTTAAAGTCTGGAAAGAAGCTTTCTGAGAAACTGCTTTGTGTTCTGCTTTTAATCTCACAGAATTACTGCGTTCCCCTCAAGAAGCCTTTCCCTAAGACTGTTCTTGTGGAGTTTTCAGAGTGATATTTGGAATCCCATAAAGGGTTATGGTGTAAAAGGAAATATCTCCATTAAAAACTGGAAAGTAGCTTTCTGAGAAACTGCTTTGTGTTCTCTTAGTTCATCTCACAGAGTTACAGCTTTCCCCTCAAGAAGCCTTTCACCAAGGCTGTTCTTGTGGAATTTGCAAAGTGGTCTTTGGAAGTCCATAGATCACTATGGTGAAAAAGGATATACCTTCAGTTAAAAAGTGAAAAGAAGATTTCTGAGGAAATGCTTTGTGATATGTGATTTCCTATCACTGCGATACAGCTGTATTTCGTAGAACTGTTGGCTAGCCTTATTTCTGTGGAATCTGAGAAATGTTACTTCGGATCTCTTTGAAGACTATAGGTCCAAAGGAAATATCCGCTGCTAAAAGTGTGAAAGAAGCTTTCTGAGAAACTTCTTTGTGATCTGTGAATTGATCTCACAGAGCTACAGTTTTCCCTCAAGAAGCCTTTCGCTAAGATTGTTCTCATGGAATTTGCAAAGTGATATTTGGAAAACAATAGAGGGCTATGGTGAAAAAGGAAATATCCTAATATAAAAACTGAAAAGAAGGTTTTTGAGAAACTGCTTTGTGTTCCGTTAATTCATCTCACAGAGTTATAGCTTTCCCCTCAAGATGCCGTTCATTAAGACTGTTGTTGTGAAATTTGTAAAATGATATTTGGAAGCTCATAGAGGGCTACGGTGAAAATGGAAATATCTTCACTTAAAAACTGGAAAGAAGCTTTCTCAGAAACCTGTTCTGTTAATTCATCTCACAGAATTACAGCTTTCCCCTCAAGAAACATTTCGCTAAGACTGTTCTTGTGGAATTTGCAAAGTGATATTTGGAAGCCCATAGAGGGCTACGGTGAAAAAGGAAATATGTTCAGTTAAAAGCTGGAAAGAAGCTTTCTGAGAAACTGCTTTGTGTTCTGTAAATTCATCTCACAGTGTTACAGCTTTTCCCTAAAGAAGCCGTTCGCTAAGACTCTTCTTGTGGAATTTGCTAAGTGATATTTGGAAGCCCATAGTGGGCTTGGTGAAAAAGGAATATCTTCAGTTAAAAACTGGAAAGAAGCTTTCTGAGAAACTGCTTTGTGTCCAAATGCCTTCCGCTAAGACTGTTTTGTGGAATTTGCAAAGTGATGTTTGGAAGCCCATAATGGGCGATGGTGAAAAAGGATATATCTTCTGTTAAAAACTGAAAAAAGGGTTTCAGAGGAACTGCTTTGAGATATGTGACTTCCACTCACTGAGCTACAGTTGTATTTCGTAGAGCTGTTTGCTAGCCTTATTTCTGTTTAATATGAGGACTGTTATTTCGTATCCCTTTGAAGACTATAAGATTAAAGAAAATATCCATCGCTAAATGTGAGAAAGAAGCTTTCTGCGAAACTTATTTGTGTTCTGTGAATTCATCTCTCCGAATTTCAGCTTTCCCCTCAAGAAGGCTTTTGGTAAGACTGTTCTTGGGGACTTTACAAAGTGATATTTGGAAACCCATAGAGGGCTACGGTGAAAAGGAAATATCTTCAGATAAAAACAGGAAAGAAGCTTTTTGAGAAACTGCTTTGTGTTCTGTTAATTCATCTCACAGAGTTACAGGTTGCCCCTCAAGAAGCCGTTCACTAAGACTGTTCTTGCGGAATTTGCAAAATGATATTCCGCAGCCCAAAGAGGGCTAAGGGTGAAAACGAAAATATCTTCAGTTAAAAAATGGAAACAAGCTTTCTGAAAAAAGGCTTTGTGTTCTGTTAATTCATCTCACAGATTTACTCCTTTCCCCACAAGAAGTGGATCACTAAGACTGTTCCTGTGGAATTTGCAAAGTGATATTTGGAAATACACAGAGGGCTAGAGTGAAAAAGGAGATATCTTGGGTTAAAAACTGGACAGAAGCTTTCTGAGAAACCTCTTTGTGTTCTGTTAATTCATCTCACAGTGATACAGCTTTCCCCTCAAGGAGCCCTTCAACTAAGACTGTTCTTGTGGAATTTGAAATGTGATATTTGGATGCCCATAGTGGGCTATGGTGGAAAAGGAAATAACTTCAGTTAAAAACTGGAAAGAAGATTTCTGAGAAACTGCTTTGTGTTCTGTTATTTCAACTCACAGAGTTACAGCTTTCCCCTCTAGAAGCCTTTCGCTAAATCTGCTCCTGTGGAATTTGCAAAGTGATATTTGGAAGCGCTTAGAAAACTATGGTGAAAACGGAAATATCCTAAGATAAAAATTGAAAGGAAGCTTTCTGAGAAACGGCTTTGTGTTCTGTTCATTCTTCTCACAGAGTTACAGCTTTCCCCTCAGGAAGTCGTTCACTAAGACTGTTCTTGTGGAATCAGCAAAGTGACATTGGAATGCCCATAGAGGGCTATGGTGAAAAAGGAAGTGTCCTCAGATAAAAACCGCAAAGAAGCATTCTGAGAAACTACTTTGTGTTCTGTTAATTCATCTCACAGAGTTACAGTTTTCCCCTCAAGAAATCGATCACTTAGACTGTTCTTGTGGAGTTTGCAAAGTGATATTTGAAGCCCATAGAGGGCGAGTGTGAAAAGGAACTATCTTCAGATAAAAACTGGAAAGAAACTTTCTGAGAAACTGCTTTGTGTTCTGTTAATTCATCTCACACAGTTACAGCTTTCCCGTCAAGAAGCCATTCACTGGACTGTTCTTGTGGAATATGCAAAGTGATATTGCAAGCCGATAGAGGGTTATGGCAAAAAGGGAAATATCCTAAGATAAAAACCGAAAAGAAGCTTTCTGAGAAACTGCATTGTGTTCTCTTAATTCATCTCACAGAGTTTTAGCTTTCCCCTCAAGAAGTCATTCACTAAGACTGTTTCTGTGGAATTTGCAAGGTGATATTTCGAAGCCCTTAGAGGGCTATTTTGAAAAAGGAAATATCTTCCGTTAAAAACGGGAAAGAATCTTTCTGAGAAACTGCTTGATGTTCTGTTAATTCATCTCACAGAGCTACAGCTTTCCCCTCAAGAAGCCGTTCACTAAGACTGTTCCTGTGGAATTTTCAAATTGACATTTTGAAGCCCATAGAGGGCTATGGTGGAAAAGAAAATGTCCTGAGATAACAACAGAAAACAAGCTTTCTGACAAACTGCTTTGTGTTCTGTTAATTCATCTCACAGAGTTGCAGCTTTCCCCTCAAGAAGCCTTTCGCTAAGACTGTTCTTGTGGAATTTGCAAAGAGATATTTGGAAGCCCATAAAAGGCTACGGTGAAAAAGGAAATCTTCTGTTAAAAACTGGAAAAGAGCTTTCTGAGAAACTGCTTTGTGTTCTGTTAATTCATCTGAAAGAGTTACAGGTTTCCCTCAAGAAGCCTTTCGCTAAGACTGTTCTTGTGGAATTTGCAAAGTGATATTTGGAAGCCCATAGAGGGCTATGGTGAAAAAGGAAATATCTTCAGTGAAAAACTAGAAAGAAGCTTTCAGACACACTGCTTTGTGTTCTGTTAATACATCTCTCAGTCGTACAGCTTTCCACTCAAGAAGCCTTTCGCTAAGACTGTTCTTGTGGAATTTCCAAAGTGATATTTGGAAGCCCTTAGAGGTCTACAGTGAAAAAGGATATATCCTTAGATGAAAACCGAAAAGAAGTTTTCTGAAAAACTGCTTTGTGTTCTGTTAATTTATCTCACACAGTTACAGCTTGACCCTCAAAAACCTTTTGCTAAGACTGTTCTTGTGGAATTTGCAAAGTGATACTTGGAAGCCCATAGAAGGCTATGGTGAAAAAGGAAATATCCTAAGATAAAAACTGAAATGAAGCTTTCTGAGAAACTGCTTTTTGTTCTGTTAATTCATCTTACAGAGTTACAGCTTTCCCCTCAAGAAGCCTTTCCCTAAGACTGTTCTTGTTGGAAAGGCATTGTGATATTTGGAAGACAATAGAAGGCTATGGTGAAAAAGGGAATATCTTCCGTTAAAAACTGGAAAGAAGCTTTCTGGGAAACTGCCTTGTGTTTTGTTAATTCATCTCACAGAGTTACAGCTTTCCCCTCAGGAAGAATTTTGCTAAGACTGTTCTTGTGGAATTTGCAAAGTGATATTTGGAAGCCCATACAGGGCTAAGGTGAAAAAGGAAACATCCTAGGATAAAAACTGAAAAGAAGTTTTCTGAGAAACTGGTTTGTGTTCTGTGAATTCATCTCACAGAGTTACAGCTTTCCCCTTAAGTAGCCATTCTCTAAGTGTGTTCTTGTGGAATTTGCAAAGAGATATTTTGGTGCCCTTGGAGGGCTATGGTGAAAAAGGAAATCTCTTCTGTTAAAAACTGCAAAGAACTTTTCTGAGAAACTGCTTTTTGTGTTCTGTTAATTCATCTCACAGAGTTACAGCTTTCCCCTGAAGAAACCGTTCACTGAGATGGCTCTTGTGGAATTTGCAAAGTGCTGTTGGGAGCCACTAGAGGGTTATGGTGAAAAAGGAAATATCCTAAGATAAAAACCGAAAGGAAGCTTTCTGAGAAACTGCATTGTGTTTTGTTAATTCATCTCACAGAGTTACAGCTTTCCGCTCAGGAAGCCTTTCGCTAAGAGTGTTCTTGTGGTATTTGCAAAGTGATATTTGGAAGCCCATAGAGGGCTGTGGTGAAAAAGGAAATATCTACAGTTAAAAACTGGAAAGAAACTTTCTGAGAAACGGCTTTGTGTTCTCTTAATTCATTTCACAGAGTTACAGCTTTCCCCTCAAGAAGCCTTTCGCTAAGACTGTTCTTGTGGAATTTGCAAAGTGATATTTGGAAGCCCATGGAGGGCTATGGTAAAAAAGGAAATCAATTCCGTTGAAAACTGGAAAGAAGCTTTCTGAGAAACGGCTTTGTGTTCTTTTAATTCATCCCACAGAGTTACAGATTTCCCCTCAAGAATCCTTTCGCTAAGACTCTTCTGGTGGAATATGCAAAGTGATACTTGAAAGCCCATAGAAGTCTATGGTGAAAAAGGAAATGTCTTCCATTAAAAACTGGAAAGAAGCTTTCTGAGAAACAGCTTTGTGCTCTGTTAATTCATCTCACAGGGTTACAGCTTTCCCCTCAAGAAGCCTTTCGCTAAGACTGTTCTTGTGTAATTTGCAAAGTGATATTTGGAAGCCCATGGTGGGCTATGGTGAAAAAGGAAATATCTTCAGTTAAAAACTGGAAAGAAGCTTTCTGAGAAACGGCTTTGTGTTCTCTTAATTCATTTCACATAGTTACAGCTTTCCCCTCAAGAAGCCTTTCGCTAAGACTGTTCTGGTGGAATTGGCACAGTGATATTTGAAGCCCATAGAGTGCTATGGTGAAAAAGGAAATCTCTTCTGTTAAAAAGGGAAAGAAGCTTTCTGAGAAAATGCATTGTGTTCTGTTAATTCATTTCACAGAGTTACAGCTTTCCCCTCAAGAAGCCTTTCGCTAAGACTGTTCTTGTGGAATTTGCAAAGTGATATTTCGAAGCCCATAGAGGGCTATGGAGAAAAAGGAAATATATTAAGGTAAGAACTGGAAAGAAGCTTTCTGAGAAACGAACTTGTGTTCTCTTAATTCATCTCACAGAGTTAGAGCATTCCCCTCAAGAAGCCTTTCGCTAAGACTGTTCTTGTGAAATTTCCAAAGTGATATTTGGAAGCCCATAGAGGGCTATGGTGAAAAAGGAAATCTCATCCGCTTTAAACTGGAAAGAAGTTTTCTGAGAAACGGCTTTGTGTTCTGTGAATTTATCTCACAGTGTTACAGCTTTCCCTTTAAGAAGCCTTTCGCTAAGACTGTTCTTGTGGAATTTAAAACGTGATATTTCGAAGCCCATACAGGGCTAGGGTTAAAAAGGATATACCCTGAGATAAACCTGAAAGGAAGCTTTATCAGAAACTGCTTTATGTTCTGTTAATTCATCTCACAGAGTTATAGCTTTCCTCTCAAGAAGCCTTTCGTTAATACTGTTCTTGTGGAATTTGCAAAGTGATAATTGGAAGCCCACAGAAGTCTACGGTTAAAAAGGAAATATCTTCAGGTAAAAACTGGAAAGAAACTTTATGAGACACTGCATTGTGTTCTGTTAATTCATCTCACAGATCTACAGCGTTCCCCTCAAGAAACCTTTCACTAAGACTGTTCTTGTGTAATTTGCAATATGATTATTGGAAGCCCATAGAGGGCTATTGTGAAAAAGGAAATCTCTTCCGTTAAAAACTGGAAAGAAGCTTTCTGAGAAACGGCTTAGTGTTCTGTTAATTCATCTAACAGACTTACAGCTTTCCTCTCAAGAAGTCTTTCGCTAAGACTGTTCTTGTGGAATTTACAAAGAGATATTTGGAAGCCCATAGTGGTATATGGTGAAAAAGGAAATATCTTCAGTTAAAAACTGGAAAGAAGCTTTCTGAGAAACTGCTTTATGTTCTGTTAATTCATCCCACAGATTTACCACTTTCCCCTCAAGAAACCTTTCACTAAGACTGTTCTCGTGGGATTTACGAAGTGGTATTTGGAAGCCCATAGAGGGCTATGGTGAGAAAGGAAATCACTTCCGTTAAAAACTGGAAAGAAGCTTTCTGAGAAACGGCTTTGTGTTCTATTAATTCAAACACAGATTTACAGCTTTCCCGTCAAGAAGACTTTCGCGAAGGCTGTTCTTGTGGAATGTGCAAAGTAATAATTGGAATCCCTTAGAGGGCTATGGTGAAAAAGGAAATATCTTCAGTTAAAAACTGGAAAGAAGCTTTCTGAGAAACTGCTTTGTGTTCTGTTAATTCATCTCACAGAGTTACAGCTTTCCCCTTAAGAAGCCTATCGCTAAGGCTGTTCTTGTGGAATTTGCGAAGTGACATTTGGAGCCCATAGAGGGCTACGGTGAAAAAGGAAATATCCTAAGGTAAAAACTGAATGAAGCTTTCTGAGAAACTGATTTGTGTTCTGTTAATTTAGCTCACATAGTTACATCTTTCGCCTCAACAAACCTTTCGCTAAGACTGTACTTGTGGAATTTGCAAAGTGATATTTCGAAGCCCAATGAAGTCTATGGTGAAAATGGAAGTATGCTAAGATAAAAACAGAAAAGAAGCTTTCTGAGAAACTGCTTTGTGTTCTGTTAATTCATCTCACAGAGTTACAGCTTTCTCCTCAAGAAGCCTTTCCCTAAGACTGTTGTCGGGGAATTTGCAAAGTGATATTTGGAAGACCTTAGGGGGCTATGGTGAAAAAGGAAATATCCTAAGATAAAAACTGAAAAGAAGCTTTCTGAGGAACTCCTTTCTGTTCTGTTAATTCATCTCAGAGATTTACAGCTTTCCTTTCAAGAAGCCTTTCGCAAAGGCTCTTCTTTTGGAATTGGCAAAGTGATATTTGGAAGCCCATAGAGAGCAATGGTGCAAATGGAAATATCCTAAGATAAAAACCGAAAGGAAATTTTCTTAGAAACTGCTTTGTCTTCTGTTAATTCATCTCACAGAGTTACAGCTTTCCATTCAAGAAGCCTTTCCCTAAGACTGTTCTTGTGGAATTTGCAAAGTGATATTTGGAAGCCCATGGACGGCTATGGTGAAAAAGGAAATATCTACAGTTAAAAACTGGAAAGAAACTTTCTGAGAAACGGCTTTGTGTTCTCTTAATTCATTTCACAGAGTTACAGCTTTCCCCTAAAAGAAGCCTTTCGATAAGACTGTTCTTGTGGAATTTGCACAGTGATATTTGAAGCCCATAGAGTGCTACGGTGAAAACGGAAATGTCTTCTGTTAAAAGGTGAAAGAAGCTTTCTGAGAAAATGCATTGTGTTCTGTTAATTCATCCCACAGAGTTACAGCTTTCCCCTCAAGAAGCCTTTCGCTAAGACTGTTCTTGTGGAATTTGCAAAGTGACATTTCGAAGCCCATAGAGGGCTATGGAGAAAAAGGAAATATATTCATGTAAGAACTGGAAAGAAGCTTTCTGAGAAACGACCTTGTGTTCTCATAATTCATCTCACAGAGTTACAGCATTCCCTCAAGAAGCCTTTCACTAAGACTGTTCTTGTGAAATTTGCAAAGTGATATTTGGAAGCCCATAGAGGGCTATGGTGAAAAAGCAAATCTCATCCGTTTAAAACTGGAAAGAAGCTTTCTGAAAAACGGCTTTGTGTTCTGTGGATTTATCTCACAGTGTTACAGCTTTCCCTTTAAGAAGCCTTTCGCTAAGACTGTTCTTGTGGAATTTAAAACGTGATATTTCGAAGCCCATACAGGACTATGGTTAAAAGGAAATACCCTGAGATAAAAACTGAAAGGAAGCTTTATCAGAAACTGCTCTATGTTCTGTTAATTCATTTCACAGAGTTATAGTTTTCCTCTCAAGAAGCCTTTCGCTAAGACTGTTCTTGTGGAATTTGCAAAGTGATAATTGGAAGCCCACAGAAGTCTACGGTTAAAAAGGAAATATCTTCAGTTAAAACCTGGAAAGAAACTTTTTGAGACACTGCATTGTGTTCTCTTAATTCATCTCACAGATCTATAGCATTCCCCTCAAGAAGCCTTTCGCGAAAACTGTTCTTGTGAAATTTGCAATATGATAATTGGAAGCCCATAGAGGGCTATTGTGAAAAAGGAAATCTCTTCCGTTAAAAACTGGAAAGTAGCTTTCTGAGAAACGGCTTTGTGTTCTGTTAATTCATCTCACAGAGTTACATCTTTCCCTTCAAGAAGCCTTTCGCTAAGGCTGTTCCTGTGGAATTGGCAAAGTGATATTTGGAAGCCCAGAGAGGGCTATGGTGAAAAAGGAAATATCCTAAGATCAAAACTGAAAAGAAGCTTTCTGAGAAACTGCTTTGTGTTCTGTTAATTCATCTCAGAGAGTTACAGCTTTCCCCTCAAGAAGCCTTTCAATAACGCTGTTCTTGTGGAATTTGCAAAGTCATATTTTGAAGCCCTTAGAGGGCAATGGTGTAAAAGGAAATATCTTCAGTTGAAAACTGACAAGAAGCTTTCTGGAAACTGTGTTGTGTTCTGTTAATTCATCTCACAGAGTTCCAGCTTTCTCCTAAAGAAGCCTTTTGATAAAACTGTTCTTGTGGAATTTGCAAAGTGATATTTGGAAGCCCATAGATGGCTGTGGTGAAAATGGAAATATCCTAAGATAAAAACCGAAAAGAAGCTTTCTGAGAAACTGCTTTGTGTTCTGTTAGTTCATCTCACAGAATTACAGCTATCCCCTCAAGAAGCCGTTCACTCAGACAGTTCTTGTGAATTTGCAAAGTGATATTTGGAAGCCCATAGAAGGCTATGGTGAAAAAAGGAATTATACTACGATAAAAACCGAAAGGAAGCTTTATGAAAAACTGCTTTGTGTTTTGTTAGTTCATCTCACAGTGTTACAGGTTTCCCCCCAAGAAGCCGTTCACTAAGACTGTTCTTGTGAAATTTGGAAAGTGATATTTGCAAGGAAATAGAGCGCTATGGTGAAAATTGAAATATCTTCCGTAAAAAAACGGGAAAGAAGCTTTCTGAGAAACTGCTTTGTGTTCTGTTATTTCATCTCACAGTATTACAGCTTTCCCCTCAAGAAGCCTTTCCCTAAGACTGTTCTTGTGGGATTTGCAAACTGATATTTCGAAACCAATAGAGGGCTATGGTGAAAATGGAAATATCCTAAGATAAAAACAGAAAACAAGCTTTCTGAGAAACTGCTTTGTGTTCTGTTAGTTCATCTCACAGAGTTACAGCTTCCCTCTCAAGAAGCCTTTCGCGAAGGCTGTTCTTGTTTTATTTGCAAAGTGATATTTGGAAGCCCATAGAGGGCTATGGTGAAAAAGGAAATACCTTCAGTTAAAAACTGTAAAGAAGCTTTCTGAGAAACGGCTTTGTGTTCTGTTATTTGATGTCACAGAGTTACAGCTTTCCTCTCAAGAAGCCTTTCACTAAGGCTGTTCATGTGTAATTTACAAAGTGATATTTGGAAGCCTATAGATGGTTATGGTGAAAAAGGAAATATCTTCAGGTAAAAACTGGAAAGAAGCTTTCTGAGAAACTGCTTTGTGTTCTGTTAATTCATCTCACAGAATTACAGCTTTCCCCTCAAGAAGCCTTTCGCTAAGACAATTCTTGTGGAATTTGCAATGTGATATTTTGAAGCCAATAGAGGGCTATGGTGAAAAAGGAAGTATCTTCAGTTAAAAACTGTATAGAAGCTTTCTGAGGAACTGCTTTGTGTTTTGTTAATTCATCTCACGGAGGTACAGCTTTCGCCTCAAGAAGCTTTTCGCTAAGACTGTTCTTGTGGAAATTGCTAAGTGATATTTGGAAGCCCGTAGAGGGCTATGGTGAAAAAGGAAATATCTTCCATTAAAACGTGGAAAGAAGCTTTCTGGGAAACTGCATTGTTTTCTGTTAATTCATCTCACAGAGATACAGCATTCCCCCTAGAAGCCTTTTGCTAAGAATGTTCTTGTGGAGTTTGCAAAGTGTTATTTGGAAGCCCATAGAGGGCTATGGTGAAAAAGGAAATAACTGCCGTTAAAAACTGGAACGAAGATTTCTGAGAAACTGCCTTGCGTTCTGTTAATTCGTCTCACAGAGTTACAGCTTTCCCGTCAAGAAGCCTTACCCTAAGACTGTTCTTGTGGAATTTGGAAGGTGATATTTAGAAGCCAACAGTGGTCTACAGTGAAAAAGGAAATAGCCTAAGGTAAAAACTGAAAATAATCTTTCTGAGAAACTGCTTTGTGTTCCTTTAATTCATCTCACAGAGCTATAGCTTTCGCTCAAGAAGCCTTTCACTAAGACTGTTCTTGTGGAATTTAGAACGTGATATTTAGAAGCCCATAGAGGGCAATGGTGAAAAAGGAAATATCCTCCGTTAAAAACTGGAAAGAAGCTTTCTGAGAAACTGCATTGTGTTCTGTTTATTCATCTCAAAGAGTTACAGGTTTTCCCTCATGAAGACTTTTGTTAAGACTGTTCTTGTGGAATTTGCAAAGTGATATATGGATGCCCATAGAGGGCTATGGTGAAAATGGAAATATCCTAAGATAAAATCGAAAAGAAGGTTTCTGCGAAACTGCTTTGTGTTCTGTTAGTTCATCTTACAGAGTTTCAGTTTTTCCCTCAAGGTGCCCCACTAAGACTATTCTTGTGAAATTTGCAAATTGATAGTTCCAAACCCATAGAGAGCTTCGGTCAAAAGGGAAATATCTTCCGTTAAAAATGGGAAAGAAGCTTTCAGAGGAACTGCCGTGTGTTCTGTTAATACATCCACCGAGTTATAGCTTTCCCCTCAAGTACCCGTTAACTAAGGCTGTTCTAGGGGAACTTGCAAAGTGATATTTGGAAGCCCATAGAGGGCTATGGTGAGAAAGGAAAAATCTTAAGTTAAAAACTGAAAAGAAGCTTTCTGAGAAACTACCGTGAGTTGGTGTAATACATCTCACCAAGTTTCAGCTTTCCCCTCAAGAAGCCTTTCACTAAGACTGTTCTTTTGCAATTTGCAATCTGATATTTGGAAGCCCATAGAGGCCTATCTCGAAGAAGGAAATATCCTAAGATAAAAATTGAAAAGAAGCTTTCTGAGATACGGCTTTGGGTTCTCTTAATTCATCTCACAAGGTTAGAGCTTTCCCCTCAAGAAGCCGTTCACTAAGACTGATCTTGTGAAATTTGCAAAGTGATATTTGGAAACCCATAGGAGGCTATGGTGAAAAAGGAAATGTCTTTCGTTAAAAACTGGAAAGATGCTTTCTGAGAAACTGCCATGTGTTCCGTTAATACACCTCACCGAGTTACAGCTTTCCCCTCAAGAAGCCTTTCAGCAAGAAGACATTCTCTAAGATTCTTCTTGTGGATTTTTCAAAGTGATATTGGAAGCCCATAGATGGCTATGGTGAAAAAGGAAATACCTTCCGTTAAAAACTGAAAAGAAGCTTTCTGAGAAACTGTTTTGTGTTCTGTTAATTCATCTCACATAGTTACATCTTTCCCCTCAAGATACCTTTCGCTAAGACTGTTCTTTTGGAATTTGCAAATTGATATTTGGAATCCCGTGGAGGGCAATAGTGAAAAAGGAAATATCTTCCCTTAAAGTCTGGAAAGAAGCTTTCTGAGAAACTGCTTTGTGTTCTGCTTTTAATCTCACAGAATTACTGCGTTCCCCTCAAGAAGCCTTTCCCTAAGACTGTTCTTGTGGAGTTTTCAGAGTGATATTTGGAATCCCATAAAGGGTTATGGTGTAAAAGGAAATATCTCCATTAAAAACTGGAAAGTAGCTTTCTGAGAAACTGCTTTGTGTTCTCTTAGTTCATCTCACAGAGTTACAGCTTTCCCCTCAAGAAGCCTTTCACCAAGGCTGTTCTTGTGGAATTTGCAAAGTGGTCTTTGGAAGTCCATAGATCACTATGGTGAAAAAGGATATACCTTCAGTTAAAAAGTGAAAAGAAGCTTTCTGAGGAACTGCTTTGTGATATGTGATTTCCTATCACTGCGATACAGCTGTATTTTGTAGAACTGTTGGCTAGCCTTATTTCTGTGGAATCTGAGAAATGTTACTTCGGATCTCTTTGAAGACTATAGGTCCAAAGGAAATATCCGCCGCTAAAAGTGTGAAAGAAGCTTTCTGAGAAACTTCTTTGTGATCTGTGAATTGATCTCACAGAGCTACAGTTTTCCCTCAAGAAGCCTTTCGCTAAGATTGTTCTCATGGAATTTGCAAAGTGATATTTGGAAAACAATAGAGGGCTATGGTGAAAAAGGAAATATCCTAATATAAAAACTGAAAAGAAGGTTTTTGAGAAACTGCTTTGTGTTCCGTTAATTCATCTCACAGAGTTATAGCTTTCCCCTCAAGATGCCGTTCATTAAGACTGTTGTTGTGAAATTTGTAAAATGATATTTGGAAGCTCATAGAGGGCTACGGTGAAAGTGGAAATATCTTCACTTTAAAACTGGAAAGAAGCTTTCTCAGAAACCTGTTCTGTTAATTCATCTCACAGAATTACAGCTTTCCCCTCAAGAAACATTTCGCTAAGACTGTTCTTGTGGAATTTGCAAAGTGATATTTGGAAGCCCATAGAGGGCTACGGTGAAAAAGGAAATATGTTCAGTTAAAAGCTGGAAAGAAGCTTTCTGAGAAACTGCTTTGTGTTCTGTAAATTCATCTCACAGTGTTACAGCTTTTCCCTAAAGAAGCCGTTCGCTAAGACTCTTCTTGTGGAATTTGCTAAGTGATATTTGGAAGCCCATAGTGGGCTTGGTGAAAAAGGAATATCTTCAGTTAAAAACTGGAAAGAAGCTTTCTGAGAAACTGCTTTGTGTCCAAATGCCTTCCGCTAAGACTGTTTTGTGGAATTTGCAAAGTGATGTTTGGAAGCCCATAATGGGCGATGGTGAAAAAGGATATATCTTCTGTTAAAAACTAAAAAAGGGTTTCAGAGGAACTGCTTTGAGATATGTGACTTCCACTCACTGAGCTACAGTTGTATTTCGTAGAGCTGTTTGCTAGCCTTATTTCTGTTTAATATGAGGACTGTTATTTCGTATCCCTTTGAAGACTATAAGATTAAAGAAAATATCCATCGCTAAATGTGAGAAAGAAGCTTTCTGCGAAACTTATTTGTGTTCTGTGAATTCATCTCTCCGAATTTCAGCTTTCCCCTCAAGAAGGCTTTTGGTAAGACTGTTCTTGGGGACTTTACAAAGTGATATTTGGAAACCCATAGAGGGCTACGGTGAAAAGGAAATATCTTCAGATAAAAACAGGAAAGAAGCTTTTTGAGAAACTGCTTTGTGTTCTGTTAATTCATCTCACAGAGTTACAGGTTGCCCCTCAAGAAGCCGTTCACTAAGACTGTTCTTGCGGAATTTGCAAAATGATATTCCGCAGCCCAAAGAGGGCTAAGGGTGAAAACGAAAATATCTTCAGTTAAAAAATGGAAACAAGCTTTCTGAAAAAAGGCTTTGTGTTCTGTTAATTCATCTCACAGATTTACTCCTTTCCCCACAAGAAGTGGATCACTAAGACTGTTCCTGTGGAATTTGCAAAGTGATATTTGGAAATACACAGAGGGCTAGAGTGAAAAAGGAGATATCTTGGGTTAAAAACTGGACAGAAGCTTTCTGAGAAACCTCTTTGTGTTCTGTTAATTCATCTCACAGTGATACAGCTTTCCCCTCAAGGAGCCCTTCAACTAAGACTGTTCTTGTGGAATTTGAAATGTGATATTTGGATGCCCATAGTGGGCTATGGTGGAAAAGGAAATAACTTCAGTTAAAAACTGGAAAGAAGATTTCTGAGAAACTGCTTTGTGTTCTGTTATTTCAACTCACAGAGTTACAGCTTTCCCCTCTAGAAGCCTTTCGCTAAATCTGCTCTTGTGGAATTTGCAAAGTGATATTTGGAAGCGCTTAGAGGACTATGGTGAAAACGGAAATATCCTAAGATAAAAATTGAAAGGAAGCTTTCTGAGAAACGGCTTTGTGTTCTGTTCATTCTTCTCACAGAGTTACAGCTTTCCCCTCAGGAAGTCGTTCACTAAGACTGTTCTTGTGGAATCAGCAAAGTGACATTGGAATGCCCATAGAGGGCTATGGTGAAAAAGGAAGTGTCCTCAGATAAAAACCGCAAAGAAGCATTCTGAGAAACTACTTTGTGTTCTGTTAATTCATCTCACAGAGTTACAGTTTTCCCCTCAAGAAATCGATCACTTAGACTGTTCTTGTGGAGTTTGCAAAGTGATATTTGAAGCCCATAGAGGGCGAGTGTGAAAAGGAACTATCTTCAGATAAAAACTGGAAAGAAACTTTCTGAGAAACTGCTTTGTGTTCTGTTAATTCATCTCACACAGTTACAGCTTTCCCGTCAAGAAGCCATTCACTGGACTGTTCTTGTGGAATTTGCAAAGTGATATTGCAAGCCGATAGAGGGTTATGGCAAAAAGGGAAATATCCTAAGATAAAAACCGAAAAGAAGCTTTCTGAGAAACTGCATTGTGTTCTCTTAATTCATCTCACAGAGTTTTAGCTTTCCCCTCAAGAAGTCATTCACTAAGACTGTTTCTGTGGAATTTGCAAGGTGATATTTCGAAGCCCTTAGAGGGCTATTTTGAAAAAGGAAATATCTTCCGTTAAAAACGGGAAAGAATCTTTCTGAGAAACTGCTTGATGTTCTGTTAATTCATCTCACAGAGCTACAGCTTTCCCCTCAAGAAGCCGTTCACTAAGACTGTTCCTGTGGAATTTTCAAATTGACATTTTGAAGCCCATAGAGGGCTATGGTGGAAAAGAAAATGTCCTGAGATAACAACAGAAAACAAGCTTTCTGACAAACTGCTTTGTGTTCTGTTAATTCATCTCACAGAGTTGCAGCTTTCCCCTCAAGAAGCCTTTCGCTAAGACTGTTCTTGTGGAATTTGCAAAGAGATATTTGGAAGCCCATAAAAGGCTACGGTGAAAAAGGAAATCTTCTGTTAAAAACTGGAAAAGAGCTTTCTGAGAAACTGCTTTGTGTTCTGTTAATTCATCTGAAAGAGTTACAGGTTTCCCTCAAGAAGCCTTTCGCTAAGACTGTTCTTGTGGAATTTGCAAAGTGATATTTGGAAGCCCATAGAGGGCTATGGTGAAAAAGGAAATATCTTCAGTGAAAAACTAGAAAGAAGCTTTCAGACACACTGCTTTGTGTTCTGTTAATACATCTCTCAGTCGTACAGCTTTCCACTCAAGAAGCCTTTCGCTAAGACTGTTCTTGTGGAATTTCCAAAGTGATATTTGGAAGCCCTTAGAGGTCTACAGTGAAAAAGGATATATCCTTAGATGAAAACCGAAAAGAAGTTTTCTGAAAAACTACTTTGTGTTCTGTTAATTTATCTCACACAGTTACAGCTTGAACCTCAAAAACCTTTTGCTAAGACTGTTCTTGTGGAATTTGCAAAGTGATACTTGGAAGCCCATAGAAGGCTATGGTGAAAAAGGAAATATCCTAAGATAAAAACTGAAATGAAGCTTTCTGAGAAACTGCTTTTTGTTCTGTTAATTCATCTTACAGAGGTACAGCTTTCCCCTCAAGAAGCCTTTCCCTAAGACTGTTCTTGTTGGAAAGGCATTGTGATATTTGGAAGACAATAGAAGGCTATGGTGATAAAGGGAATATCTTCCGTTAAAAACTGGAAAGAAGCTTTCTGGGAAACTGCCTTGTGTTTTGTTAATTCATCTCACAGAGTTACAGCTTTCCCCTCAGGAAGAATTTTGCTAAGACTGTTCTTGTGGAATTTGCAAAGTGATATTTGGAAGCCCATACAGGGCTAAGGTGAAAAAGGAAACATCCTAGGATAAAAACTGAAAAGAAGTTTTCTGAGAAACTGGTTTGTGTTCTGTGAATTCATCTCACAGAGTTACAGCTTTCCCCTTAAGTAGCCATTCTCTAAGTGTGTTCTTGTGGAATTTGCAAAGAGATATTTTGGTGCCCTTGGAGGGCTATGGTGAAAAAGGAAATCTCTTCTGTTAAAAACTGCAAAGAACTTTTCTGAGAAACTGCTTTTTGTGTTCTGTTAATTCATCTCACAGAGTTACAGCTTTCCCCTGAAGAAACCGTTCACTGAGATGGCTCTTGTGGAATTTGCAAAGTGCTGTTGGGAGCCACTAGAGGGTTATGGTGAAAAAGGAAATATCCTAAGATAAAAACCGAAAGGAAGCTTTCTGAGAAACTGCATTGTGTTTTGTTAATTCATCTCACAGAGTTACAGCTTTCCGCTCAGGAAGCCTTTCGCTAAGAGTGTTCTTGTGGTATTTGCAAAGTGATATTTGGAAGCCCATAGAGGGCTGTGGTGAAAAAGGAAATATCTACAGTTAAAAACTGGAAAGAAACTTTCTGAGAAACGGCTTTGTGTTCTCTTAATTCATTTCACAGAGTTACAGCTTTCCCCTCAAGAAGCCTTTCGCTAAGACTGTTCTTGTGGAATTTGCAAAGTGATATTTGGAAGCCCATGGAGGGCTATGGTAAAAAAGGAAATCAATTCCGTTGAAAACTGGAAAGAAGCTTTCTGAGAAACGGCTTTGTGTTCTTTTAATTCATCCCACAGAGTTACAGATTTCCCCTCAAGAATCCTTTCGCTAAGACTCTTCTGGTGGAATATGCAAAGTGATATTTGAAAGCCCATAGAGGTCTATGGTGAAAAAGGAAATGTCTTCCATTAAAAACTGGAAAGAAGCTTTCTGAGAAACAGCTTTGTGCTCTGTTAATCCATCTCACAGGGTTACAGCTTTCCCCTCAAGAAGCCTTTCGCTAAGACTGTTCTTGTGGAATTTGCAAAGTGATATTTGGAAGCCCATGGAGGGCTATGGTGAAAAAGGAAATATCTTCAGTTAAAAACTGGAAAGAAGCTTTCTGAGAAACGGCTTTGTGTTCTCTTAATTCATTTCACAGAGTTACAGCTTTCCCCTCAAGAAGCCTTTCGATAAGACTGTTCTTGTGGAATTTGCACAGTGATATTTGAAGCCCATAGAGTGCTATGGTGAAAAAGGAAATCTCTTCTGTTAAAAAGGGAAAGAAGCTTTCTGAGAAAATGCATTGTGTTCTGTTAATTCATTTCACAGAGTTACAGCTTTCCCCTCAAGAAGCCTTTCGCTAAGACTGTTCTTGTGGAATTTGCAAAGTGATATTTCGAAGCCCATAGAGGGCTATGGAGAAAAAGGAAATATATTCAGGTAAGAACTGGAAAGAAGCTTTCTGAGAAAAGACCTTGTGTTCTCTTAATTCATCTCACAGAGTTAGAGCATTCCCCTCAAGAAGCCTTTCGCTAAGACTGTTCTTGTGAAATTTGCAAAGTGATATTTGGAAACCCATAGAGGGCTATGGTGAAAAAGGAAATCTCATCCGTTTTAAACTGGAAAGAAGTTTTCTGAGAAACGGCTTTGTGTTCTGTGAATTTATCTCACAGTGTTACAGCTTTCCCTTTAAGAAGCCTTTCGCTAAGACTGTTCTTGTGGAATTTAAAACGTGATATTTCGAAGCCCATACAGGGCTAGGGTTAAAAAGGATATACCCTGAGATAAACCTGAAAGGAAGCTTTATCAGAAACTGCTTTATGTTCTGTTAATTCATCTCACAGAGTTATAGCTTTCCTCTCAACAAGCCTTTCGTTAAGACTGTTCTTGTGGAATTTGCAAAGTGATAATTGGAAGCCCACAGAAGTCTACGGTTAAAAAGGAAATATCTTCAGGTAAAAACTGGAAAGAAACTTTATGAGACACTGCATTGTGTTCTCTTAATTCATCTCACAGATCTACAGCGTTCCCCTCAAGAAGCCTTTCGCTAAAACTGTTCTTGTGTAATTTGCAATATGATAATTGGAAGCCCATAGAGGGCTATTGTGAAAAAGGAAATCTCTTCCGTTAAAAACTGGAAAGAAGCTTTCTGAGAAACGGCTTAGTGTTCTGTTAATTCATCTAACAGACTTACAGCTTTCCTCTCAAGAAGTCTTTCGCTAAGACTGTTCTTGTGGAATTTACAAAGAGATATTTGGAAGCCCATAGTGGTATATGGTGAAAAAGGAAATATCTTCAGTTAAAAACTGGAAAGAAGCTTTCTGAGAAACTGCTTTATGTTCTGTTAATTCATCCCACAGATTTACCACTTTCCCCTCAAGAAACCTTTCACTAAGACTGTTCTCGTGGGATTTACGAAGTGGTATTTGGAAGCCCATAGAGGGCTATGGTGAGAAAGGAAATCACTTCCGTTAAAAACTGGAAAGAAGCTTTCTGAGAAACGGCTTTGTGTTCTGTTAATTCAACCACAGTTTTACAGCTTTCCCGTCAAGAAGACTTTCGCGAAGGCTGTTCTTGTGGAATGTGCAAAGTAATAATTGGAATCCCTTAGAGGGCTATGGTGAAAAAGGAAATATCTTCAGTTAAAAACTGGAAAGAAGCTTTCTGAGAAACTGCTTTGTGTTCTGTTAATTCATCTCACAGAGTTACAGCTTTCCCCTTAAGAAGCCTATCGCTAAGGCTGTTCTTGTGGAATTTGCGAAGTGACATTTGGAGCCCATAGAGGGCTACGGTGAAAAAGGAAATATCCTAAGGTAAAAACTGAATGAAGCTTTCTGAGAAACTGATTTGTGTTCTGTTAATTTAGCTCACATAGTTACATCTTTCGCCTCAACAAACCTTTCGCTAAGACTGTACTTGTGGAATTTGCAAAGTGATATTTCGAAGCCCAATGAAGTCTATGGTGAAAATGGAAGTATGCTAAGATAAAAACAGAAAAGAAGCTTTCTGAGAAACTGCTTTGTGTTCTGTTAATTCATCTCACAGAGTTACAGCTTTCTCCTCAAGAAGCCTTTCCCTAAGACTGTTGTCGGGGAATTTGCAAAGTGATATTTGGAAGACCTTAGGGGGCTATGGTGAAAAAGGAAATATCCTAAGATAAAAACTGAAAAGAAGCTTTCTGAGGAACTCCTTTCTGTTCTGTTAATTCATCTCAGAGATTTACAGCTTTCCTTTCAAGAAGCCTTTCGCAAAGGCTCTTCTTTTGGAATTGGCAAAGTGATATTTGGAAGCCCATAGAGAGCAATGGTGCAAATGGAAATATCCTAAGATAAAAACCGAAAGGAAATTTTCTTAGAAACTGCTTTGTCTTCTGTTAATTCATCTCACAGAGTTACAGCTTTCCATTCAAGAAGCCTTTCGCTAAGACTGTTCTTGTGGAATTTGCAAAGAGATATTTGGAAGCCCATAGAGGGCTATGGTGAAAAAGGAAATCTCTTATGTTAAAAACTGGAAAGAAGCTTGTTGAGAAACGGCTTTGTGTTCTGTTAATTCATCCCACAGAGTTACAGATTTCCCCTCAAGAATCCTTTCGCTAAGACTGTTCTGGTGGCATATGCAAAGTGATATTTGAAAGCTCATAGAAGTCTATGGTGAAAAAGGAAATGTCTTCCGTTAAAAACTGGAAAGAAGCTTTCTGAGAAACAGCTTTGTGCTCTGTTAATTCATCTCTCAGGGTTACAGCTTTCCCCTCAAGAAGCCTTTCCCTAAGACTGTTCTTGTGGAATTTGCAAAGTGATATTTGGAAGCCCATGGACGGCTATGGTGAAAAAGGAAATATCTACAGTTAAAAACTGGAAAGAAACTTTCTGAGAAACGGCTTTGTGTTCTCTTAATTCATTTCACAGAGTTACAGCTTTCCCCTCAAGAAGCCTTTCGATAAGACTGTTCTTGTGGAATTTGCACAGTGATATTTGAAGCCCATAGAGTGCTATGGTGAAAACGGAAATCTCTTCTGTTAAAAGGGGAAAGAAGCTTTCTGAGAAAATGCATTGTGTTCTGTTAATTCATCTCACAGAGTTACAGCTTTCCCCTCAAGAAGCCTTTCGCTAAGACTGTTCTTGTGGAATTTGCAAAGTGACATTTCGAAGCCCATAGAGGGCTATGGAGAAAAAGGAAATATATTCAGGTAAGAACTGGAAAGAAGCTTTCTGAGAAACGACCTTGTGTTCTCTTAATTCATCTCACAGAGTTACAGCATTCCCTCAAGAAGCCTTTCGCTAAGACTGTTCTTGTGAAATTTGCAAAGTGATATTTGGAAGCCCATAGAGGGCTATGGTGAAAAAGCAAATCTCATCCGTTTAAAACTGGAAAGAAGCTTTCTGAAAAACGGCTTTGTGTTCTGTGGATTTATCTCACAGTGTTGCAGCTTTCCCTTTAAGAAGCCTTTCGCTAAGACTGTTCTTGTGGAATTTAAAACGTGATATTTCGAAGCCCATACAGGACTATGGTTAAAAGGAAATACCCTGAGATAAAAACTGAAAGGAAGCTTTATCAGAAACTGCTCTATGTTCTGTTAATTCATTTCACAGAGTTATAGTTTTCCTCTCAGGAAGCCTTTCGCTAAGACTGTTCTTGTGGAATTTGCAAAGTGATAATTGGAAGCCCACAGAAGTCTACGGTTAAAAAGGAAATATCTTCAGTTAAAACCTGGAAAGAAACTTTTTGAGACACTGCATTGTGTTCTCTTAATTCATCTCACAGATCTATAGCATTCCCCTCAAGAAGCCTTTCGCGAAAACTGTTCTTGTGAAATTTGCAATATGATAATTGGAAGCCCATAGAGGGCTATTGTGAAAAAGGAAATCTCTTCCGTTAAAAACTGGAAAGTAGCTTTCTGAGAAACGGCTTTGTGTTCTGTTAATTCATCTCACAGAGTTACATCTTTCCCTTCAAGAAGCCTTTCGCTAAGGCTGTTCCTGTGGAATTGGCAAAGTGATATTTGGAAGCCCAGAGAGGGCTATGGTGAAAAAGGAAATATCCTAAGATCAAAACTGAAAAGAAGCTTTCTGAGAAACTGCTTTGTGTTCTGTTAATTCATCTCAGAGAGTTACAGCTTTCCCCTCAAGAAGCCTTTCAATAACGCTGTTCTTGTGGAATTTGCAAAGTCATATTTTGAAGCCCTTAGAGGGCAATGGTGTAAAAGGAAATATCTTCAGTTGAAAACTGACAAGAAGCTTTCTGGAAACTGTGTTGTGTTCTGTTAATTCATCTCACAGAGTTCCAGCTTTCTCCTAAAGAAGCCTTTTGCTAAAACTGTTCTTGTGGAATTTGCAAAGTGATATTTGGAAGCCCATAGATGGCTGTGGTGAAAATGGAAATATCCTAAGATAAAAACCGAAAAGAAGCTTTCTGAGAAACTGCTTTGTGTTCTGTTAGTTCATCTCACAGAATTACAGCTATCCCCTCAAGAAGCCGTTCACTCAGACAGTTCTTGTGAATTTGCAAAGTGATATTTGGAAGCCCATAGAAGGCTATGGTGAAAAAAGGAATTATACTACGATAAAAACCGAAAGGAAGCTTTATGAAAAACTGCTTTGTGTTTTGTTAGTTCATCTCACAGTGTTACAGGTTTCCCCCCAAGAAGCCGTTCACTAAGACTGTTCTTGTGAAATTTGGAAAGTGATATTTGCAAGGAAATAGAGCGCTATGGTGAAAATTGAAATATCTTCCGTAAAAAAACGGGAAAGAAGCTTTCTGAGAAACTGCTTTGTGTTCTGTTATTTCATCTCACAGTATTACAGCTTTCCCCTCAAGAAGCCTTTCCCTAAGACTGTTCTTGTGGGATTTGCAAACTGATATTTCGAAACCAATAGAGGGCTATGGTGAAAATGGAAATATCCTAAGATAAAAACAGAAAACAAGCTTTCTGAGAAACTGCTTTGTGTTCTGTTAGTTCATCTCACAGAGTTACAGCTTCTCTCTCAAGAAGCCTTTCGCGAAGGCTGTTCTTGTTTTATTTGCAAAGTGATATTTGGAAGCCCATAGAGGGCTATGGTGAAAAAGGAAATACCTTCAGTTAAAAACTGTAAAGAAGCTTTCTGAGAAACGGCTTTGTGTTCTGTTATTTGATGTCACAGAGTTACAGCTTTCCTCTCAAGAAGCCTTTCACTAAGGCTGTTCATGTGTAATTTACAAAGTGATATTTGGAAGCCTATAGATGGTTATGGTGAAAAAGGAAATATCTTCAGGTAAAAACTGGAAAGAAGCTTTCTGAGAAACTGCTTTGTGTTCTGTTAATTCATCTCACAGAATTACAGCTTTCCCCTCAAGAAGCCTTTCGCTAAGACAATTCTTGTGGAATTTGCAATGTGATATTTTGAAGCCAATAGAGGGCTATGGTGAAAAAGGAAGTATCTTCAGTTAAAAACTGTATAGAAGCTTTCTGAGGAACTGCTTTGTGTTTTGTTAATTCATCTCACGGAGGTACAGCTTTCGCCTCAAGAAGCTTTTCGCTAAGACTGTTCTTGTGGAAATTGCTAAGTGATATTTGGAAGCCCGTAGAGGGCTATGGTGAAAAAGGAAATATCTTCCATTAAAACGTGGAAAGAAGCTTTCTGGGAAACTGCATTGTTTTCTGTTAATTCATCTCACAGAGATACAGCATTCCCCCTAGAAGCCTTTTGCTAAGAATGTTCTTGTGGAGTTTGCAAAGTGTTATTTGGAAGCCCATAGAGGGCTATGGTGAAAAAGGAAATAACTGCCGTTAAAAACTGGAACGAAGATTTCTGAGAAACTGCCTTGCGTTCTGTTAATTCGTCTCACAGAGTTACAGCTTTCCCGTCAAGAAGCCTTACCCTAAGACTGTTCTTGTGGAATTTGGAAGGTGATATTTAGAAGCCAACAGTGGTCTACAGTGAAAAAGGAAATAGCCTAAGGTAAAAACTGAAAATAATCTTTCTGAGAAACTGCTTTGTGTTCCTTTAATTCATCTCACAGAGCTATAGCTTTCGCTCAAGAAGCCTTTCACTAAGACTGTTCTTGTGGAATTTAGAACGTGATATTTAGAAGCCCATAGAGGGCAATGGTGAAAAAGGAAATATCCTCCGTTAAAAACTGGAAAGAAGCTTTCTGAGAAACTGCATTGTGTTCTGTTTATTCATCTCAAAGAGTTACAGGTTTTCCCTCATGAAGACTTTTGTTAAGACTGTTCTTGTGGAATTTGCAAAGTGATATATGGATGCCCATAGAGGGCTATGGTGAAAATGGAAATATCCTAAGATAAAATCGAAAAGAAGGTTTCTGCGAAACTGCTTTGTGTTCTGTTAGTTCATCTTACAGAGTTTCAGTTTTTCCCTCAAGGTGCCCCACTAAGACTATTCTTGTGAAATTTGCAAATTGATATTTCCAAACCCATAGAGAGCTTCGGTCAAAAGGGAAATATCTTCCGTTAAAAATGGGAAAGAAGCTTTCAGAGGAACTGCCGTGTGTTCTGTTAATACATCCACCGAGTTACAGCTTTCCCCTCAAGTACCCGTTAACTAAGGCTGTTCTAGGGGAACTTGCAAAGTGATATTTGGAAGCCCATAGAGGGCTATGGTGAGAAAGGAAAAATCTTAAGTTAAAAACTGAAAAGAAGCTTTCTGAGAAACTACCGTGAGTTGGTGTAATACATCTCACCAAGTTTCAGCTTTCCCCTCAAGAAGCCTTTCACTAAGACTGTTCTTTTGCAATTTGCAATCTGATATTTGGAAGCCCATAGAGGCCTATCTCGAAGAAGGAAATATCCTAAGATAAAAATTGAAAAGAAGCTTTCTGAGATACGGCTTTGGGTTCTCTTAATTCATCTCACAAGGTTAGAGCTTTCCCCTCAAGAAGCCGTTCACTAAGACTGATCTTGTGAAATTTGCAAAGTGATATTTGGAAACCCATAGGAGGCTATGGTGAAAAAGGAAATGTCTTTCGTTAAAAACTGGAAAGATGCTTTCTGAGAAACTGCCATGTGTTCCGTTAATACACCTCACCGAGTTACAGCTTTCCCCTCAAGAAGCCTTTCAGCAAGAAGACATTCTCTAAGATTCTTCTTGTGGATTTTTCAAAGTGATATTGGAAGCCCATAGATGGCTATGGTGAAAAAGGAAATACCTTCCGTTAAAAACTGAAAAGAAGCTTTCTGAGAAACTGTTTTGTGTTCTGTTAATTCATCTCACATAGTTACATCTTTCCCCTCAAGATACCTTTCGCTAAGACTGTTCTTTTGGAATTTGCAAATTGATATTTGGAATCCCGTGGAGGGCAATAGTGAAAAAGGAAATATCTTCCCTTAAAGTCTGGAAAGAAGCTTTCTGAGAAACTGCTTTGTGTTCTGCTTTTAATCTCACAGAATTACTGCGTTCCCCTCAAGAAGCCTTTCCCTAAGACTGTTCTTGTGGAGTTTTCAGAGTGATATTTGGAATCCCATAAAGGGTTATGGTGTAAAAGGAAATATCTCCATTAAAAACTGGAAAGTAGCTTTCTGAGAAACTGCTTTGTGTTCTCTTAGTTCATCTCACAGAGTTACAGCTTTCCCCTCAAGAAGCCTTTCACCAAGGCTGTTCTTGTGGAATTTGCAAAGTGGTCTTTGGAAGTCCATAGATCACTATGGTGAAAAAGGATATACCTTCAGTTAAAAAGTGAAAAGAAGCTTTCTGAGGAACTGCTTTGTGATATGTGATTTCCTATCACTGCGATACAGCTGTATTTCGTAGAACTGTTGGCTAGCCTTATTTCTGTGGAATCTGAGAAATGTTACTTCGGATCTCTTTGAAGACTATAGGTCCAAAGGAAATATCCGCCGCTAAAAGTGTGAAAGAAGCTTTCTGAGAAACTTCTTTGTGATCTGTGAATTGATCTCACAGAGCTACAGTTTTCCCTCAAGAAGCCTTTCGCTAAGATTGTTCTCATGGAATTTGCAAAGTGATATTTGGAAAACAATAGAGGGCTATGGTGAAAAAGGAAATATCCTAATATAAAAACTGAAAAGAAGGTTTTTGAGAAACTGCTTTGTGTTCCGTTAATTCATCTCACAGAGTTATAGCTTTCCCCTCAAGATGCCGTTCATTAAGACTGTTGTTGTGAAATTTGTAAAATGATATTTGGAAGCTCATAGAGGGCTACGGTGAAAGTGGAAATATCTTCACTTTAAAACTGGAAAGAAGCTTTCTCAGAAACCTGTTCTGTTAATTCATCTCACAGAATTACAGCTTTCCCCTCAAGAAACATTTCGCTAAGACTGTTCTTGTGGAATTTGCAAAGTGATATTTGGAAGCCCATAGAGGGCTACGGTGAAAAAGGAAATATGTTCAGTTAAAAGCTGGAAAGAAGCTTTCTGAGAAACTGCTTTGTGTTCTGTAAATTCATCTCACAGTGTTACAGCTTTTCCCTAAAGAAGCCGTTCGCTAAGACTCTTCTTGTGGAATTTGCTAAGTGATATTTGGAAGCCCATAGTGGGCTTGGTGAAAAAGGAATATCTTCAGTTAAAAACTGGAAAGAAGCTTTCTGAGAAACTGCTTTGTGTCCAAATGCCTTCCGCTAAGACTGTTTTGTGGAATTTGCAAAGTGATGTTTGGAAGCCCATAATGGGCGATGGTGAAAAAGGATATATCTTCTGTTAAAAACTAAAAAAGGGTTTCAGAGGAACTGCTTTGAGATATGTGACTTCCACTCACTGAGCTACAGTTGTATTTCGTAGAGCTGTTTGCTAGCCTTATTTCTGTTTAATATGAGGACTGTTATTTCGTATCCCTTTGAAGACTATAAGATTAAAGAAAATATCCATCGCTAAATGTGAGAAAGAAGCTTTCTGCGAAACTTATTTGTGTTCTGTGAATTCATCTCTCCGAATTTCAGCTTTCCCCTCAAGAAGGCTTTTGGTAAGACTGTTCTTGGGGACTTTACAAAGTGATATTTGGAAACCCATAGAGGGCTACGGTGAAAAGGAAATATCTTCAGATAAAAACAGGAAAGAAGCTTTTTGAGAAACTGCTTTGTGTTCTGTTAATTCATCTCACAGAGTTACAGGTTGCCCCTCAAGAAGCCGTTCACTAAGACTGTTCTTGCGGAATTTGCAAAATGATATTCCGCAGCCCAAAGAGGGCTAAGGGTGAAAACGAAAATATCTTCAGTTAAAAAATGGAAACAAGCTTTCTGAAAAAAGGCTTTGTGTTCTGTTAATTCATCTCACAGATTTACTCCTTTCCCCACAAGAAGTGGATCACTAAGACTGTTCCTGTGGAATTTGCAAAGTGATATTTGGAAATACACAGAGGGCTAGAGTGAAAAAGGAGATATCTTGGGTTAAAAACTGGACAGAAGCTTTCTGAGAAACCTCTTTGTGTTCTGTTAATTCATCTCACAGTGATACAGCTTTCCCCTCAAGGAGCCCTTCAACTAAGACTGTTCTTGTGGAATTTGAAATGTGATATTTGGATGCCCATAGTGGGCTATGGTGGAAAAGGAAATAACTTCAGTTAAAAACTGGAAAGAAGATTTCTGAGAAACTGCTTTGTGTTCTGTTATTTCAACTCACAGAGTTACAGCTTTCCCCTCTAGAAGCCTTTCGCTAAATCTGCTCTTGTGGAATTTGCAAAGTGATATTTGGAAGCGCTTAGAGGACTATGGTGAAAACGGAAATATCCTAAGATAAAAATTGAAAGGAAGCTTTCTGAGAAACGGCTTTGTGTTCTGTTCATTCTTCTCACAGAGTTACAGCTTTCCCCTCAGGAAGTCGTTCACTAAGACTGTTCTTGTGGAATCAGCAAAGTGACATTGGAATGCCCATAGAGGGCTATGGTGAAAAAGGAAGTGTCCTCAGATAAAAACCGCAAAGAAGCATTCTGAGAAACTACTTTGTGTTCTGTTAATTCATCTCACAGAGTTACAGTTTTCCCCTCAAGAAATCGATCACTTAGACTGTTCTTGTGGAGTTTGCAAAGTGATATTTGAAGCCCATAGAGGGCGAGTGTGAAAAGGAACTATCTTCAGATAAAAACTGGAAAGAAACTTTCTGAGAAACTGCTTTGTGTTCTGTTAATTCATCTCACACAGTTACAGCTTTCCCGTCAAGAAGCCATTCACTGGACTGTTCTTGTGGAATTTGCAAAGTGATATTGCAAGCCGATAGAGGGTTATGGCAAAAAGGGAAATATCCTAAGATAAAAACCGAAAAGAAGCTTTCTGAGAAACTGCATTGTGTTCTCTTAATTCATCTCACAGAGTTTTAGCTTTCCCCTCAAGAAGTCATTCACTAAGACTGTTTCTGTGGAATTTGCAAGGTGATATTTCGAAGCCCTTAGAGGGCTATTTTGAAAAAGGAAATATCCTCCGTTAAAAACGGGAAAGAATCTTTCTGAGAAACTGCTTGATGTTCTGTTAATTCATCTCACAGAGCTACAGCTTTCCCCTCAAGAAGCCGTTCACTAAGACTGTTCCTGTGGAATTTTCAAATTGACATTTTGAAGCCCATAGAGGGCTATGGTGGAAAAGAAAATGTCCTGAGATAACAACAGAAAACAAGCTTTCTGACAAACTGCTTTGTGTTCTGTTAATTCATCTCACAGAGTTGCAGCTTTCCCCTCAAGAAGCCTTTCGCTAAGACTGTTCTTGTGGAATTTGCAAAGAGATATTTGGAAGCCCATAAAAGGCTACGGTGAAAAAGGAAATCTTCTGTTAAAAACTGGAAAAGAGCTTTCTGAGAAACTGCTTTGTGTTCTGTTAATTCATCTGAAAGAGTTACAGGTTTCCCTCAAGAAGCCTTTCGCTAAGACTGTTCTTGTGGAATTTGCAAAGTGATATTTGGAAGCCCATAGAGGGCTATGGTGAAAAAGGAAATATCTTCAGTGAAAAACTAGAAAGAAGCTTTCAGACACACTGCTTTGTGTTCTGTTAATACATCTCTCAGTCGTACAGCTTTCCACTCAAGAAGCCTTTCGCTAAGACTGTTCTTGTGGAATTTCCAAAGTGATATTTGGAAGCCCTTAGAGGTCTACAGTGAAAAAGGATATATCCTTAGATGAAAACCGAAAAGAAGTTTTCTGAAAAACTACTTTGTGTTCTGTTAATTTATCTCACACAGTTACAGCTTGAACCTCAAAAACCTTTTGCTAAGACTGTTCTTGTGGAATTTGCAAAGTGATACTTGGAAGCCCATAGAAGGCTATGGTGAAAAAGGAAATATCCTAAGATAAAAACTGAAATGAAGCTTTCTGAGAAACTGCTTTTTGTTCTGTTAATTCATCTTACAGAGGTACAGCTTTCCCCTCAAGAAGCCTTTCCCTAAGACTGTTCTTGTTGGAAAGGCATTGTGATATTTGGAAGACAATAGAAGGCTATGGTGATAAAGGGAATATCTTCCGTTAAAAACTGGAAAGAAGCTTTCTGGGAAACTGCCTTGTGTTTTGTTAATTCATCTCACAGAGTTACAGCTTTCCCCTCAGGAAGAATTTTGCTAAGACTGTTCTTGTGGAATTTGCAAAGTGATATTTGGAAGCCCATACAGGGCTAAGGTGAAAAAGGAAACATCCTAGGATAAAAACTGAAAAGAAGTTTTCTGAGAAACTGGTTTGTGTTCTGTGAATTCATCTCACAGAGTTACAGCTTTCCCCTTAAGTAGCCATTCTCTAAGTGTGTTCTTGTGGAATTTGCAAAGAGATATTTTGGTGCCCTTGGAGGGCTATGGTGAAAAAGGAAATCTCTTCTGTTAAAAACTGCAAAGAACTTTTCTGAGAAACTGCTTTTTGTGTTCTGTTAATTCATCTCACAGAGTTACAGCTTTCCCCTGAAGAAACCGTTCACTGAGATGGCTCTTGTGGAATTTGCAAAGTGCTGTTGGGAGCCACTAGAGGGTTATGGTGAAAAAGGAAATATCCTAAGATAAAAACCGAAAGGAAGCTTTCTGAGAAACTGCATTGTGTTTTGTTAATTCATCTCACAGAGTTACAGCTTTCCGCTCAGGAAGCCTTTCGCTAAGAGTGTTCTTGTGGTATTTGCAAAGTGATATTTGGAAGCCCATAGAGGGCTGTGGTGAAAAAGGAAATATCTACAGTTAAAAACTGGAAAGAAACTTTCTGAGAAACGGCTTTGTGTTCTCTTAATTCATTTCACAGAGTTACAGCTTTCCCCTCAAGAAGCCTTTCGCTAAGACTGTTCTTGTGGAATTTGCAAAGTGATATTTGGAAGCCCATGGAGGGCTATGGTAAAAAAGGAAATCAATTCCGTTGAAAACTGGAAAGAAGCTTTCTGAGAAACGGCTTTGTGTTCTTTTAATTCATCCCACAGAGTTACAGATTTCCCCTCAAGAATCCTTTCGCTAAGACTCTTCTGGTGGAATATGCAAAGTGATATTTGAAAGCCCATAGAGGTCTATGGTGAAAAAGGAAATGTCTTCCATTAAAAACTGGAAAGAAGCTTTCTGAGAAACAGCTTTGTGCTCTGTTAATCCATCTCACAGGGTTACAGCTTTCCCCTCAAGAAGCCTTTCGCTAAGACTGTTCTTGTGGAATTTGCAAAGTGATATTTGGAAGCCCATGGAGGGCTATGGTGAAAAAGGAAATATCTTCAGTTAAAAACTGGAAAGAAGCTTTCTGAGAAACGGCTTTGTGTTCTCTTAATTCATTTCACAGAGTTACAGCTTTCCCCTCAAGAAGCCTTTCGATAAGACTGTTCTTGTGGAATTTGCACAGTGATATTTGAAGCCCATAGAGTGCTATGGTGAAAAAGGAAATCTCTTCTGTTAAAAAGGGAAAGAAGCTTTCTGAGAAAATGCATTGTGTTCTGTTAATTCATTTCACAGAGTTACAGCTTTCCCCTCAAGAAGCCTTTCGCTAAGACTGTTCTTGTGGAATTTGCAAAGTGATATTTCGAAGCCCATAGAGGGCTATGGAGAAAAAGGAAATATATTCAGGTAAGAACTGGAAAGAAGCTTTCTGAGAAAAGACCTTGTGTTCTCTTAATTCATCTCACAGAGTTAGAGCATTCCCCTCAAGAAGCCTTTCGCTAAGACTGTTCTTGTGAAATTTGCAAAGTGATATTTGGAAGCCCATAGAGGGCTATGGTGAAAAAGGAAATCTCATCCGTTTTAAACTGGAAAGAAGTTTTCTGAGAAACGGCTTTGTGTTCTGTGAATTTATCTCACAGTGTTACAGCTTTCCCTTTAAGAAGCCTTTCGCTAAGACTGTTCTTGTGGAATTTAAAACGTGATATTTCGAAGCCCATACAGGGCTAGGGTTAAAAAGGATATACCCTGAGATAAACCTGAAAGGAAGCTTTATCAGAAACTGCTTTATGTTCTGTTAATTCATCTCACAGAGTTATAGCTTTCCTCTCAACAAGCCTTTCGTTAAGACTGTTCTTGTGGAATTTGCAAAGTGATAATTGGAAGCCCACAGAAGTCTACGGTTAAAAAGGAAATATCTTCAGGTAAAAACTGGAAAGAAACTTTATGAGACACTGCATTGTGTTCTCTTAATTCATCTCACAGATCTACAGCGTTCCCCTCAAGAAGCCTTTCGCTAAAACTGTTCTTGTGTAATTTGCAATATGATAATTGGAAGCCCATAGAGGGCTATTGTGAAAAAGGAAATCTCTTCCGTTAAAAACTGGAAAGAAGCTTTCTGAGAAACGGCTTAGTGTTCTGTTAATTCATCTAACAGACTTACAGCTTTCCTCTCAAGAAGTCTTTCGCTAAGACTGTTCTTGTGGAATTTACAAAGAGATATTTGGAAGCCCATAGTGGTATATGGTGAAAAAGGAAATATCTTCAGTTAAAAACTGGAAAGAAGCTTTCTGAGAAACTGCTTTATGTTCTGTTAATTCATCCCACAGATTTACCACTTTCCCCTCAAGAAACCTTTCACTAAGACTGTTCTCGTGGGATTTACGAAGTGGTATTTGGAAGCCCATAGAGGGCTATGGTGAGAAAGGAAATCACTTCCGTTAAAAACTGGAAAGAAGCTTTCTGAGAAACGGCTTTGTGTTCTGTTAATTCAACCACAGTTTTACAGCTTTCCCGTCAAGAAGACTTTCGCGAAGGCTGTTCTTGTGGAATGTGCAAAGTAATAATTGGAATCCCTTAGAGGGCTATGGTGAAAAAGGAAATATCTTCAGTTAAAAACTGGAAAGAAGCTTTCTGAGAAACTGCTTTGTGTTCTGTTAATTCATCTCACAGAGTTACAGCTTTCCCCTTAAGAAGCCTATCGCTAAGGCTGTTCTTGTGGAATTTGCGAAGTGACATTTGGAGCCCATAGAGGGCTACGGTGAAAAAGGAAATATCCTAAGGTAAAAACTGAATGAAGCTTTCTGAGAAACTGATTTGTGTTCTGTTAATTTAGCTCACATAGTTACATCTTTCGCCTCAACAAACCTTTCGCTAAGACTGTACTTGTGGAATTTGCAAAGTGATATTTCGAAGCCCAATGAAGTCTATGGTGAAAATGGAAGTATGCTAAGATAAAAACAGAAAAGAAGCTTTCTGAGAAACTGCTTTGTGTTCTGTTAATTCATCTCACAGAGTTACAGCTTTCTCCTCAAGAAGCCTTTCCCTAAGACTGTTGTCGGGGAATTTGCAAAGTGATATTTGGAAGACCTTAGGGGGCTATGGTGAAAAAGGAAATATCCTAAGATAAAAACTGAAAAGAAGCTTTCTGAGGAACTCCTTTCTGTTCTGTTAATTCATCTCAGAGATTTACAGCTTTCCTTTCAAGAAGCCTTTCGCAAAGGCTCTTCTTTTGGAATTGGCAAAGTGATATTTGGAAGCCCATAGAGAGCAATGGTGCAAATGGAAATATCCTAAGATAAAAACCGAAAGGAAATTTTCTTAGAAACTGCTTTGTCTTCTGTTAATTCATCTCACAGAGTTACAGCTTTCCATTCAAGAAGCCTTTCGCTAAGACTGTTCTTGTGGAATTTGCAAAGAGATATTTGGAAGCCCATAGAGGGCTATGGTGAAAAAGGAAATCTCTTATGTTAAAAACTGGAAAGAAGCTTGTTGAGAAACGGCTTTGTGTTCTGTTAATTCATCCCACAGAGTTACAGATTTCCCCTCAAGAATCCTTTCGCTAAGACTGTTCTGGTGGCATATGCAAAGTGATATTTGAAAGCTCATAGAAGTCTATGGTGAAAAAGGAAATGTCTTCCGTTAAAAACTGGAAAGAAGCTTTCTGAGAAACAGCTTTGTGCTCTGTTAATTCATCTCTCAGGGTTACAGCTTTCCCCTCAAGAAGCCTTTCCCTAAGACTGTTCTTGTGGAATTTGCAAAGTGATATTTGGAAGCCCATGGACGGCTATGGTGAAAAAGGAAATATCTACAGTTAAAAACTGGAAAGAAACTTTCTGAGAAACGGCTTTGTGTTCTCTTAATTCATTTCACAGAGTTACAGCTTTCCCCTCAAGAAGCCTTTCGATAAGACTGTTCTTGTGGAATTTGCACAGTGATATTTGAAGCCCATAGAGTGCTATGGTGAAAACGGAAATCTCTTCTGTTAAAAGGGGAAAGAAGCTTTCTGAGAAAATGCATTGTGTTCTGTTAATTCATCTCACAGAGTTACAGCTTTCCCCTCAAGAAGCCTTTCGCTAAGACTGTTCTTGTGGAATTTGCAAAGTGACATTTCGAAGCCCATAGAGGGCTATGGAGAAAAAGGAAATATATTCAGGTAAGAACTGGAAAGAAGCTTTCTGAGAAACGACCTTGTGTTCTCTTAATTCATCTCACAGAGTTACAGCATTCCCTCAAGAAGCCTTTCGCTAAGACTGTTCTTGTGAAATTTGCAAAGTGATATTTGGAAGCCCATAGAGGGCTATGGTGAAAAAGCAAATCTCATCCGTTTAAAACTGGAAAGAAGCTTTCTGAAAAACGGCTTTGTGTTCTGTGGATTTATCTCACAGTGTTGCAGCTTTCCCTTTAAGAAGCCTTTCGCTAAGACTGTTCTTGTGGAATTTAAAACGTGATATTTCGAAGCCCATACAGGACTATGGTTAAAAGGAAATACCCTGAGATAAAAACTGAAAGGAAGCTTTATCAGAAACTGCTCTATGTTCTGTTAATTCATTTCACAGAGTTATAGTTTTCCTCTCAGGAAGCCTTTCGCTAAGACTGTTCTTGTGGAATTTGCAAAGTGATAATTGGAAGCCCACAGAAGTCTACGGTTAAAAAGGAAATATCTTCAGTTAAAACCTGGAAAGAAACTTTTTGAGACACTGCATTGTGTTCTCTTAATTCATCTCACAGATCTATAGCATTCCCCTCAAGAAGCCTTTCGCGAAAACTGTTCTTGTGAAATTTGCAATATGATAATTGGAAGCCCATAGAGGGCTATTGTGAAAAAGGAAATCTCTTCCGTTAAAAACTGGAAAGTAGCTTTCTGAGAAACGGCTTTGTGTTCTGTTAATTCATCTGACAGAGTTACATCTTTCCCTTCAAGAAGCCTTTCGCTAAGGCTGTTCCTGTGGAATTGGCAAAGTGATATTTGGAAGCCCAGAGAGGGCTATGGTGAAAAAGGAAATATCCTAAGATCAAAACTGAAAAGAAGCTTTCTGAGAAACTGCTTTGTGTTCTGTTAATTCATCTCAGAGAGTTACAGCTTTCCCCTCAAGAAGCCTTTCAATAACGCTGTTCTTGTGGAATTTGCAAAGTCATATTTTGAAGCCCTTAGAGGGCAATGGTGTAAAAGGAAATATCTTCAGTTGAAAACTGACAAGAAGCTTTCTGGAAACTGTGTTGTGTTCTGTTAATTCATCTCACAGAGTTCCAGCTTTCTCCTAAAGAAGCCTTTTGATAAAACTGTTCTTGTGGAATTTGCAAAGTGATATTTGGAAGCCCATAGATGGCTGTGGTGAAAATGGAAATATCCTAAGATAAAAACCGAAAAGAAGCTTTCTGAGAAACTGCTTTGTGTTCTGTTAGTTCATCTCACAGAATTACAGCTATCCCCTCAAGAAGCCGTTCACTCAGACAGTTCTTGTGAATTTGCAAAGTGATATTTGGAAGCCCATAGAAGGCTATGGTGAAAAAAGGAATTATACTACGATAAAAACCGAAAGGAAGCTTTATGAAAAACTGCTTTGTGTTTTGTTAGTTCATCTCACAGTGTTACAGGTTTCCCCCCAAGAAGCCGTTCACTAAGACTGTTCTTGTGAAATTTGGAAAGTGATATTTGCAAGGAAATAGAGCGCTATGGTGAAAATTGAAATATCTTCCGTAAAAAAACGGGAAAGAAGCTTTCTGAGAAACTGCTTTGTGTTCTGTTATTTCATCTCACAGTATTACAGCTTTACCCTCAAGAAGCCTTTCCCTAAGACTGTTCTTGTGGGATTTGCAAACTGATATTTCGAAACCAATAGAGGGCTATGGTGAAAATGGAAATATCCTAAGATAAAAACAGAAAACAAGCTTTCTGAGAAACTGCTTTGTGTTCTGTTAATTCATCTCACAGAGTTACAGCTTCCCTCTCAAGAAGCCTTTCGCGAAGGCTGTTCTTGTTTTATTTGCAAAGTGATATTTGGAAGCCCATAGAGGGCTATGGTGAAAAAGGAAATACCTTCAGTTAAAAACTGTAAAGAAGCTTTCTGAGAAACGGCTTTGTGTTCTGTTATTTGATGTCACAGAGTTACAGCTTTCCTCTCAAGAAGCCTTTCACTAAGGCTGTTCATGTGTAATTTAAAAAGTGATATTTGGAAGCCTATAGATGGTTATGGTGAAAAAGGAAATATCTTCAGGTAAAAACTGGAAAGAAGCTTTCTGAGAAACTGCTTTGTGTTCTGTTAATTCATCTCACAGAATTACAGCTTTCCCCTCAAGAAGCCTTTCACTAAGACAATTCTTGTGGAATTTGCAATGTGATATTTTGAAGCCAATAGAGGGCTATGGTGAAAAAAGAAGTATCTTCAGTTAAAAACTGTAAAGAAGCTTTCTGAGGAACTGCTTTGTGTTCTGTTAATTCATCTCACAGAGTTACAGCTTTCCCCTCAAGAAGCCTTTCGTTAAGAGTGTTCTTGTGTGATTTGCAAAGTGGTATTTGGAAGCCACTAGAGGGCTAGGCTGAAAAAGGAAATTTCTTCAGTGAAAAACTGGAAAGAAGCTTTCTGAGAAACTGCTTTGTGTTCTGTTTATTCATCTCACAGAATTACAGCTTTCCCCTCCAGAAACATTTCACTAAGACTGTTCTTCTGGAATTTGCAAAGTGATATTTGGAAGCCCGTAGAGGGCTATGGTGAAAAAGGAAATATCTTCCTTTAAAAACTGGAAAGAAGCTTTCTGAGAAACTCCTTTGCGTTCTGTTAATTCATCTCACAGAGTTACAGGTTTCCCCTCAAGAAGCCTTTCGCAAAGACTGTTCTTGTGTAATATGCAAAGTGATATTTGGAAGCCCATAGAGGGCTATGGCGAAAACGGAAATATCTTCCGTTAAAAACTGGAAAGAAGCTTTCTGAGAAACTGCTTTGTGTTCTGTGAATTCATCTCACAGAGTTACAAATTTCCCCTCCAGAAGCCCTCTGCAAAGACTCTTCTTGCGGAATTTGCAAAGTGATATTTGGAAGCCCATAGAGGGCTATGGTGAAAAAGGAATTTACCTAAGATAAAAACTGAAAGGAAGCTTTCTGAGAAACTGCCTTGTGTTCTGTTAATTTATCTCACAGATTTACAGCTTTCCCCTCAAGAAGCCTTTCCCTAAGACTATTCTTGTGGAATTTTCAAAGGGATATTTGGAACCCCTAGAGGTCTATGGTGAAAAAGGAAATATCTTCAGTTAAACACTGGAAAGAAGCTTTCTGAGAAACTGCTTTGTGTTCTGTTAATTTATTTCACAGAGTTACAACTTTCCCCTACAGAATCCCTTCGTTAGGACTGTTCTTGTGGAATTTGCAAAGTGATATTTGGAAGCCCATAGAGGGCTAAGGTGAAAAAGGAAATATCTTCCACTAAAAGCCGAAAAGAAGCTCTCTGAGACACTGTTTTGTGTTCTGTTAGTTCATCTCACAGAGTTTCAGCTTTCTCCACAAGAAGCCGTTCAGTAAGACTGTTCTTGTGAAATTTGCAAAGTGATATTTGGAAACCCCTAGATGGCTATGGTGAAAAAGGAAATATCTTCCGTTAAATACTGAAAGAAGCTTTCAGAGAAACTGCCGTGTGTTCTTTTAATACATCTCACCGCGTTACAGCTTTCCCCTCAAGAAGCTGTTGGTTAAGACTGTTCTAGTGGAATATGCAAAGTGATATTTGGAAGCCCATAGAGGGCTACGGTGAAAAAGGAAATATCTTCCGTTAAAAACTGGAAAGAAGATTTCTGAGAAACTGCCGTGTGTTCTGTTAATACACCTCACAGAGTTACAGCTCTCCCCTCAAAAGGCCTTTCGTTAATACTGTTTTTGTGGGATTTGCATAGTCATAATTGGAAGCCCATAGAGGGCTATGGTGAAAAAGGAAATTTCTTCAGCTAAAAACTGGAAAGAAGTTTTCTGAGAAACTGCTTTGTGTTCTGTTAATTCATCTCACAGAGTTACAGCTTTCCACTACAGAAACCTTTCCCTAAGACTGTTCTTTTGGAGTTTGCAAGGTGATATTTGGAAGCCCATAGAGGGCTATGGTGAAAAAGGAAATATCTTCCGTTAAAAACTGGAAAGAAGCTTTCTGAGAAACTGCCGTGTGTTCTGTTAATACACCTCACTGATTACAGCTTTACCCTCAAGAAGCCGTTCGCTAAGACTGTTCTTGTGGGATTTCCACTGTGATATTTAGAAGCCCATAGAGGGCTATGATGAAAAAGGAAATATCTTCAGTTAAAAACTGGAAAGAATCTGTATGAGAAACTGCTTTGTGTTCTGTTAATTTACCTTTCAGAGTTACAGCTTTCCCCTCCAGAAGCCTTTCCCTAAGACTGTTCTTGTGGTAATTGCAAAGTGATATTTGGTAAAAGGTGAAAGATTTATACGATCTGAAGAGAAACCAGAGAATTGAAAAGTGATACTTGGAAGCCCACAGAAGGCTATGGTGAAAAAGGATATATCTTCAGTTAAAAACTGGAAAGAAGCTTTCTGAGAAACTGCCGTGTGTTGGTGTAATACATCTCACCGAGTTACAGCTTTCCCCTCAAGAAGCCTTTCACTAAGACTGTCCATGTGGAATTTGCAATGTGATTTTGGAAGCCCATAGAGGCCTATGGTGAAAAAGGAAATATCCTAAGATAAAAATTGAAAAGAAGCTTTCTGAATAACGGCTTTGGGTTCTCTTAATTCATCTCACAGAGTTAGAGCTTTCCCCTCAAGAAGTCGTTCCCTAAGACTGCTCTTGTGGAATTTGCAAAGTGATATTTTGAAACCCATAGGAGGCTATGGTGAAAAAGGCAATGTCTTCCGTTAAAAATTGGAAAGAAGCTTTCTGAGAAACTTCCATGTGTTCTGTTAATACACCTCACCGAGTTACAGCTTTCCCCTCAAGAAGACTTTCGCTAAGGCTGCTCTTGTGGATTTGCAAAGTGATATTTGGAAGCCCATAGAGGGCTACGGTGAAAAAGGAAATATCTTCAGTTGAACTGTGGATAGAAACATTCTGAGAAACTGCTTTCTGTTCTGTTAATTCATCTCACAGAGTTACAGCCTTCCCCTCAAGAAGCCTTTCGCTAAGAGTGTTCTTGTGGGATTTGCAATGTGGTATTTGGAAACCCCTAGAGGGCTATGCTGAAAAAGGAAATTTCTTAAGTTAAAAACTGGAAAGAAGCTTTCTGAGAAACTGCTTTGTGTTCTGTTAATTCAACTCACAGAATTACAGCTTTCTCCTCAATAAGCCTTTCGCTAAGACTGTTCTTGTGGAATTTGCAAAGTGATATTTGGAAGCCCATAGAGGGCTATGGTGAAAAAGAAAATGTCTTTCTCTAAAAACCGAAAAGAAGCTCTCTGAGAAACTGCTTTGTGTTCTGTTAGTTCATCTCACAGAGTTTCAGCTTTCTCCTCAAGAAGCCGTTCACTAAGACTGTTCTTGTGAAATTTGCAAAGTGATATTTGGAAGCCCATAGAGGGCTATGGTGAAAAAGGAAATGTCTTCCGTTAAAAACTTGAAAGAAGCTTTCTGAGAAACTGCTTTGTGTTCTGTTAATTCATCTCACAGAATTACAGCTTTCCCCTCAAGAAGCCGTTCGTTTTGTGTTCTCTTAATTCATCTCCCAGAGCTAAAACCCTCCACTCCAGAAGCCCTCCGCAAAGACTGTTCTTCTGGAAATTGCAAATTGATATTTGGAAGCCCATAGAAGGCTATGGTGAAAAAGGAAATTACCTAAGAAAAAAACAGTAAAGAAGCTTTCTGGAAACTGCTTTGTGTTCTGTTTATTCATCTCACAGAATTACAGCTTTTCCCTCAAGAAGCCTTTCGCTAAGACTGTTCTTGTGGAATTTGCAAAGTGATATTTGGAAGCCCTTGCAGGGCTATGGTGAAAAAGGAAATATCTTCCGTTCAAAACTGGAGAGAAGCTTTCTGAGAAACTGCTTTGTGTTCTGTAAATTCATCTCAAAGAGTTACAGGTTTCCCCTCAAGAAGCCTTTCGTAAGACTGTTCTTGTGGAATTTGCAAAGTGCTATTTGGAATCCCATAGATGGCTATGGTGAAAATGGAAATATCTTAAGATGAAAACCGAAAAGAAGCTTTCTGAAAAATTCTTTGTGTTCTGTTAGTTCATCTCACAGAGTTACATCTTTCCCTTCAAGAAGTCGTTCACTAAGACTGTTCTTGTGAAATTTGAAAAGTGAACTTTGGATGCCGTTAGAGGGCTATGGTGTAAAAGGAAATATCTTCCGTTAAAATCTGGAAAGAACCTTTCTGAGAAACTGCCGTGTGTTCTGTTAATACATCTTACCAATTTACAGCTTTCCCCAAAAGAAGTCTTTGGCTAAGACTGTTCTTGTGGGATTTGCAAAGTGATATTTGGAAGACCTTAGAGGGCTTTGGTGAAAAAGGAAATATCTTCAGTTAAAAACTGGCAAGAACCTTTCTGAGAAACAGCTTTGTGTTCTGTTAATTCATCTCACAGAGTTACAGCTTTCCCTTCAAGAAGCCTTTCGCTAAGTCTTTTCTTGTGCAAATGCAAAGTGATATTTGGAAGCCCATAGACGGCTAGGGTTAAAAAGAGAATATCTTCAGTTAAAAACTGGAAAGAAGCTTTCTGAGAAACTGCTTTGTGTTCTGTTAATTCATCTCACAGAGTTACAGCTTTTCCCTCAAAAAGCCTTTCACTAAGTCTGTTCTTGTGGGATTTGCAAAGTGACATTTGTAAGCCCATAGAGGGCTATGCTGAAAAACGAAATATCTTCAGTTAAAGTCAGGAAAGAAGCTTTCTGAGAAAGTGCTTTGTGTTCTGTTAATTCATCCCACAGAATTACAGCTTTCCCCTCAAGAAGCCTTTCGCTAAGACTGTTCTTGTGTGCCACATTTTCTTAATCCAATCTGTCCCTGATGGACATTTGGGTTGATTCCAAGTCTTTGCTATTGTGAATAGTGCTGCAATAAACATACGTGTGCATGTGTCTTTATAGCAGCATAATTTATAATCCTTTGGGTATATACCTAGAAATGGGATGGCTGGGTCATATGGTACATCTAGTTATAGATCCTTGAGGAATCGCCATACTGTTTTCCATAATGATTGAACTAGTTTACAATCCCACCAACAGTGTAAAATGAGTTTGTGTCCATTGTAGGGACATGGATGCAGCTGTAAACCGTCATTCTCAGCAAACTATCACAAGAACAGAAAACCAAACAACGCATGTTCTCACTCATAGGCGGGAACTGAACAATGAGATCAGTTGGACATGGGAAGGGGAACATCACACACCGGGGCCTATCATGGGGAGGGGGAGGGTGGATGGATTGCATTGGGAGTTATACCTGATGTAAATGACGAGTTGATGGGTGCAGCACACCAACATGGCACAAGTATACATATGTAGCAAACCTGCACGTTGTGCACATGTACCCTACAACTTGAAGTTTAATAATAAATAAATAAATAAATAAATAAATAAATAAATAAATAAAGACTGTTCTTGTGAAATTTGCAAAGTGATATTTGGAAGCCTATAGAGGGCTACGGTGAGAAAGGAAATATCCTAAGATAAAAACTGAAAAGAAGCTTTCTCAGAAACTCCTTAGTGTTCTGTTAATTCATCTTACAGAGTAACAGGTTTACCCTCAAGAAGCCTTTAGCTAAGAATGTTCTTGTGGATTTTGCAAAGTGAAATTGGAAGCCCATAGAGGGGTACGGTGAAAAAGCAATATCTTCCGTTAAATCCGAAAAGAAGCTTTCTGAGAAACTGATTTGTGTTCTGTTAATTCATCTCACAGAGTTACACCTTTCCCGTAAAGAAGCCGTTCACTAAGACTATTCTTGTGGAATTTGCAAAGTGATATTTGGAAGCCCATAGAGGGCTATGGTGAAAAAGGAAATATCTTCCGTTAATAACTGGAAAGAAGATTTCTGAGAAACTGCTTTGTGTCCTGTTAAGTCGTCCCACAGAGTTACAGCTTTCCCCTCCAGAAGCCCTTCGCTAAGACTGTTCTTGTGGAATTTGCAAAGTGATATTTGGAAGCCCATAGAGGGCTATGGTGAAAAAGGAAATTGCCTAAGATAAAAACTGAAAAGAAGCTTTCTGAGAAACTGCTTAGTATTCTGTTAATTCATCTCACAGAGTTACAGCTTTTTCCTTAAGAAGCCTTTCGCTAAGACTCTTCTTGTGAAATTTGCAAAGTGATATTTAGAAGCCCATAGAGGGCTATGGTGAAAAATGAAATATCTTCAGTTAAAAACCGGAAAGAAGCTTTCTGTGAAACTGCTTTGTGTTCTGCTAATTCATCTCACAGAGTTACAGCTTTACCCTCAAGAAGCCTTTCATTAAGACTTTTCTTTTTGAATTTGCAAAGTGAAATTTGGAAGCCCATAGTGGGCAATGGTGAAAAACGCCATATCTTCCATTAAAAACCGTAAAGAAGCTTTCTGAGAAAGTGCTTTGTGTTCTGTTAGTTCATCTCACAGTGTTACAGCTATCCCCTCAAGAAGCCGTTCACTAAGACTATTCTTGTGAAATTTCCAAAGTGATATTTGGAAACCAATATTGGGCTATGGTGAAAAAGTAAATATCTTCAGTTAAAAACTGGAAAGAAGCTCTCTGAGATACTGCCATGTGTTATGTTAATACATCTCACCAAATTACAGCTTTCCCCTCAAGAAGCCTTTCGCTAAGACGGTTCTAGTGGAATTTTCAAAGTGATATTTGGAAGCCCCTAGAGGGCTACGGTGAAAAAGGAAATATATTCCGTTAAAAAGTGGAAAGAAGCTTTCTGAGAAACTGCTGTGTGTTCTGTTAATACACCTCACCGAGTTACAGCTTTCCCCTCAAGAAGCCTTTCGCTAAGACTGGTCTTGTGGGATTTGCAGAGAGATATTTGGAAACCCATAGAGGGCTATGGTGAATAAGGAAATATCTTCAGTTAAAAACTGGAAAGAAGCTTTCTGAGATACCGCTTTGTGTTCTGTTAATTCATCTCACAGAGTTACAGCTTTCCCCTCCAGAAGCCTTTCCCTAAGACTGTTCTTGTGGAATTTTCAAAGTGATATTTGGAAGCCCATAGAGCGCTATGGTGAAAAAGGAAATATCTTCCGTTAAAAACTGGAAAGGAGCTTTCTGAGAAACTGCCGTGTGTTCGTGTAATACATCTCACCGAGTTACAGCTTTCTCCTCAAGAAGCCTTTCACTGAGACTGTTCTTGCGGGATTTGCAAAGAGATATTTGGAAGCCCATAGAAGGCTATGTTGAAAAAGGAAATATCTACCGTTAAACACTGGAAAGAAGCTTTCTGAGAAACTGATTTGTGTTCTGCTAATTCATCTCACAGGGTTACAGCTTTCCCCTCAAGAAGCCTTTTGCTAAGACTGTTCTTGTGGGATTTGCAAAGTGATATTTGGAAGCCCATAGAGGGCTATGGTGAAAAAGGAAATATCTTCAGTTAAAAACTGGAAAGAGGCTTTCTGAGAAACTGCTTTGTGTTCTGTTAATTCATCTCTGAGAGTTACAGCTCTCTCCTCAAGAAACCCTTCGCTAAGACTGTTCTTGTAGAATTTGCAAAGTGATAGTTTGAAGCCCCTAGGGGGCTATGGTGTAAAAGGAAATATCTTCCATTAACAACTGGAAAGAAGATTTCTTAGAAACTGCTTTGTGTTCTGTTAATTCATCTCACAGAGTTAGAGCTTTTTAATCCACAAGCCTTCCGCTAAGACTGTTCTTGTGGAATATGCAAAGCGATATTTGGAAGCCCATAGAGGTCTATGGTGAAAATGGAAATATCCTAAGAAAAAAACCGAAAAGAAGCTTTCTGAGAAACTGCTTTGTGTTCTGTTAGTTCATCTCACTGAGTTACAGCTTTACCCTCAACAATCCGTTCAGTAAGGCTATTCTTGTGAAATTTGCAAAGTGACATTTGGAAGCCCATAGAGGGCTATGGTGAAAAAGAAAATATCTTCCGTTAAAAACTGGAAAGAAGCATTCTGAGAAATTGCCGTGTGTGGTGTTAATACATATCACTGACTTACAGCTTTCCCCTCAACAAGCCTTTCGCTAACACTGTTCTTGTGAAAGCTGCAAAGTGATATTTGGAACCCCATAGAGGGCTACGGTGGAAAAGGAAATATCTACCGTTAAAATCTTGAAAGATGCTTTCTGATAAACTGCCGTGTGTTCGTGTAAGACATCTCACCGCATTACAGCTTTGCACTCAAGAAACCTTTCGATAAGACTCTTCTTGTGGGATTTGCAAAGTGATATTTGGAAGCCCATAGAGGGCTATGGTGAAAATGGAAATATCCTAAGATAAAAACTGAAAAGAAGCTTTCTGAGAAAATGCTGTGTGTTCTGTTAGTTCAACTCACAGAATTACAGGCTTCCCCTCAATAATCCGTTCACTAAGACTGTTCTTGTGAAATTTTCAAAGTGATATTTGGAAGCCCATAGAGGGCTATGGTGAAAAACGAAATATCTTCCGTTAAAAACTGGAAAGAAGCATTCTGATATATTGCTGTGTGTTGTGTTGATACATCTCACCGACTTACAGTTTTCCCCTCAAGAAGCCTTTCGCTAAGATTGTTCTTGTGAAATTTGCAAAGTGATATTTGGAAGCCCATAGAGGGCAATGGTGAAATAGGAAATATCTACCAATACAAACTGGAAAGAAGCTTTCAGAGAAAGTGCCCTGTGTTCGTGTAAGACATCCCAACGAGTTACAGCTTTTCGCTGAAGAAGCCTTTCTTTAAGACTGTTCTTGTGGAATTTGCCAAGTGATATTTGGAAGGCCATAGAGGGCTAAGGTAAAAAAGAAAATATCTTCCGTTAAAAATGGAAAGAAGATTTCTGAGAAACTGCTTTGTGTTCTGTTAATTCATCTCACAGAGGTAGAGCTTTCCCCTCAAGTAGCGTTTCGCTAAGACTGTTCTTGTGGATTTTGCAAAGTGAATTTGGAAGCCCCTAGACTGCTATGGTGAAAAAGGAAATATCTTCAGTTAAAAACTGGAAAGAAGCTTTCTGAGAAACTGCTTAGTGTTCTGTTAATTCATCTTGGAGTGTTACAGCTGTCTCTTCAAGAAGCCCTTCGCTAAGACTGTTCTTGTGGAATTTGCAAAATGATATTTTGAAGCCCATATGGGGCTATAGTGTAAAAGGAAGTATCTTCTGTTAAAAACTGGAAATAAGATTTATGAGAAACTGCTTAGTGTTCTTTTAATTCATCTCACAGAGTTACACCTTTTCCGTCAAGAAGACTTTCGCTAAGACTGTTCTTGTGCAAATTGTGAAGTGATATTTGGAAGCCCATAGAGGGCTGTGGTGATAATGGAAATACCTAAGATAAAAACCAAAAAGAAGCTTTCTGAGAAACTGCTTTGTGTTTTGTTAGTTCATCTCGCAGAGTTACAGCTTTCCTCTCAAGATGCCGTTCACTAAGACTGTTCTTGTGAATATTGCAAAATGATATTTGGAAGCCCATAGAGGACTACGGTGAAATAGGAAATATCTTCCGCTAAAAACTGGAAAGAAGCATTCTGAGAAATTACGATGTGTTGTGTTAATACACCTCACCGAATTACAGGATTCCCCGCAAGAAGCCTTTCGCTAAGACTGTTCTTGTGATATTTGCAAACTGATATTTGGAAGCCCATAGAGGTCTACGGTGAAAAAGGAAATATCTTCCGTTAAAAACTGGAAAGAAACTTTCTGAGCAACTGCTTTGTTTTCTGTTAATTCATCTCACAGAGTTACAGCTTTCCCCTCAAGAAGCCTTTCGTTAAAACTGTTCTTGTGGAACATGGAAAGTGATATTTGGAAGGCCATAGTAGGCTATGGTGAGAAAGGAAATATCTTCCGTTAAAAACTGGAAAGAAGCATTCTGAGAAACTGCTTTGTGTTCTGTTATTTCATCTAACAGAGTTACAGCTTTCTCTTCAAGAAGCCTTTCACTAAGACTGTACTTGTGGAATTTGCAAAGTGATATTTCGAAGCCCATAGAGGGCTAGGGTGAAAAAGGAAATATCTTCAGTTAAAAACTGGAAAGAAGCTTTCTGAGAAACCGTTCTGTGTTCTGTTAATTCATTTCACAGAGTTACTGCTATACCATCAAGAAGCCTTTCGCTAAGACTGTTCTTGTGGATTTTGCAAAGTGATATTTGGAAACCCATTGAGGGCTATGGTGAAAAAGGAAATATCTTCCGTTAAAAACTGGAAAGAAGCTTTCTGAGAAACTGTTTTGTGTTCTGTTAATTCATCCCACAGCGTTACAGCTTTCCCCTCAAGAAGCCTTTCGCTAAGACTGTTCTTGTGGAATTTGCAAAGTGATATTTGGAAGCCCATAGAGGGCTATGGTGAAAAAGGAAATATCTTCCGTTAAAAACTAGAAAAAAGCTTTCTGAGAAACAGCTTTGTGTTCTGTCAATTCATCTCACAGAGTTACAGCTTTCCCCTCAAGGAGCCTTTCGCTAAGACTGATATTGTGGAATTTGCAAAGTGATATTTGGAAGCCCATAGAGGGCTATATTGAAAAAGGAAATATCTTCCGTTAAAAACTAGAAAGAAGCTTTCTGAGAAACTGATCTGTGTTCTGTTAATTCATCTCACAGAGTTACAGCTTTCCTTTCAACAAGCCTTTCGCTAAGACTGTTCTTGTGGAATTTGCAAAGTGATATTTGGAAGCCCAAAGAGGGCTATGGTGAACAAGGAATTATCTTCCGTTAAAAACTGGAAAGAAGCTTTCTGAGAAACTGCTTTGTGTACTGTTAATTCTTCTCACATAGTTACAGCTTTCCCCTAAGAAGCCTTTCGCTAAGATTGTTCTTGTAGAATTTGCGAAGTAATATTTGGAAGCCCATAGAGGGCTGTGGTGAAAAAGGATATATGTTAAGTTAAAAACTGGAAAGAAGCTTTCTGAGAAACTGCTTTGTGTTCCGTTAATTATTCCCATAGAGTTACAGCTTGCCCCTGAAGAAGATTTTCGCTAAGACTGATCTTATGGGATCTCCAAAGTGATATTTGGAAGCCCTTAGAGGGCTATGGTGGAAAAGAAAATATCTTCCGTTAAAAACAGGAACGAAACTTTCTGAGAAAATGCTTTGTGTTCCGTTAATTCATCTCACAGAGTTACAGATTTCCCTACAATAAGCTTTTCGCTAAGATTCTTCTTGTGGAATTTGCAAAGTGATATTTGGTATCCTATACAGTGCTACGGTGAAAACGGAATTATCTTCCGTTAAAAACTGGAAAGAAGCTTTCTGAGAAACTGCTTTCTGTTCTGTTAATTCATGTCGCTGAGTTACAACTTTCCCCTCAAGAAGCCTTTCACTAAGACTGTTCTTGTGGAATTTTCAAAGTGATATTTGGAAGCCCGTAGAGGGCTATGTTGAAAAAGGATATATCTTTCGTTCAAAAATGGAAAGAAGCTTTCTGAGAATCTGCTTTGTGTTCTGTTAATTTTTCCCATAGAGTTACAGCTTCCCCCTGAAGAAGATTTTCGCTAAGACTGATCTTATGGAATCTCCAAAGTCATATTTGGAAGCCCGTAGAGGGCTATGGAGGAAACGAAAATATCTTCCTTTAAAAACAGGAAAGAAGCTTTCTGAGAAAATGCTTTGTGTTCTGTTAATTCATCTCACAGAGTTACAGATTTCCCTAAAATAAGCCTTTCGCTAAGATTCTTCTTGTGGAATTTGCAAAGTGATATTTGGAATCCCAAAGAGGGCTATGGGGAAAAAGGAAATATCTTCCGTTAAAAACTGGAAAGAAGCTTTCTGAGAAGCTGGTTTGTGTTCTGTTAATTCATCTCACAGAGTTACTGCTTTCACCTCAGGAAGACTTTCACTAATCCTGCTCTTGTGGAATTTTCAAAGTGATATTTGGAAGCCCATAGAGGACTATGGTGAAAAAGGAAATATCTTCCGTTAAAAACTGTAAAGAAGCTTTCTGGGAAACTGCTTTGTGTACTGTTAATTCTTCTCACATAGTTACAACTTTCCCTTCAAGAAGCCTTTCGCTAAGATTGTTCTTGTACAATTTGCAAAGTGATATTCGGAAGCCCATAGAGGTCTACGGTGAAAAAGGATGTATCTTTCGTTAAAAACTCGAACGAAGCTTTCTGAGAAACTGCTTTGTGTTCTTCCCATGGAGTTACAGCTGTCCCCTGATGAAGATTTTCCCAAGACTGTTCTTATGGAATTTGCAAAGTGTTATTTGGAAGCCCATAGAGGGCTATGGTGGAAAAGGAAATATCTTCCGTTAAAAACAGGAAAGAAGCTTTCTGAGAAACTTCTTTGTGTTCTGTTAATTCATCTCACAGCGTTACAGCTTTCCCTTCAATAAGCCTTTCGTTAAGCCAGTTCTGGTGGTATTTGGAAAGTGATATTTGGAAGGCCATAGCGGGCTATGGTGAAAAAGGAAATATCTTCCGTTAAAAACTGCAAAGAAGATTTCTGAGAAACTGCTTTGTGTTCTGTTAATTCATCTCACAGAGTTACAGTTTTCCCCTCAGGAAACCGTTCACTAAGACTGTTCTTGTGAAATTTGCAAAGTTATATTTCGAAGCCCAAAGACGTCTATGGTGAAAAAGGAAGTATCCTAAGATAAAAAATGAAAAGAAGCTTTCTAAGAACCTGTTTTGTATTCTGTTAATTCGTCTCACAGAGTTACAGCTTTTTCTTCAAGAAGACTTTCGCTAAGGCTGTTCTTGTGGAACTTGCAAAGTCATATTTTTTAGCCCATATAGGGCTGCGGTGAAAAAGGAAATATCCTAAGATAAAAACTGAAAAGAATCTTTCTCAGAAACTGCTTTGTGTCCTGTTAATTCATTTCACAGAGTTACAGCTTTCCCCTCAAGAAGAATTTCGCTAAGACTGTTCTTTTGGAATTTGCAAAGTGATATTTGGAAGCCCAAAGAGGGCTATGGTGAAAAAGGAAATATCTTCAGTTAAAAACTGGAAAGAAGGTTTCTGAGAAACTGCTATGTGTTCTGTTAATTCATCTCAGAGATACAGCTTTCCACTCAAGAAGCCTTTCGCTAAGACAGTTCTTGTGGAGTTTACAAAGTGATATTTGAAAGCCCATAGAGGGCAACTGTGAAAAGAAATATCTTCTGTTAAAAACTACAAAGAAGCTTCCTGAAAAACTGCTTTGTGTTCTGTTAATTCATCTCACAGACTTACAGCTTTCACTTCAAGAAGCCTTTCGCTAAGGCTGTTCTTGTGGAATTTGCAAAGTGATAATTGGAAGCCAATAGAAGGCTATGGTGAAAAACAAAATATCTTCAGTTAAAAACTGAATACAAGCTTTCTGAGAAACTGCTTTGTTTTCTGTTAATTCATCTCACAGAGGTACAGCTTTCCACTCAAGAAGCCAGTCGCAGACATTATTCTTGTGGAATGTGCAAAGTGATATTTGGAAGCCCACTGAGGGCAATGATGAAAAAGGAAATATCCTAAGATAAAAACTGAAAAGAAGCTTTGGAAAACTGCTTTGTGTTCTGTTAATTTATCCAACAGAGTTACAGCTTTACCGTCAAGAAGCCGTTCACTGAGAGGGTTCTTGTAAAATTTTAAAAGTGATACATCAAAGCCCAAAGCGGGCTATGGTGAAAAAGGAAGTATCCTAATATTAAAAACTGCAAAGAAGCTTTCAGAGAAACTGCTTTGTGTATTGTTAATTCATCTCACAGGGTTTCAGCTTTCCCTTCAAGAAGTCTTTCGCTAAGACTGTTCTTGTGGAATTTCCAAAGTGATATTTGGAAGCCCATGGAGGGTTATTATGAAAAAGGAAATATCTTCCGTTATAAATTGGAAAGAAGGAGTCTGAGAAACTGCTTTGTGTTCTGTCAATTCATCTCACAGTGTTACAGCTTTCCCCTCAATAAGCCATTCGCTAAGACTGTTCTTGTGGAATTTGGAAAGTGATATTTGGAAGCCCATAGAAGGCTACGGTGATAAAGTAAATATCTTACGTTAAAAACTGCAAAGAAGCTTTCTGAGAAACTGCTTTGTGTTCTGTTAATTCATCTCAAAGACTTACAGCTTTCACTTCAAGAAGCCTTTCGCTAAGACTGTTCTTGTGGAATTTTCAAAGTGATTTTGGAAGCCCATAGAGGGCTATGGTGAAAAAGGAAATATCTTCCGTTAAAAACTGGAAAGAAGCTTTCTGAGAAACTGTTTTGTGTTCTGTTAATTCATCCAACAGAGTTACAGCTTTCCCCTCAAGAATTCGTTCACTAAGAGAGTTCTTGTGAAATTTTCAAAGGGATATTTGGTAGCCCATAGAGGACTCTGGTGAAAAAAGAAATATCTTCAGTTAATAACTGCAAAGAAGATTTCTGAGAAACTGTTTTGTGTCCTGTTATTTCATCTCACAGAGTTACATATTTCCCCTCAAGAACCCTTTTGCTAAGAATGTTCTTGTGGAATTTGCAAAGTGATATTTTTAAGCCCATAGAGGTCTAGGGTGAAAAAGGAAATATCCTAAGATAAAAACGGAAAAGAAGCTTTTGAGAAACTGCTTTGTGTTCTGTTAATTCATCCAACAGAGTTACAGCTTTCCCCTCAAGAATTCGTTCACTAAGAGAGTTCTTGTGAAATTTTCAAAGGGATATTTGGTAGCCCATAGAGGGCTATGGTGAAAAAGGAAATATCTTCAGTTTAAAACTGGAAAGAAGCTTTCTGAGAAACTGCTTTGGGTTCTGTTACTGCATCTCACAGAGTTACAGCTTTCCCCTCAAGAAGCCTTTCGATAAGACTGTTCTTGTGGAATTTGCAAAGTGATATTTGGAAGCCCATAGAGGGCTATGGTGAAAAAGGAACTATCTTCCGTTAAAAACAGGAAAGAAGCTTTCTGTGAAACTGTTTTGTGTTCTGTTAATTCATCTCACAAAGATACAGCTTTCCCCTCAAGAAGCCTTTCGATAAGACTGTTCTTGTGGAATTTGGAAAGTGATATTTGGAAGCCCGTAGAGTGCTATGGTGAAAAAGGAAATATCTTCCGTTAAAAATTGGAAAGAATATTTCTGAGAAACTGGTTTGTGTTCTGTTAATTCATCTCACACAGTTGCAGCTTTCCCCTCAAGAAGCCTTTCCCTAAGACTGTTCTTGTGGAGTTTGCAAAGTGATATTTGGAAGCCCATAGAGGGCTATGGTGAAAAAGGGAATACCTTCAGTTGAAAACTGGAAAGTAGCTTTCAGAGAAACAGCGTTGTTTTCCGTTAATTCATCTGACAGTGTTACAGATTTCCCCTCAAGAAGCCTTTCGCTAGGACTGTTCTTGTGGAATTTGCAAATTGATATTTGGAAGCCATAGAGGGCAATGGTGAAAAAGGAAATATCTTCAGTTAAACACTTGAAAGAAGCTTTCTGAGAAACTGTGTTGTGTTCTGTTAATACATCTCACAGAGTTACAGCTTTCTCCTCAAGAAGCCTTTCGATAAGACAGTTCTGGAGGAATTTTCAAAGTGATATTTGGAAGCCCTTAAAGGGCTATGGTGGAAAAGGAAATATCTTCCGTTAAAAACTGGAAAGAAGCTTTCTGAGAAACTGCTTTGTATTATGTTAGTTCATCTCACAGAGTTACAGCTTTCCCCTCAAGAAGCCTTTCGCTAAGACTGTTTTTGTAGAAATTGGAAAGTGATACTTAGTATCCCATAGAGGGCTATGGTGAAAAAGAAAATATCCTAAGACAAAATCTGAAAAGAAGCTTTCTGAAAACCTATTTTGTGTTCTGTTAATTCATCTCACAGAGTTACAGCTTTACCCTCAAGAAGCCTTTCGCTAAAACTGTTCTTGTGGAATTTGGAAAGTGATATTTAGTAACCCATAGAGGGCCATTTTGAAAAAGGAAATGTCTTCTTTTAAAAACTGGAAAGAAGATATCTGATAAACTGCTTTGTGTTCTGTTAGTTCATCTCACAGAGTTACAGCTTTCCACTCAAGAAGCCTTTCGTGAAGACTGTTTTTGAGGAATTAGCAAAGTGATATTTGGAAGTCCATAGAAGGCTATGGTGGAAAAGGAAATATGTTCAGTTAAAAACTGGAAAGAAGCATTCTGAGAGACTGCTTTGTGTTCTCTTAATTGATCTCACAGAGTTACATCTTTCCCCTCAAGAAGCCCTTCGCTAAGACTGTTCTTGTGGAATTTGAAAAGCGATACTTGGAAGACCATAGAGGGCTATGGTGAGGAAGGAAATATCTTCCGTTAAAAACTGGAAAGAGGCTTTCTGAGAAACTGCTTTGTGTTCTGTTATTTCATCTCACAGAGTTACAGCTTTCCTCTTAAGTAGCCTTTCGCTAAGACAGTTTTTGTGGAATTTGCAAAGTGATATTTCAAAGCCCATAGAAGGCTATGGTGAAAAAGGAAATATCTTCCGTTAAAAACTGAAAAGAGGCATTCTGAGAAACTCCTTTGTGTTCTCTTAATTCAACTCACAGAGTTACACCTTTCCCCTCAAGAAGCCTTTCCTTTAGACAGTTTTTGTGGAAATTGCAATGGGATACGTAGAAGCCCATAGAGGGCTATGGTGAAAAAAAAAATGTCCTAAGACAAAAACTGAAAAGAATCTGTCTTAGATACTACTTTGTGCTCTGTTAATTCATGTCACAGAGTTAGAGCATTCCCCTACAGAAGCCTTTCGCTAAGACTGTTCTTTTGGAATTTGCAAATGATATTTGGAAGCCCATAGAGGGCTATGGTGAAAAAGGAAATATCCTCCGTTAAAAATTGGAAAGAGGATTTTTGAGAAACTGGTTTGTGTTCTGTTAATTCATCTCAAACAGATACAGCTTTCCCCTCAAGAAGCCTTTCCCTAAGACTGTTCTTGTGGAATTTGCAGATTGATATATCGAAGCCCATACAGGGCTATGGTGAAAAAGGAAATATCTTCAGTTAAAAACTGTATAGAAGCTTTCTGAGAAACTGTTTCGTGTTCTGTTAATTCACCTCACAGAGTTACAGCTTTTCCGTCTAGAAGCCTTTCACTAAGACTGTTCTTGTGGAATTTGCTAAGTGATATTTGGAAGCCTCTAGAAGTTTGTGGTGAAAAAGGAAATATCTTCCTTTAAAAACTGGAAAGAAGCTTTCTGAGAAACTGCTTTGTGTTCTGTTAATTCATCTCACAGAGTTACAGCTTTCCCCTCCAGGAGCCTTTCGCTAGACAGTTCTTGTGGAATATGCAAAGTGATAATTGAAAGTCAATAGAGGTCTCTGGTGAAAAAGGAAATCTCTTCAGTTAAAATCTGGAAAGAAGCTGTCTGAGAAACTGCTTTGTGTTCTGTTAATTCATCTCACAGAGTTACAGCTTTCCCCTCAAGAAGCCGTTAGCTAAGACTGTTCTTGTGAAATTTGCAAAGTGATATTTGGAAGCCCATAGCGGGCTACGGTGAGAAAGGAAATATCCTAAGATAAAAACTGAAAAGAAGCTTTCTCAGAAACTGCTTAGTGTTCTGTTAATACATCTTACAGAGTTACAGCTTTACCCTCAAGAAGCCTTTCGCTAAGAATGTTCTTGTGGATTTTGCAAAGTGAAATTTGAAGCCCATAGAGGGGTACGGTGAAAAAGGAATATCTTCCATTATATCAGAAAAGAAGCTTTATGAGAAACTGATTTGTGTTCTGTTAATTCATCTCACAGAGTTACAGCTTTCCCCTGAAGAAGGCGGTCACTAAGACTGTTCTTGTGGAATTTCCAAAGTGATATTTGGAAGCCCCTAGAGGGCTATGGTGAAAAAGAAAATAGCCTAAGATAAAAACTGAAAAGAAGCTTTCTGAGAAACTGACTTGTGATCTGCTAATTCAACTCACAGAGTTACAGCTTTCCCCTCAATAAGCCTTTCACTAAAACTGTTGTTGTGAAATTCGCAAAGTGATATTTGGAACCCCTAGAGGCCTCTGGTGAAAAAGGAAATATCTTCAGTTAAAATCTGAAAGGAAGCTTTCTGAGAAACTGCTTTGTGTTCTGTTAATTCATCTCAAAGAGTTACGGCTTTCCCCTCAAGAAGCCTTTCGCTAAGACTGTTCTTGTGGAATTTGCAAAGTGATATTTGGAAGCCCTTAGAGGGCTCTGGTGAAAATGGAAATATCCTATGATAAAAACAGAAAAGAAGCTTTCTGAGAAACTGCTCTGTGTTCTGTTAGTTCATCTCACAGAGTTACAGCTGTCCCCTCAGGAAGTCGTTCACTAAGACTGTTCTTATGAAATTTGCAAAGTGATATTTGGAAGCCCATAGAGGGCTAGAGTGAAAATGGAAATAACTTCCGTTTAAAACTGGAAAGAAGCTTTCTGAGAAACTGCCGTGTGTTCTGTTAATACATCTGACAGAATTACAACTTTTCCCAAAGGAAACATTTCGCTAAGACAGTTCTTGTGGGATTTGCAAAGTGATATTTGGAAGTGCATAGAGCGCTACGGAAGAAAGGAAATATCTTCAGTTAAAAACTGGAAAGAAGCTTTCTGTGAAACTGCTTTGTGTTCTGTTAATTCATCTCACAGAGTTTCAGCTTTTGCCTCAAGAAGCCTGTCGCTAAGACTGTTCTTGTGGAATTTACAAATTGATATTTGTAAGCCCATAGGTGTTCATGGTGGAAAACGAAATATCTTCCGTTGAAAACTGGAAAGAAGCTTTCTGAGAAACTGCTTTGTGTTTTGTTAACTCATCTCACAGAGTTACAGCTTTCCCCTCAAGAAGCCTTTCGCTAAGACTGTTCTTGTGGAATTTGCAAAGTGATATTTGGAAGCCCTTAGAGTGCTATGGTGATAAAAGAAATATCTTCAGTAAAAAACTGGAAAGGAGCTTACCGAGAAACTGATTTCTGTTCTGTCAATTCATCTCACAGAGTTCCAGATATCCCCTCAAGAAGTCGTAGACTAAGACAGTTCTTGTGAAAATTGGTAAGAGATATTGGGAAGCCCATAGAGGGCTATGGTGAAAAAGGAAATATCTTCAGTTAAAACTGCAAAGAAGCTTTCTGAGAAACTGTTTTGTGTTCTGTTAATTCATCTTACAGAGATACAGTATTCCCCTCAAGAAGCTTTTCGCTAAGACTGTTCTTGTGGAATTTGCAAAGAGATATTTGTAAGCCCATAGCGGGCTATGGTGAAAAAGGAAATATCCTAAGTTAAAAACTAAAAAGAAGCTTTCTGAGAAACTGCTTTGTGTTCTGTTAATTCATCTCACAGAGTTACAGCTTTCCCCTTAAGAAGCCTTTCGCTAAGACTGTTCTTGTTGCATCTGCAAAGTGATATTTGGAAGCCAATAGAGGGTTATGGTGAAAAATGAAATATCTTCAGTTAAAAACTGGAAAGAAGCTTTCTGAGAAACTGCTTTGTGTTGTGTTAATTCATTCCACAGAGTTACCTCCTCCCCTGAGGAAGCCTTTCGCGAAGATTGTTCTTGTGGAATTTGGAAAGTGATATTTGGAAGCCCATAGGGGCTATTGTGAAAAAGGAAATATCTTTAGTTAAAAACTGCAAAGCAGATTTCTGAGAAACTGCTTTGTGTTCTGTTAATTCATCTCACAGAGTTTCAGCTTTCCCCTTAAGAAGCCTTTTGATAAGAGTGGTCTTTTGGTATTTGCAAAGTGATATTTGCAAGCCCTTAGAGGGCTGTGGTGAAAAAGGAAATATCCTAAGATAAAAACTGGAAAGAAGTTTTCTGAGAAACTGCTTTGTGTTCTGTTAATTCATTTCACAGAGTTACAACTTTCCCCTCAAGAAGCCTTTCGCTAAGACAGTTCTTGTGGAATTTGCAAAGTGATATTTGGAAGCCCCTTGAGGGCTATGGTGAAAATGAAATATCTTCTGTTAAAAACTGGAAAGAAGCTTTCTGAGAAAATGCTTTGTGTTCTGATAATTCAACTCACAGAGTTACAGCTTTCCCCTCAAAAAGCCACTCGCTAAGACTGTTCTTGTGGAATTTGCAAAGTGATATTTGGAAGCCCTTAGAGTGCTATTGTGATAAAGGAAATATCTTCAGTTAAAAACTGGAAAGGAGCTTACCGAGAAACTGCTTTCTGTACTGTCAATTCATCTCACAAAATTCCAGCTTTCCCCTCAAGAAGTCGTAGACTGAGACAGTTCTTGTGAAAATTGGTAAGTGATATTTGGAAGCCCATAGAGGGCTATCGTGAAAAAGGAAATATCTTCAGTTAAAAACTGCAAAGAAGCTTTCTGAGAAACTGTTTTGTGTTCTGTTAATTCATCTTACAGTGTTACAGAACTCCCCTCAAGAAGTTTTTCGCTAAGACGGTCTTGTGGAATTTGCAAAGAGATATTTGGAAGCCCTTTGAGTGCTATGGTGAAAAAGGAAATATCTTCCGTTGAAAACTGGAAAGAAGCTTTCTGAGAAACTGGTTTGTGTTCTGTTAATTCATCTCACAGAGTTACAGCTTTCCCCTCCAGAACATTTTCGCTAAGACTGTTTCTGTGGAATTTGCAAAGTGGTATTTGGAAGCCCATAGAGGGTTATGGTGAAAACGGAAAAACCTTCCGTTTAAAACTGTAAAGAAGCTTTCTGAGAAACTGCTTTGTGTTCTGTTAATTTATCTCACAGAGTTACAGTTTTCCCCTCAAGAAAACTTCCTCTAAGACTGTTCTCTCAGAATATGCAAGGTGTTATTTGAAAGCCCATAGAGGGCCATGGTGAAATAGGAAATATCCCAAGATAAAAACTGAAAAGAAACTTGCTGAGAAACTGCTTTGTCTTCTGTTAATTCATCTCACAGAGTTACAGCTTTCCCCACAAGAAGCGTTTCGCTAAGACTGTTATGGTGGAATTTGCCAAGTGATATTTGGAAGCCTATAGAGGGCTACGGAGAAAAAGGAAATATCCTAAGTTAAAAACTGAAAAGAAGCTTTCTGATAAACTGCTTTGTGTTCTGTTAATTCATCTCACAGAGTTACAGCTTTCCCCTGAAGAAGCCTTTCGCTAAGACTGCTCTTGTGGAATTTGCAAAGTGCAATTTGGAAGCCCTACGAGTGCTATGGTGAAAAATGAAATATCTTCAGTTAAAAACTGGAAAGAGGCTTTCTGAGAAACTACTTTGTGTTGTGTTAATTCATTTCACAGAGTTACCTCCTCCCCTGAGGAAGCCTTTCGCAAAGATTGTTCTTGTGGAATTTGGAAAGTGATATTTGGAAGCCCATAGGGGCTATTGTGAAAAAGGAAATATCTTTAGTTAAAAACTGCATAGTAGATTTCTGAGAAACTTGTTTGTGTTCTGTTAATTCATCTCACAGAGTTACAGCTTTTCCCTCAAGAAGCCTTTCATTAACACTGTTCTTGTGGAATTTGCAAAGTGATATTTGGAAGCCCATAGAGGGATATGGTGAAAAAGGAAATATCTTCCGTTAAAAACTGGAAAGAAATTTTCTGAGAAACTGCTTTGTGTTCTGTTAGTTCATCTCACAGAGTTACAGCTTTCTCCCCAAGAAGCCTTTCGCTAAGACTGTTTTGTGGAATTTGCAAAGTGATATTTGGAAGCACATAGAGGGTTACGGTGAAAAAGGAAATAACTTCAGTTAAAAACTGGAACGATTCATTTTGAGAAACTGCTTTGTGTTCTGTTAATTCATCTCACAGTTACAGCTTTCCCCTCAAGAAGCCTTTCGCTAAGACTGTTCCTGGGGAATTTGCAAAGTGATATTTGGAAGCAGTTAGAAGGCTATGGTAAAAAAGGAAATATCTTCCGTTAAACACTGAAAAAATAAGTTTTCGAAAAACGGTTTTTTGTTCTGTTAATTCATCTCACAGAGTTACAGCTTTCCCGTCAAGAATCCTTTCGCTGAGACTGTGCTTGTGGAATTTGCAAAGTAATATTTGGAAGCCCATAGAGGGCTATGGTGAAAAAGAAAATACCCTAAGCTAAAAACTGAAAAGAAGCTTTATGTGAAACTGCTTTGTCTTCTGTTAATTCATCTCACAGAGTTACAGCTTTCCCCTCAAGAAGCCTTTCGCTAAGACTGTTCTTGTGGAATTTGCAAAGTGATATTTGGAACCCATAGAGGGCTACGGTGAAAAGGAAAATATCTTTAGTTAAAAACCGGAAAGAAGCTTTCTGAGAAACTGCTTTGTGTTCTGTTAATTCATCTCACAGAGTTACAGCTTTCCCCTCAAGTAGCCTTTCGCTAAGTCTGTTCTTGTGGAATTTGCAAAGTGATATTTGGAAGCCCATAGAGGGATATGGTGAAAAAGGAAATATCTTCCGTTAAAAACTGGAAAGAAACTTTCTGAGAAACTGCTTTGTGTTCTGTTAGTTCACCTCACAGAGTTACAGCTTTCTCCCCAAGAAGCCTTTCGCTAAGACTGTTTTGTGGAATTTGCAAAGTGATATTTGGAAGCCCATAGAGGGTTACGGTGAAAAAGGAAATAACTTCAGTTAAAAACTGGAACGATGCATTTTGAGAAACTGCTTTGTGTTCTGTTAATTCATCTCACAGAGTTACAGCTTACCCTTCAAGAAGCCTTTCACTACGAATATTTTTGTGGAATTTACAAAGTGATATTTCGAAGCCCATTGATGACTATGGTGAAAAAGGAAATATCTTCATTTAAAAACAGGAAAGAAGCTTTCTCAGAAACTGCTTTTTGTTCTGTTAATTCATCTCACAGAGTTAAATCCTTCTCCTCAGGATTCCTTTCGCTACGACTGTTCTTGTGGAGTTTGCAAAGTGATATTTGGAAGCCCATAGAGGACTATGGTGAAAAAGGAAATATCTTCAGTAAAAACTGGGAAGAAGTTTTGTGAGAAACTGCTTTGTGTTCTGTTAATTCATCTCACAGTGTTACAGCATCCCCCTCAAGAAGAATTGTGCAGAGACTGTTCTCGTGGAATTTGCATAGTGATATTTGGAAGCCCTTAGAGGGCTATGGTGAAAAAGGAAATATCCTAAGCTAATCACTGAAAAGAAGCTTTATGAGAAACTGCCTTGTGTTCTGTTAATTCATCAAACAGTTACAGGTTTCCCCTCAAGAAGCCTTTCGCTAAGACTGTTCCTGGGGAATTTGCAAAGTGATATTTGGAAGCAGTTAGAAGGCTATGGTAAAAAAGGAAATATCTTCCGTTAAACACTGAAAAAAGAAGTTTTCGAAAAACGGTTTTTTGTTCTGTTAATTCATCTCACAGAGTTACAGCTTTCCCGTCAAGAATCCTTTCGCTGAGACTGTGCTTGTGGAATTTGCAAAGTAATATTTGGAAGCCCATAGAGGGCTATGGTGAAAAAGAAAATACCCTAAGCTAAAAACTGAAAAGAAGCTTTATGTGAAACTGCTTTGTCTTCTGTTAATTCATCTCACAGAGTTACAGCTTTCCCCTCAAGAAGCCTTTCGCTAAGACTGTTCTTGTGGAATTTGCAAAGTGATATTTGGAAGCCCATAGAGGGATATGGTGAAAAAGGAAATATCTTCCGTTAAAAACTGGAAAGAAACTTTCTGAGAAACTGCTTTGTGTTCTGTTAGTTCACCTCACAGAGTTACAGCTTTGTCCCCAAGAAGCCTTTCGCTAAGACTGTTTTGTGGAATTTGCAAAGTGATATTTGGAAGCCCATAGAGGGTTACGGTGAAAAAGGAAATAACTTCAGTTAAAAACTGGAACGATGCATTTTGAGAAACTGCTTTGTGTTCTGTTAATTCATCTCACAGAGTTACAGCTTACCCTTCAATAAGCCTTTCACTACGAATATTTTTGTGGAATTTACAAAGTGATATTTCGAAGCCCATTAATGACTATGGTGAAAAAGGAAATATCTTCGTTTAAAAACTGGAAAGAAGCTTTCTCAGAAACTGCTTTTTGTTCTGTTAATTCATCTCACAGAGTTAAATCCTTCTCCTCAGGATTCCTTTCGCTACGACTGTTCTTGTGGAGTTTGCAAAGTGATATTTGGAAGCCCATAGAGGACTATGGTGAAAAAGGAAATATCTTCAGTAAAAACTGGGAAGAAGTTTTGTGAGAAACTGCTTTGTGTTCTGTTAATTCATCTCACAGTGTTACAGCTTTCCCCTCAAGAAGAATTGTGCTGAGACTGTTCTCGGGGAATTTGCATAGTGATATTTGGAAGCCCTTAGAGGCCTATGGTGAAAAATGAAATATTTTACTTTAAAAACGGGAAAGAAGCTTTCTGAGAAACTCTTTTGTGTTCTGTTAATTCATCTCACAGAGTTACGGCTTTCCCCTCAAGAAGCCTTTCTCTAAGACTGTTCTTGTGGAATATGCAAAGTGATATTTGGAAGCCCATAGAGGTCTAAACTGAAAATGGAATTATGCTATGATAAAAACTGAAAAGAAGCTTTCTGGAAAATTGCTTTGTGTTCTGTTAGGTCATCTCACAGACTTACAGTTTTCCCCTCAAGAAGCCGTTCACTAAGACAGTTTTTGTGAAATTTGCAAACTGATATTTGGAAGCCCATAGAGGGCTATGGTGAAAAAGGAAATATCCTAAGATAAAAACTGAAAAGTAGCTTTCTGAGAAACTGCTTTGTGTTCTGTTAATTCATCTGACAGAGTTACAGCTTTCCCCTCTAGAAGCCTTTCGTTAAGGCTGTTCTTGTGGAATTTGCAAAGTGATATTTGGAAGCCCATAGAGGGCTACGGTGAAAAATGAAATATTTTACTTTAAAAACGGGAAAGAAGCGTTCTGAGAAACTCTTTTGTGTTCTGTTAATTCATCTCACAGAGTTACAGCTTTCCCCTCAAGAAGCCTTTCGCTAAGACTTTTCTTGTGGAATTTGCAAAGTGATATTTGGAAGCCCAGAGAGGGCTAAGGTGAAAAAGGAAATATCTTCCGTTAAAAACTGGAAATAAGATATCTGAGAAACTGATTTGGGTTCTGTTAATTCACCTCACAGAGTTAGAGCTTTCCCTTCTAGAAGCCATTCGCTAAGACTGTTCTTGGGGAGTTTGCAAAGTGATATTTGGAAACCCTTAGAGGGCTATGGTGAAAAAGGAAATATCTTCCGTTAAAAACTGGAAAGAAGCTTTCTGAGAAACTGCTTTGTGTTCTGTTAATTCATCTCTCAGAGTTACAGCTTTCCCTTCAAGAAGCCTTTCGCTAAGGCTGTTCTTGTGGTGTTTGGAAAGTGATATTGGAAACCCATAGAGGGCTGTGGTCAAAAAGGAAATATCTTCAGTTAAAAACTGGAAAGAAGCTTTTTGAGAAACTGCTTTGTGTTCTGTTAATTCATCTCACAGAGTTACTGCTTTCCCCCCAAGAAGCCCTTCGCAAAGACTGTTCTTGTGGAATTTGCAAAGTGATATTTGGAAGCCCCTAGAGAGCTAGGGTGAAATAGTAATATCTTCTGTTAAAAACCGATAAGAAGTTTTCTGAGAAACTGCTTTGTGTTCTGTTAATTCATCTCACAGAGTTACACCTTTCCCCTCAAGAAGCCTTTCGCTAAGACTGTTCTTGTGGAATTTCGTAAGTGATATTTGGAAGCCCGAAGAGGGCTACGGTGAAAAAGGAACTATCTTCCGTAAAATACTGGAAAGAAGCTTTCTGAGAAACTGCTTTGTGTTCTGTTCATTCATCTCACAGAGTTACTGCGTTCCCCTCAAGAATCCTTTCGCTAAGACTGTTCTTGTGGAATTTGCGCAGTGATCTTTGGAAGCCACTAGAGGGCTATGGTGAAAAAGGAAATATCTTCCGCTAAAAACTGGAAAGAAGGTTTCTGAGAAATTGCTTTGTGTTCTGTTAATTCTTCTCACGGAGTTACAGGTTTCCCCTGATGAAGACTTTTGCTAAGACTGTTCTTTTGGAATTTGCAAGGTGATATTTGGAAGCCTATAGAGAGCTGTGTTGAAAAAGGAAATATCCTAAGATATAAACTGAAAAGAAGCAACTCAGAAACTGCTTTGTGCTCTGTTAGTTCATCTCACAGAGTTACAGCTTTCCCTTCAAGAAGCCTTTCGCTAAGACTGTTCTTTTGGAATTTGAAAAGAGATATTTGGAAGCCCATAGAGGGCTACGGTTAAAAAGGAAATATCCTAAGTTAACAACTGAAAAGAAGCATTCTGAGAAACTGCTTTGTGTTCCGTTAATTCATGTCACAGAGTTACAGCTTTCCCTTCAAGTAGTCTTTCGCTAAGACTGTTCTTGTGGAATTGGCAAAGTGATATTTGGAAGCCTTTAGAGGGCTATGGTGAAAAAGGCAATATCTTCCGTTAAAAACTGAAAAGAAGCTTTCTGAGAAACTGATTTGTGTTCTGTTGATTCATCTCACAGAGTTACAGCTTTCCCCTCAAGAAGCCTTTCGCTAACACCGTTCTTCTGGAATTTGCAAAGTGATATTTGGAAACCCATAGAGGGCTATGGTGAAAAAGGAAATATCTTCCGTTAAAAACTGGAAAGAAGGTTTCTGAGAAACTACTTTGTGTTCTGTTAATTCATCTCACAGAGTTAAAGCTTTTCCTTCAAGCAGCCTTTCGCTAAGGCTGTTCTTGTGGAATTTAGAAAGTGATATTTTGAAGCCCACAGAGGGCTATGGTGAAAAAGGAAATATCTTCCGTTAAAAACTGGAAAGAAACTTTCTGAGAAACTGTTTTGTGTTCTCTTAATTCAACTCACAGTGTTACAGCTTTCCCTTCAAGAAGACTTTCGCTAAGGCTGTTCTTGTGGAATTTAGAAAGTGATATTTGGAAGCCCACAGAGGGCTATGGTGAAAAAGGAAATATGTTCCGTTAAAAACTGGAAAGAAACTTTCTGAGAAACTGTTTTGTGTTCTCTTAACTCAACTCACAGTGTTACAGCTTTCCCTTTGAGAAGACTTTCGCTAAGGCTGTTCTTGTGGAATTTACAAAGTGATATTTGGAAGCCCACAGAGGGCTATGGTGATAAAGGAAATATCTTCAGTTAAAAACTGGAAAGAAGTTGTCTGAGAAACTGCTTTGTGTTCTGTTAATTCATTTCACAGAGTCACTGCTTTCCCCTCAAGAAGCCTTTCGCAAAGACTCTTCTTGTGGAATTTGCAAAGTGATATGTTGAAGACCATAGAGGGTTATGGTGAAAAAGGAAATATCTTCTGTTAAAAACTGGAAGGAAGCGTTCTGAGGAAGTGCTTTGTGTTCTGTTAATTCATCTCACAGAGTTACAGCTTTCCCTTCAAAAAGCCTTTCGCTCAGTCTGTTCTTCTGGAATTTGCAAAGTGATATTTGGAAGCCCATAGAGTGCTATGGTGAAAAAGGAAATATCTTCCGTTAAAAACTGGAAATTAGCTTACTGAGATGATGCTCTATGTTCGGTTAATTCATCTCACAGATTTACTGCTTTCCCATCAAGAAGCCTTTCGCTAACACTGTTCTTGTGGAATTTGCAATGTGATATTTGGAAGCCCACAGAGGGCAATAGTGAAAAAGGAAAATCTTCCCTTAAAAATTGGAAAGAAGCTTTCTGAGAAACTGCTTTGTGTTCGGTTAATTCATCTCACGGTTACTGCTTTCCCCTCAAGAAGCATTTCGCTAACACTGTTCTTGTGGAATTTGCAAAGTGATATTTGGAAGCCCTTAGAGGGTTAAAGGTGAAAAAGGAAAGATCTTCCGTTAAAAACTGGTAAGAAGCTTTCTGAGAAACTGCTTTGTGTTCTGTTAATTCATCTCACAGAGTTAAAGCATTCCCCTGAAGAATCCTTTCGCGAAGACTGTTCTTGTGGAATCTGCAAAGTGATCCTTGAAAGCCCATAGAGGGCTCTGGTGAAAAAGGAAATAACTTCATTTAAAAACTGGAAAGAAGCTTTCTGAGAAACTGTTTTGTGTTCTGTTAATTCATCTAATAGAGTTACAGCTTTTCCTTCAAGAAGCCTTTCGCGAAGTCTGTTTTTGTTGAATTCGCACAGTGATATTTGGAAGCCCATAGAGGACTACGGTGAAAAAGGAAATATCTTCCATTGAAAACTGGAAAGAAGCTTTCTGAGAAACACGTTTGTGTTCTGTTATTTCATCTCACAGAGTTACACCTTTCCCCTCAAGAAGCCTTTCTCTAAGTCTGTTCTTGTGTAATTTGCAAAGTGATATTTGGAAGCCCATGGAGGGCTATGGTGAAAAAGAAAATATCTTCCATTAAAAACTGGAAAGAAGCTTTCTGAGAAACTGCTTTGTGTTCTGTTAATTCATCTCACAGAGTTAGAGCTTTCTCCTCAAGAAGTCTTTCGCTACGATTGTTTATGTGGAATTTGCAAAGTGATATTTGGAAGTCGATAGAGGGCTACGGTGAAAAAGAAAATATCTTCCGTTAAAAACTGGATAGAAGCTTTGTGAGAAACTGCTTTGTGTTCTGTTCATTCATCTCACAGAGTTACAGCTTTCCCTTCAAGAAGCGTTTCACTAAATCTATTTATGTGGAATTTGTCCAGTGTTATTTGGAAGCCCTTAGAGACTATGGTGAAAAAGAAAATATCTTCCGTTAAAAACTGGAAAGAAACTTTCTGAGAAACTCCTTTCTGTTCTGTTAATTCATCTCACAGAGTTACAGCATTCCCCTCAAGAAGCCTTTCGTTAAGAGTGTTCTTGTGAAATTTGCAAAGTGATATTAGGAACCCCATAGAGGGCAACGGTGGAAAAGGAAATATCTTCCGTTAAAAACTGGAAAGAAGCTTTCTGAGAAACTGCTTTGTTTTCTGTTAATTCATCTCACAGAGTTACAGCTTTCCCTTCAAGAAGTCTTTCGCTAAATCTGTTTTTGTGGAATTAGCACAGTGTTATTTGGAAGCCAATAGAGGACTATGGTGAAAAAGGAAATATTTTCCGTTAAAAACTGGAAAGAAACTTTCTGAGAAACTGCTTTGTGTTCTGTTAATTCATCTCACAGAGTTACAGCTTTCCCCTCAAGAAGCCTTTCGCAAAGACTCTTCTTGTGGAATTTGCAAAGTGATATGTTGAAGACCATAGAGGGTTATTGTGATAAAGGAAATATCTTCTGTTAAAAACTGGAAAGAAGCTTTCTGAGAAAGTGCTTTGTGTTCTGTTAATTCATCTCACAGAGTTACAGCTTTCCCTTCAAAAAGCCTTTCACTAAGTCTGTTCTTCTGGAATTTGCAAAGTGATATTTGGAAGCCCATAGAGTCCTATGGTGTAAAAGGAAATATCTTCCGTTAAAAACTGGAAAGAAGCTTTCTGAGGAACTGCTTTGTGTTCGGTTAATTCATCTCACAATTACTGCTTTTCCCACAAGAAGCCTTTCGGTAAGGAACTTATTGTGTAATTTGCAAAGTGATATTTGGAATCCCTTAGAGGGTTAAGGTGAAAAAGGAAATATCTTCCGGTAAAAACTGGTAAGAAGCTGTCTGAGAAACTCCTTTGTGTTCCGTTAATTTATCTCACAGAGTTACAGCTTTTCCCTCAAGAAGCCTTCCGCGAAGACTGTTCTTGTGGAATTTGCAAAGTTATATTTGGAAGTCCAAGAGGGCTATGGTGAAAAAGGTAATAGCTTCCGTTAAAAACTGGAAAGAAGCTTTCTGAGAAAATGCTTTGTTTTCTGTTAATTCATCTCCCAGAGTTACAGCTTTCCCTTCAAGAAGTCTTTTGCTAAATCTGTTTTTGTGGAATTTGCACAGTGATATTTGGAAGCCAATAGAGGACTATGGTGAAAAAGGAAATATCTTCCGTTAAAAACTGGAAAGAAGCTTTCTGAGAAACTCCTTTGTGTTCTGTTAATTCATCTCACAGAGTTACAGCTTTCCCCTCAAGAAGTCTTTCGCTAAGTCCGTTCTTGTGGAATTTGCAAGGTGATATTTGGAAGCTCATAGAGGGCTATAGTGAAAAAGGAAATATCTTCCGTTAAAAACTGGTAAGAAGCTTTCTGAGAAACTGCTTTGTGCTCTGTTAATTCATCTCACAGAGTTACAGCATTCCCCTGAAGAATCCTTTCACGAAGACTGTTCTTGTGGAATCTGCAAAGTGATCTTTGGAAGCCCATAGAGGGCTCTGGTGAAAAAGGAAATATCTTCCGTTCAAAACTGGAAAGAAGCTTTCTGAGAAACTGCTTTGTGTTCCAGTAATTCATCTCACATAGTTACATCTTTCCCTTGAAGAAGCCTTTCGCTAAGGCTGTTCTTGTGGAATTGGCAAAGGGATATTTGGAAGCCCATAGAGGGCTATGGTGAAAAAGGAAACATCTTCCGTTAAAAACTGGAAGAAGGTTTCTGAGAAACACGTTTGTGTTCTGTTATTTCATTTCACAGAGTTACACCTTTCCCCTCAAGAAGCCTTTCTCTAAGTCTGTTCTTGTGTAATTTGCAAAGTGATATTTGGAAGCCCATGGAGGGCTATGGTGAAAAAGAAAATATCTTCCATTAAAAACTGGAAAGAATCTTTCTGAGAAACTGCTTTGTGTTCTGTTAATTCATCTCACAGAGTTAGAGCTTTCCCCTCAAGAAGTCTTTCGCTACGATTGTTTATGTGGAATTTGCAACGTGATATTTGGAAGTCGATAGAGGGCTACGGTGAAAAAGAAAATATCTTCCGTTAAAAACTGGATAGAAGCTTTGTGAGAAACTGCTTTGTGTTCTGTTCATTCATCTCACAGAGTTACAGCTTTCCCCTCAAGAAGCCTTTCGCTAAGACTGTTCTTGTGGAATTTGCAATGTGATATTTCGAAGCCCATAGAGGGCTATGGAGAAAAAGGAAATATATTCAGGTAAGAACTGGAAAGAAGCTTTCTGAGAAACGACCTTGTGTTCTCTTAATTCATCTCACAGAGTTACAGCATTCCCCTCAAGAAGCCTTTCGCTAAGACTGTTCTTGTGAAATTTGCGAAGAGATATTTGGAAGCCCATAGAGGGCTATGGTGAAAAAGGAAATCTCATCCGTTTTAAATTGGAAAGAAGCTTTCTGAGAAACGGCTTTGTGTTCTGTGAATTTATCTCACAGTGTTACAGCTTTCCCTTTAATAAGCCTTTCGCTAAGACTGTTCTTGTGGAATTTAAAACGTGATATTTCGAAGCCCATACAGGGCTAGGGGTAAAAAGGATGTACCCTGAGATAAACCTGAAAGGAAGCTTTATCAGAAACTGCTTTATGTTCTGTTAATTCATCTCACAGAGTTATAGCTTTCCTCTCAGGAAGCCTTTCGTTAAGACTGTTCTGTGGAATTAGCAAAGTGATAATTGGAAGCCCACAGAAGTCTACGGTTAAAAAGGAAATATCTTCAGGTAAAAACTGGAAAGAAACTTTTTGAGACACTGCATTGTGTTCTCTTAATTCATCTCACAGATCTACAGCGTTCCCCTCAAGAAGCCTTTCGCTAAAACTGTTCTTGTGTAATTTGCAATATGAAAATTGGAAGCCCATAGACGGCTATTGTGAAAAAGGAAATCTCTTCCGTTAAAAACAGGAAAGAAGCTTTCTGAGAAACGGCTTAGTGTTCTGTTAATTCATCTAACAGATTTACAGCTTTCCTCTCAAGAAGTCTTTCGCTAAGACTGTTCTTGTGGAATTTACAAAGTGATATTTGGAAGCCCATAGTGGTATATGGTGAAAAAGGAAATATCTTCAGTTAAAAACTGGAAAGAAGCTTTCTGAGAAACTGCTTCATGTTCTGTTATTTCATCCCACAGAGTTACCACTTTCCCCTCAAGAAACCTTTCACTAAGACTGTTCTCGTGGGATTTACGAAGTGGTATTTGGAAGCCCATAGAGGGCTATGGTGAGAAAGGAAATCACTTCCGTTAAAAACTGGAAAGAATCTTTCTGAGAAATGGCTTTGTGTTCTATTAAGTCAACCACAGATTTACAGCTTTCCCGTCAAGAAGACTTTCGCGAAGGCTGTTCTTGTGGAATGTGCAAAGTGATATTTAGAATCCCTTAGAGGGCTATGGTGAAAAAGGAAATATCTTCAGTTAAAAACTGGAAAGAAGGTTTCTGAGAAACTGCTTTGTGTTCTGTTAATTCATCTCACAGAGTTACAGCTTTCCCCTTAAGAAGCCTTTCGCTAAGGCTGTTCTTGTGGAATTTGCGAAGTGACATTTGGAGCCCATAGAGGGCTACGGTGTAAAAGGAAATAGCCTAAGGTAAAAATTGAATGAAGCTTTCTGAGAAACTGATTTGTGTTCTGTTAATTTAGCTCACATAGTTACATCTTTCCCCTCAACAAACCTTTCGCTAAGACTGTTCTTATGGAATTTGCAAAGTGATATTTCGAAGCCCAATGAAGGCTATGGTGAAAATGGAAGTATGCTAAGATAAAAACAGAAAAGAAGCTTTCTGAGAAACTGCTTTGTGTTCTGTTAATTCATCTCACAGAGTTACATCTTTCCTTTCAACAAGCCTTTCGCTAAGACTGTTCTCATGGAATTTGCAAAGTGATATTTGGAAGCCCTTAGGGGGCTATGGTGAAAAAGGAAATATCCTAAGATAAAAACTGAAAAGAAGCTTTCTGAGAAAATGCATTGTGTTCTGTTAATTCATCTCACAGAGTTACAGCTTTCCCCTCAAGAAGCCTTTCGCTAAGACTGTTGTTGTGGAATTTGCAAAGTCATATTTCGTAGCCCATAGAGGGCTATGGAGAAAAAGGAAATATATTCAGGTAAGAACTGGAAAGAAGATTTCTGAGAAACGACCTTGTGTTCTCTTAATTCATCTCACAGAGTTACAGCATTCCCCTCAAGAAGCCTTTCGCTAAGACTGTTCTTGTGAAATATGCAAAGTGATATTTGGAAGCCCATAGAGGGTTATGGTGAAAACGGAAAAACCTTCTGTTTAAAACTGTAAAGAAGCTTTCTGAGAAACTGCTTTGTGTTCTGTTAATTCATCTGACAGAGTTACAGCATTCCCCTCAAGAAGCCTTTAGCTAAGACTCTTCTTGTGCAATTTGCAAAGAGATATTTGGAAGCCTCTAGAGAGCTATGGTGAAAAAGGAAATATCTTCAGTTAAAAAATGGAAAGAAGCATTCTGAGAAACTGCTTTGTGATCTGTTAATTAATCTCAGAGAGTTACAGCTTTCCCTTCAAGAACTTTTTCGCTAAGACTGTTCTTGTGGAATTTGCAAAGTGATATTTGGAAGCCCATAGAGGGCTATGGTGAAAAAGAAAATATCTTCCGTTAAAAACTGGAAAGAAGATTTCTGAAAAACTGCTTTGTGTTCTGTTAATTTATCTCACAGAGTTACAGTTTTCCCCTCAAGAAAACTTCCTCTAAGACTGTTCTCTCAGAATATGCAAGGTGTTATTTGAAAGCCCATAGAGGGCCATGGTGAAATAGGAAATATCCCAAGATAAAAACTGAAAAGAAACTTGCTGAGAAACTGCTTTATCTTCTGTTAATTCATCTCACAGAGTTACAGCTTTCCCCACAAGAAGCGTTTCGCTAAGACTGTTATAGTGGAATTTGCCAAGTGATATTTGGAAGCCTATAGAGGGCTACGGAGGAAAAGGAAATATCCTAAGTTAAAAACTGAAAAGAAGCTTTCTGATAAACTGCTTTGTGTTCTGTTAATTCATCTCGCAGAGTTACAGCTTTCCCCGGAAGAAGCCTTTCGCTAAGACTGCTCTTGTGGAATTTGCAAAGTGCAATTTGGAAGCCCTGCGAGAGCTATGGTGAAAAATGAAATATCTTCAGTTAAAAACTGGAAAGAAGCTTTCTGAGAAACTGCTTTGTGTTGTGTTAATTCATTTCACAGAGTTACCTCCTCCCCTGAGGAAGCCTTTCGCGAAGATTGTTCTTGTGGAATTTGGAAAGTGATATTTGGAAGCCCATAGGGGCTATTGTGAAAAAGGAAATATCTTTAGTTAAAAACTGCATAGTAGATTTCTGCGAAACTTGTTTGTGTTCTGTTAATTCATCTCACAGAGTTACAGCTTTTCCCTCAAGAAGCCTTTCATTAACTCTGTTCTTGTGGAATTTGCAAAGTGATATTTGGAAGCCCACAGAGGTCTATGGTGAAAAAGGAAATATCTTCCGTTAAAAACTGGAAAGAAATTTTCTGAGAAACTGCTTTGTGTTCTGTTAGTTCATCTAACAGAGTTACAGCTTTCTCCCCAAGAAGCCTTTCGCTAAGACTGTTTTGTGGAATTTGCAAAGTGATATTTGGAAGCCCATAGAGGGTTACGGTGAAAAAGGAAATAACTTCAGTTAAAAACTGGAACGATGCATTTTGAGAAACTGCTTTGTGTTCTGTTAATTCATCTCACAGAGTTACAGCTTACCCTTCAAGAAGCCTTTCACTACGAATATTTTTGTGGAATTTACAAAGTGATATTTCGAAGCCCATTGATGACTATGGTGAAAAAGGAAATATCTTCATTTAAAAACTGGAAAGAAGCTTTCTCAGAAACTGCTTTTTGTTCTGTTAATTCATCTCACAGAGTTAAATCCTTCTCCTCAGGATTCCTTTCGCTACGACTGTTCTTGTGGAGTTTGCAAAGTGATATTTGGAAGCCCATAGAGGACTATGGTGAAAAAGGAAATATCTTCAGTAAAAACTGGGAAGAAGTTTTGTGAGAAACTGCTTTGTGTTCTGTTAATTCATCCCACAGTGTTACAGCTTCCACCTCAAGAAGAATTGTGCTGAGACTGTTCTCGTGGAATTTGCATAGTGATATTTGGAAGCCCTTAGAGGGCTATGGTGAAAAAGGAAATATCCTAAGCTAATCACTGAAAAGAAGCTTTATGAGAAACTGCCTTGTGTTCTGTTACTGCATCTCACAGAGTTACAGCTTTCCCCTCAAGAAGCCTTTCGCTAAGACTGTTCTTGTGGAATTTGCAAAGTGATATTTGGAAGCAGTTAGAAGGCTATGGTAAAAAAGGAAATATCTTCCGTTAAACACTGAAAAAAGAAGTTTTCTGAAAAACGGTTTTTTGTTCTGTTAATTCATCTCAGAGTTACAGCTTTCCCGTCAAGAATCCTTTCGCTGAGACTGTGCTTGTGGAATTTGCAAAGTAATATTTGGAAGCCCATAGAGGGCTATGGTGAAAAAGAAAATACCCTAAGCTAAAAACTGAAAAGAAGCTTTATGTGAAACTGCTTTGTCTTCTGTTAATTCATCTCACAGAGTTACAGCTTTCCCCTCAAGAAGCCTTTCGCTAAGACTGTTCTTGTGGAATTTGCAAAGTGATATTTGGAACCCATAGAGGGCTACGGTGAAAAGGAAAATATCTTTAGTTAAAAACCGGAAAGAAGCTTTCTGAGAAACTGCTTTGTGTTCTGTTAATTCATCTCACAGATTTACAGCTTTCCCCTCAAGAAGCCTTTCGCTAAGACTGTTCTTGTGGAATTTGCAAAGTGATATTTGGAAGCCCAGAGAGTTCTATGGTGAAAAAGAAATATCTTCCGCTAAAAACTGGAAAGAAGCTCTCTGAGAAACTGCTTTATGTTCTGTTAATTCATTTCACAGAGTTACAGCTTTCCCTTCAAGAAGACGTTCACTAATACTGTTCTTGTGGAAATGAAAAGTGATATTTCAAAGCCCATAGTGTGCTACGGTGAAGAAGGAAATATCTTTATTTCAATACTGGAAAGAAGCCTTCTGAGAAACTTATTTGTGTTCTGTTAATTCATCTCACAGAGTTACAGCTTTTCCCTCAAGAAGCCTTACGCTAAGGCAGTTGTTGTGGAATTTGCAAAGTGATATTTGGAAGCCCATGCAGGGCTATGGTGAAAAAGGAAATATCTTCAGTAAAAAACTGGAGAGAAGCTTTCTGAGAAACTGCTTTGTGTTCTGTAAATTCATCTCAAAGAGTTACAGCTTTCCCCTCAAGAAGCCTTTCGTAAGAGTGTTCTTGTGGAATTTGCAAAGTGCTATTTGGAATCCCATAGATGGCTATGGTGAAAATGGAAATATCTTAAGATGAAAACCGAAAAGAAGCTTTCTGAAAAATTCTTTGTGTTCTGTTAGTTCATCTCACAGAGTTACAGCTTTCCCTTCAAGAATTCGGTCACTAAGGCTGTTCTTGTGAAATTTGAAAAGTGAACTTTGGATGCCGTTAGAGGGCTATGGTGTAAAAGGAAATATCTTCCGTTAAAATCTGGAAAGCAGCTTTCTGAGAAACTGCCCTGTGTTCTGTTAATACATCTCACCAAGTTACAGCTTTCCCCAAAAGAAGTCGTTGGCTAAGACTGTTCTTGTGGGATTTGCAAAGTGATATTTGGAAGCCCTTAGAGGGATTTGGTGAAAAAGGAAATATCTTCAGTTAAAAACTGGCAAGAACCTTTCTGAGAAGCAGCTTTGTGTTCTGTTAATTCATCTCACAGAGTTACAGCTTTCCCTTCAAGAAGCCTTTCGCTAAGGCTTTTCTTGTGGAATATGCAAAGTGATATTTGGAAGCCCATAGAGGGCTAGGGTTAAAAAGAAAATATCTTCAGTTTAAAACTGGGAAGAAGCTTTCTGAGAAACTGCTTTGTGTTCTGTTAATTCATTTCACAGAGTTACAGCTTTTCCCTCAAGAAGCCTTTCACTAAGTCTGTTCTTGTGGGATTTGCAAAGTGACATTTGTAAGCCCATAGAGGGCTATGCTGAAAAACGAAATATCTTCAGTTAAAATCAGGAAAGAAGCTTTCTGAGAAACTGCTTTGTGTTCTGTTAATTCATCCCACAGAATTACAGCTTTCCCCTCAAGAAGCCTTTTGCTAAGACTGTTCTTGTGTGCCACATTTTCTTAATCCAATCTGTCACTGATGGACATTTCGGTTGATTCCAAGTCTTTGCTATTGTGAATAGTGCTGCAATAAACATACGTGTGCATGTGTCTTTATAGCAACATAATTTATAATCCTTTGGGTACCTAGTAATGGGATGGCTGGGTAATATGGTACATCTAGTTCTAGATCCTTGAGGAATCGCCATACTGTTTTCCATAATGGTTGAACTAGTTTACAATCCCACCAACAGTGTAAAATGAGTTTGTGTCCTTTGTAGGGACATGGATGCAGCTGGAAACCGTCATTCTCAGCAAACTATCACAAGAACAGAAAACCAAACACCGCATGTTGTCGCTCATAGGCGGGAACTGAACAATGAGATCAGTTGGACTTGGGAAGGGGAACATCACACACCGGGGCCTATCAAGGGGAGGGGGAGGGTGGAGGGATTGCATTGGGAGTTATACCTGATGTAAATGACGTGTTGATGGGTGCAGCACACCAACATGGCACAAGTATACATATGTAGCAAACCTGCACGTTGTGCAAATGTACCATACAACTTCAAGTTTAATAATAAATAAATAAATAAATAAATAAATAAATAAATAAAGACTGTTCTTGTGAAATTTGCAAAGTGATATTTGGAAGCCTATAGAGGGCTACGGTGAGAAAGGAAATATCCTAAGATAAAAACTGAAAAGAAGCTTTCTCAGAAACTCCTTAGTGTTCTGTTAATTCATCTTACAGGGTAACAGTTTTACCCTCAAGAAGCCTTTAGCTAAGAATGTTCTTGTGGATTTTGCAAAGTGAAATTGGAAGCCCATAGAGGGGTACGGTGAAAAAGCAATATCTTCCGTTAAATCCGAAAAGAAGCTTTCTGAGAAACTGCTTTGTGTTCTGTTAATTCATCTCACAGAGTTACACCTTTCCCCTAAAGAAGCCGTTCACTAAGACTATTCTTGTGGAATTTGCAAAGTGATATTTGGAAGCCCATAGAGGGCTATGGTGAAAAAGGAAATATCTTCCGTTAAAAACTGGAAAGAAGATTTCTGAGAAACTGCTTTGTGTCCTGTTAGGTCGTCTCACAGAGTTACAGCTTTCCCCTCAAGAAGCTGTTCACTAAGACTGTTCTTGTGGAATTTGCAAAGTGATATTTGGAAGCCCATAGAGGGCTATGGTGAAAAATGAAATATCTTCAGTTAAAAACCAGAAAGAAGCTTTCTGTGAAACTGCTGTGTGTTCTGTTAATACACCTCACCGAGTTACAGCTTTCCCCTCAAGAAGCCTTTCGCTAAGACTGGTCTTGTGGGATTTGCAGAGAGATATTTGGAAACCCATAGAGGGCTATGGTGAATAAGGAAATATCTTCAGTTAAAAACTGGAAAGAAGCTTTCTGAGATACCGCTTTGTGTTCTGTTAATTCATCTCACAGAGTTACAGCTTTTCCCTCCAGAAGCCTTTCCCTAAGACTGTTCTTGTGGAATTTTCAAAGTGATATTTGGAAGCCCATAGAGCGCTATGGTGAAAAAGGAAATATCTTCTGTTAAAAACTGGAAAGGAGCTTTCTGAGAAACTGCCGTGTGTTCGTGTAATACATCTCACCGAGTTACAGCTTTCTCCGCAAGAAGTCTTTCACTGAGACTGTTCTTGTGGGATTTGCAAAGAGATATTTGGAAGCCCATAGAAGGCTATGTTGAAAAAGGAAATATCTACCGTTAAAAACTGGAAAGAAGCTTTCTGAGAAACTGATTTGTGTTCTGCTAATTCATCTCACAGGGTTACAGCTTTCCCCTCCAGAAGCCTTTTGCTAAGACTGTTTTTGTGGGATTTGCAAAGTGATATTTGGAAGCCCCTAGAGGGCTATGGTGAAAAAGGAAATATCTTCAGTTAAAAACTGGAAAGAGGCTTTCTGAGAAACTGCTTTGTGTTCTGTTAATTCATCTCTGAGAGTTACAGCTCTCTCCTCAAGAAACCCTTCGCTAAGACTGTTCTTGTAGAATTTGCAATGTGATACTTTGAAGCCCCTAGGGGGCTATGGTGTAAAAGGAAATATCTTCCGTTAAAAACTGGAAAGAAGATTTCGTAGAAACTGCTTTGTGTTCTGTTAATTCATCTCACAGAGTTAGAGCTTTTTCCTCCACAAGCCTTCCGCTAAGACTGTTCTTGTGGAATTTGCAAAGTGATATTTGGAAGCCCATAGAGGTCTATGGTGAAAATGGAAATATACTAAGATAAAAACCGAAAAGAAGCTTTTTGAGAAACTGCTTTGTGTTCTGTTAGTTCATCTCACTGAGTTACAGCTTTACCCTCAAGAATCAGTTCAGTAAGGCTGTTCTTGTGAAATTTGCAAAGTGACATTGGGAAGCCCATAGAGGGCTATGGTGAAAAAGAAAATATCTTCCGTTAAAAACTGGAAAGAAGCATTCTGAAAAAATTGCCGTGTGTTGTGTTAATACATCTCACTGACTTACCCCTTTCCCCTCAACAAGCCTTTCGCTAAGACTGTTCTTGTGAAATTTGCAAAGTGATATTTGGAAGCCCATAGCGGGCTACGGTGAAAAAGGAAATATCTACCGTTAAAAACTTGAAAGATGCTTTCTGAGAAACTGCCGTGTGTTCGTGTAAGACATCTCACCGCATTACAGCTTTGCACTCAAGAATCCTTTCGCTAAGACTCTTCTTCTGGGATTTGCAAAGTGATATTTGGAAGCCCATAGAGGGCTGTGGTGAAAATGGAAATATCCTAAGATAAAAAATGAAAATAAGCTTTCTGAGAAAATGATGTGTGTTCTGTTAGTTCAACTCACAGAATTACAGCCTTCCCCTCAATAATCCGTTCACTAAGACTGTTCTTGTGAAATTTTCAAAGTGATATTTGGAAGCCCATAGAGGGCTATGGTGAAAAAGGAAATATCGTCCGTTAAAAACTGAAAGAAGCATTCTGAGAAATTGCTGTGTGTTGTGTTGATACATCTCACCGACTTACAGCTTTCCCCTCAAGAAGCCTTTTGCTAAGATTGTTCTTGTGAAATTTGCAAAGTGATATTTGGAAGCCCATAGAGGGCAATGGTGAAATAGGAAATATCTACCATTACAAACTGGAAAGAAGCTTTCTGAGAAAGTGCCCTGTGTTAGTGTAAGACATCCCACCGAGTTACAGCTTTTCGCTGAAGAAGCCTTTCTTTAAGACTGTTCTTGTGGAATTTGCCAAGTGATATTTGGAAGGCCATAGAGGGCTAAGGTAAAAAAGGAAATATCTTCCGTTAAAAATGGAAAGAAGATTTCTGAGAAACTGCTTTGTGTTCTGTTAATTCATCTCACAGAGTTAGAGCTTTCCCCTCAAGAAGCCTTTCGCTAAGACTGTTCTTGTGGATTTTGCAAAGTGAATTTGGAAGCCCCTAGACTGCTATGGTGAAAAAGGAAATATCTTCAGTTCAAAACTGGAAAGAGGCTTTCTGAGAAACTGATTAGTGTTCTGTTAATTCATCTTGGAGAGTTACAGCTGTCTCTTCAAGAAGCCCTTCGCTAAGACTGTTCTTGTGGAATTTGCATAATGATATTTTGAAGCCCATATGGGGCTATGGTGTAAAAGGAAATATCTTCTGTTAAAAACTGGAAAGAAGATTTATGAGAAACTGCTTAGTGTTCTGTTAATTCATCTCACAGAGTTACACCTTTTCCGTCAAGAAGACTTTCGCTAAGACTGTTCTTGTGGAAATTGTGAAGTGATATTTGGAAGCCCATAGAGGGCTGTGGTGAAAATGGAAATATCCTAAGATAAAAACCAAAAAGAAGCTTTCTGAGAAACTGCTTTGTGTTTTGTTAGTTCATCTCACAGAGTTACACCTTTCCCCTCAAGAAGGCGTTCACTAAGACTGTTCTTGTGAATATTGCAAAATGATATTTGGAAGCCCATAGAGTACTTTGGTGAAATAGGAAATATCTTCCGTTAAAAACTGGAAAGAAGCATTCTGAGAAATTACCATGTGTTGTGTTAATACATCTCACCGAATTACAGGATTCCCCTCAAGAAGCCTTTCGCTAGGACTGTGCTTGTGATATTTGCAAACTGATATTTGGAAGCCCATAGAGGTCTACGATGAAAAAGGAAATATCTTCCGTTAAAAACTCGAAAGAAGCGTTCTGAGAAACTGCTTTGTGTTCTGTTATTTCATCTCACAGAGTTACAGATTTCTCTTCAAGAAGCCTTTCGCTAAGACTGTTCTTGTGGAATTTGCAAAGTGATATTTTGAATCCCATAGAGGGCTAGGGTGAAAAAGGAAATATCTTCCATTAAAAACTGGAAAGAAGCTTTCTGAGAAACCCTTCTGTGTTCTGTTCATTCATCTCACAGAGTTACTGCTATACCATCAAAAAGCCTTTCGCTAAGACTGTTCTTGTGGATTTTGCAAAGTGATATTTGGAAACCCATTGAGGGCTATGGTGAAAAACGAAATATCTTCCGTTAAAAACTGGAAAGAAGCTTTCTGAGAAACTGTTTTGTGTTCTGTTAATTCATCTCACAGCGTTACAGCTTTCCCCTCAAGAAGCCATTCGCTAAGATTGTTCTTGTGGAATTTGCAAAGTGATATTTGGAAGCCCATAGAGGGCTATGGTGAAAAAGGAAATATCTTCCGTTAAAAAATAGAAAAAAGCTTTCTGAGAAACAGCTTTGTGTTCTGTCAATTCATCTCACAGAGTTACAGCTTTCCCCTCAAGGAGCCTTTCGCTAAGACTGATATTGTGGAATTTGCAAAGTGATATTTGGAAGCCCATAGAGGGCTATATTGAAAAAGGAAATATCTTCCGTTAAAAACTAGATAGAAGCTTTCTCAGAAACAGATTTGTGTTCTGTTAATTATTCCCATAGAGTTACAGCTTCCCCCTGAAGAAGATTTTCGCTAAGACTGATCTTATGGTATCTCCAAAATGATATTTGGAAGCCCATAGAGGGCTATGGTGGAAAAGAAAATATCTTCCGTTAGAAACAGGAAAGAAGCTTTCTGAGAAAATGCTTTGTGTTCTGTTAATTCATCTCACTGAGTTACAGGTTTCCCTACAATAAGCTTTTCGCTAAGTTTCTTCTTGTGGAATTTGCAAAGTGATATTTGGAAGCCTATACAGGGCTACGGTGAAAACGGAATTATCTTCCGTTAAAAACTGGAAAGAAGCTTTCTGAGAAACTGCTTTCTGTTTTGTTAATACATGTCACAGAGTTACAGCTTTCCCCTCAAGAAGCCTTTCGCTAAGACTGTTCTTGTGGAATTTTCAAAGTGATATTTGGAAGCCCATAGAGGGCTATGTTGAAAAAGTATATATCTTCCGTTCAAAAATGGAAAGAAGCTTTCTGAGAATCTGCTTTGTGTTCTGTTAATTATTCCCATAGAGTTACAACTTCCCCCTGAAGAAGATTTTCGCTAAGACTGATCTTATGGAATCTCCAAAGTGATATTTGGAAGCCCGTAGAGGGCTATGGTGGAAAAGAAAATATCTTCCTTTAAAAACAGGAAAGAAGCTTTCTGAGAAAATGCTTTGTGTTCTGTTAATTCATCTCACAGAGTTACAGATTTCCCTACAATAAGCCTTTCTCTAAGATTCTTGTGGAATTTGCAAAGTGATATTTGGAATCCCAAAGAGGGCTATGGGGAAAAAGGAAATATCTTCCGTTAAAAACTGGAAAGAAGCTTTCTGAGAAGCTGGTTTGTGTTCTGTTAATTCATCTCACAGAGTTACTGCTTTCGCCTCAAGAAGCCTTTCGTTAATACTGCTCTTGTGGAATTTTCCAAGTGATAATTGGAAGCCCATAGAGGACTATGGTGAAAAAGGAAATATCTTCCTTTAAAAACTGTAAAGAAGCTTTCTGGGAAACTGCTTTGTGTACTGTTAATTCTTCTCACATAGTTACAGCTTTCCCCTCAAGAAGCCTTTCGCTAAGATTGTTCTTATAGAATTTGCAAAGTGATATTTGGAAGCCCATAGAGGTCTACGGTGAAAAAGGATGTATCTTTCGTTAAAAACTGGAACGAAGCTTTCTGAGAAACTGCTTTGTGTTCTGTTAATTCTTCCCATAGAGTTACAGCTTTCCCCTGATGAAGATTTTCGCTAAGACTGTTCTTATGGAATTTGCAAAGTGTTATTTGGAAGCCCATAGAGGGCTATGGTGGAAAAGGAAATATCTTCCGTTAAAAACAGGAAAGAAGCTTTCTGAGAAACTTCTTTGTGTTCTGTTAATTCATCTCACAGCGTTACAGCTTTCACTTCAATAAGCCTTTCGCTAAGCCAGTTCTGGTGGTATTTGGAAAGTGATATTTGGAAGACCATAGCGGGCTATGGTGAAAAAGGAAATATCATCCGTTAAAAACTGCAAAGAAGATTTCTGAGAAACTGCTTTGTGTTCTGCTAATTCATCTCACAGAGTTACAGTTTTCCCCTCTTGAAACCGTTCACTAAGATTGTTCTTGTGAAATTTGCAAAGTTATATTTTGAAGCCCAAAAACGTCTATTGTGAAAAAGGAATTATCCTAAGATAAAAAATGAAAAGAAGCTTTCTAAGAACCTGCTTTGTATTCTGTTAATTCGTCTCACAGAGTTACAGCTTTTTCTTCAAGAAGACTTTCGCTAAGGCTGTTCTTGTGGAATTTGCAAAGTCATATTTTTTAGCCCATATAGGGCTGCAGTGAAAAAGGAAATGTCCTAAGATAAAAACTGAAAAGAATCTTTCTGAGAAACTGCTTCGTGTCCTGTTAATTCATCTCACAGAGTTACAGCTTTCCCCTCAAGAAGAATTTCGCTAAGACTGTTCTTTTGGAATTTGCAAAGTGATATTTGGAAGCCCAAAGAGGGCTATGGTGAAAAAGGAAATATCTTCAGTTAAAAACTGGAAGAAGGTTTCTGAAAAACTGCTATGTGTTCTGTTAATTCATCTCAGAGATACAGCTTTCCACTCAAGAAGCCTTTCGCTAAGACAGTTCTTGTGGAATTTACAAAGTGATATTTGAAAGCCCATAGAGGGCAACTGTGAAAAGAAATATCTTCCTTTAAAAAATACAAAGAAGCTTCCTGAGAAACTGCTTTGTGTTCTGTTTATTCATCTCACAGACTTACAGCTTTCACTTCAAGAAGCCTTTCGCTAAGGCTGTTCTTGTGGAATTTGCAAAGTGATAATTGGAAGCCAATAGAGGGCTATGGTGAAAAACAAAATACCTTCAATTAAAAACTGAATACAAGCATTCTGAGAAACTGCTTTGTTTTCCGTTAATTCAACTCACAGAGGTACAGATTTCCCCTCAAGAAGCCAGTCGCAGACATTATTCCTGTGGAATGTGCAAAGTGATATTTGGAAGCCCATTGAGGGCAATGATGAAAAAGGAAATATCCTAAGATAAAAACTGAAAAGAAGCTTTGGAAAACTGCTTTGTGTTCTGTTAATTTATCCAACAGAGTTACAGCTTTACCGTCAAGAAGCCGTTCACTGAGAGGGTTCTTGTAAAATTTTAAAAGTGATACTTCAAATCCCAAAGCGGGCTATGGTGAAAAAGGAAGTATCCTAATATTAAAAACTGCAAAGAAGCTTTCTGAGAAACTGCTTTGTGTATTGTTAATTCATCTCACAGGTTTACAGCTTTCCCTTCAAGAAGTCTTTCGCTAAGACTGTTCTTGTGGAATTTCCAAAGTGATATTTGGAAGCCCATGGAGGGTTATTATGAAAAAGGAAATATCTTCCGTTATATATTGGAAAGAAGGATTCTGAGAAACTGCTTTGTGTTCTGTTAATTCATCTCACAGTGTTACAGCTTTCCCCTCAAGAAGCCATTCGCTAAGACTGTTCTTGTGGAATTTGGAAAGTGATATTTGGAAGCCCATATAAGGCTATGGTGAAAAAGGAAATATCTTACGTTAAAAACTGCAAAGAAGCTTTCTCAGAAACTGCTTTGTGTTCTGTTAATTCATCTCAGGGACTTACAGCTTTCATTTCAAGAAGCCTTTCGCTAAGACTGTTCTTGTGGAATTTTCAAAGTGATTTTGGAAGCCCATAGAGAGCTATGGTGAAAAAGGAAATATCTTCCGTTAAAAACTGGAAAGAAGCTTTCTGAGAAACTGCTTTGTGTTCTGTTATTTCATCCAACAGTGTTACAGCATTCCCCTCAAGAAGCCGTTCACTAAGAGAGTTCTTGTGAAATTTAAAAAGGGATATTTGGAAGCCCATAGAGGGCTCTGGTGAAAAAAGAAATATCTTCAGTTAATAACTGAAAAGAAGATTTCTGAGAAACTGTTTTGTGTTCCGTTATTTCATCACACAGAGTTACAGACTTCCCCTTAAGAACCCTTTTGCTAAGAATGTTCTTGTGGAATTTGCAAAGTGATATTTTTAAGCCCATAGAGGTCTAGGGTGAAAAAGGAAATATCCTAAGATAAAAATGGAAAAGAAGCTTTTGAGAAACTGCTTTGTGTTCTGTTAATTCATCTCACAGAGTTGCAGCTTTCCCCTTAAAAAGCATTTCGCTAAGACTGTACTTGTGGAATTTGCAATGTTATCTTTGGAAGCCCTTAGAGGGCTATGGTGAAAAAGGAAATATCTTCAGTTTAAAACTGGAAAGAAGCTTTCTGAAAAACTGCTTTGTGTTCTGTTAATTCATCTCACAGAGGTACAGCTTTCCCCTCAAGAAGCCATTCGCTTAGACTGTTCTTGTGGAATTTGCAAAGGGATATTTGGAAGCCCATATAGGGCTATGGTGAAAAAGGAAATATCCTAAGATAAGAACTGCAAAGAAGCTTTCTGAGAAACTGCTTTGTGTTCTGTTAATTCATCTCACAGAGTTACAACTTTCCCCTCAAGAAGCCTTTCGATAAGACTGTTCTTGTGGAATTTGGAAAGTGATATTTGGAAGCCCATATAGTGCTATGGTGAAAAAGGAAATATATTCCGTTAAAAATTGAAAAGAATATTTCTGAGAAACTGGTTTGTGTTCTGTTAATTCATCTCACACAGTTACAGCTTTCCCCTCAAGAAGCCTTTCCCTAAGACTGTTCTTGTGGAGATTGCAAAGTGATATCTGGAAGCCCATAGAGGGCTATGGTGAAAAAGTGAATATCTTCAGTTGAAAACTGGAAAGTAGCTTTCAGAGAAACAGCGTTGTTTTCCGTTAATTCTTCTGACAGAGTTACAGATTTCCCCTCAAGAAGCCTTTCGCTAATACTGTTCTTGTGGTATTTGCAAAGTGATATTTGGAAGCCCATAGAGGGCTATGGTGAAAAAGGAAATAGCTTCCGTTAAAAACTGGAAAGAGGCTTTCTGAGAAACTGCTTTGTGTTCTGTCAACTCATCTCACAGAGTTACTGCTTTCGCTTCAAGTAGCCTTTCGCTAAGACTGTTCTTGTGGAGTTTGCAAAGTGATATTTGGAAACCCATAGAGGGCTATGTTGAAAAGGAAATATCTTCCGTTAAAAACTGGAAAGAAGCATTATGAGAAACTGCTTTGTGTTCTGTTAATTCATCTCACAGTGTTACAGCTTTCCCATCAAGAAGCCTTTTGCTAAGACTATTCTTGTGGAATTTGCAAAGTGATCTTTGGAAGCCCATAGAGGGCTCTGGTGAAAAAGGAAATATCTTCCGTTCAAAACTGGAAAGAAGCTTTCTGAGAAACTGCTTTGTGTTCTGTTAATTCATCTCACAGAGTTACATCTTTCCCTTGAAGAAGCCTTTCGCTAAGACTGTTCTTGTGGAATTGGCAAAGGGATATTTGGAAGCCCATAGAGGGCTATGGTGAAAAAGGAAATATCTTCCGTTAAAAACTGGAAAGAAGGTTTCTGAGAAACACGTTTGTGTTCTGTTATTTCATCTCACAGAGTTACACCTTTCCCCTCAAGAAGCCTTTCTCTAAGTCTGTTCTTGTGTAATTTGCAAAGTGATATTTGGAAGCCCATGGAGGGCTATGGTGAAAAAGAAAATATCTTCCATTAAAAACTGGAAAGAAGCTTTCTGAGAAACTGCTTTGTGTTCTGTTAATTCATCTCACAGAGTTAGAGCTTTCCCCTCAAGAAGTCTTTCGCTACGATTGTTTATGTGGAATTTGCAAAGTGATATTTGGAAGTCGATAGAGGGCTACGGTGAAAAAGAAAATATCTTCCGTTAAAAACTGGATAGAAGCTTTGTGAGAAACTGCTTTGTGTTCTGTTCATTCATCTCACAGAGTTACAGCTTTCCCCTCAAGAAGCCTTTCGCTAAGACTGTTCTTGTGGAATTTGCAAAGTGATATTTGGAAGCCCATAGAGGGCTATGGTGAAAAAGGAACTATCTTCCGTTAAAAACAGGAAAGAAGCTTTCTTAGAAACTGTTTTGTGTTCTGTTAATTCATCTCACAGAGTTACAACTTTCCCCTCAAGAAGCCTTTCGATAAGACTGTTCTGGTGGAATTTGGAAAGTGATATTTGGAAGCCCATAGAGTGCTATGGTGAAAAAGGAAATATATTCCGTTAAAAATTGGAAAGAATATTTCTGAGAAACTGGTTTGTGTTCTGTTAATTCATCTCACACAGTTACAGCTTTCCCTCAAGAAGCCTTTCCCTAAGACTGTTCTTGTGGAGATTGCAAAGTGATATCTGGAAGCCCATAGAGGGCTATGGTGAAAAAGTGAATATCTTAAGTTGAAAACTGGAAAGTAGCTTTCAGAGAAACAGCGTTGTTTTCCGTTAATTCTTCTGACAGAGTTACAGATTTCCCCTCAAGAAGCCTTTCGCTAATACTGTTCTTGTGGTATTTGCAAAGTTATATTTGGAAGCCCATAGAGGGCTACGGTGAAAAAGGAAATAGCTTCCGTTAAAAACTGGAAAGAGGCTTTCTGAGAAACTGCTTTGTGTTCTGTCAACTCATCTCACAGAGTTACTGCTTTCGCTTCAAGTAGCCTTTCGCTAAGACTGTTCTTGTGGAGTTTGCAAAGTGATATTTGGAAACCCATAGAGGGCTATGTTGAAAAGGAAATATCTTCCGTTAAAAACTGGAAAGAAGCATTATGAGAAACTGCTTTGTGTTCTGTTAATTCATCTCACAGTGTTACAGCTTTCCCATCAAGAAGCCTTTTGCTAAGACTATTCTTGTGGAACTTGCAAAGTGATATTTGGAAGCCCATAGAGGTCTATGGTGAAAAAGGAAATATCCTAAGTTAAAAACTGAAAAGAAGCTTTCTGAGAAACTGCTTTGTGTTCTGTTAATTCATCTCACAGATTTATAGCTTTCCCCTCAAAAAGCCTTTCACTAAGGCTGTTGTTGTGGAATTTGCAATGTGATATTTGGAATCCCATAGCGGGCTATGGTGAAAATGGAAATATCTTAAGATAAAAACCGAAAAGAACCTTTCTGAGAAACTGCTTTCTGTTCTGTTGGTTCATCTCAGGGAGTTACAGCTTTCCACTCAAGGAGACGTTCACTAAGACTGTTCTTGTGGAATTTTCCAAGTGATATTTGGAAGCCATTAGAGGGCTAGTGTGAAAAAGGAAATATACTAAGATAAAAACTGAAAAGAAACTTTCTGAGGAACTGCTGTGTTTTCTGTCAATTCAACTCACAGAGTTACAGCTTTACCCTCAAGAAGCCTTTCGCTAAGGCTGCTGTTGTGGTATTTGCAAAGTGATATTTGGTAGCCCATAGAGGGCAATGGTGAAAAAGGAAATATCTTCAGTTAAAAACTGAAAAGAAGCTTTCTGAGATACTGCTTTGTGTTCTCAAAGAATCATAGCTTTCCCCTGAAGAAACCTTCCGCTAAGACTGTTCTTGTGGAATTTGCAAAGTGATATTTCGAAGCCCATAGATGGCGCTGGTGAAAAAGGAAATATCCTAAGATTAAAACCGAGAAGAATCTTTGTGACAAACTGCTTTGTGTTCTGTTAGTTAATCTTACAGTATTACAGCTCTCCTCTCAAGGAACCATTCAGTAAGACTGTTCTTGTGCAATTTTCAAAGTGACATTTGGAAGCCCATAGAGGGCTATGGTGGAAAAGGAAATATCTTCCGTTATAACCTAGAAAGAAGCACTCTGAGAAACTGCCGTGTGTTCTGTTAAAATATCTCTCCGAGTTACAGCTTTCTCCACAAGAATCCTTTCGCTAAGACTGTTCCTGTGGGATTTGCATAGTGATATTTGGAAGCCCATAGAGGGCTATGGTGAAAAAGGAAATATCCTAAGATAAAAACTGGAAAGATGTTTTCTGAGAATCTGCTTTGTGTTCTGTTTATTCATCTCACGGAATTACAGCTTTGCTCTGCAGAAGCCTTTAACTAAGTCTGTTCTTGTGGAATTTGCAAAGTGATCTTGGAAGCCCATAGAGGGCTATGGTGAAAAAGGAAATATCTTTAGTTAAAAACTGGAAAGAAGCTTTCTGAGAAACTGCTTTGTGTTCTCTTTATTCATCTCACAGATTTACAGCTTTCCCCTCAGGAAGCCGTTCACTAAGACTGTTCTTGTGGAATTTGCAAAGTGATATTTGTAAGCCCATAGAAGTCGATGGTGAAAAAGTAAATATCCTAAGATAAAAACTGAAAAGAACCTTTCTGAGAAACTGCTTTGTGTTTTGTTAATTCATCTCACAGAGTTACAGGTTTCCCCTCAAGAAGCCTTTCGCTAAGACAGTTCTTGTGGAATATGCAAAGTGATATTTGGAAGCTCATAGTGACCTATAGTGAAAAAGGATATATCTTCAGTTAAAAACTGAAAAGAAGCTTTCTGAGAAACTGCTTTGTGATATATGACTTCCACTCACTGAGTTACAGCTGTATTTCGTAGAGCTGTTTCTCAGCCTTATTTCTGTGGAATCTGAGAACTGTTATTTCGGATGCCTTTGAAGACTGTAGGGCCAAAGGAAATATCCGCCACTAAACGTTAGAAAGAAGCTTTCTGAGAAACTTCTTTGTGATGTGCGAATTCATTTCACAGAGTTACAGCTTTCCCCTCAGAAGCCTTTCGCTAAGATTATTCTTGCACAATTTGAAAAATGATATTTGAAAGCCAATAGACGGCTATGGTGAAATCGAATTATCCTCAGATAAAAACTGGAAAGACGCTTTCTGAGAAACTGCTTTGTGTTCTTTTAATTCATCTCACAGACTTACAGCTTTCCCCTCAAGAAGTATTTCGCTAAGACTGTTCTTGTGGAATTTGAAATGTGATATTTGGAAGCCCATAGAGCGCTATGATGAAAAGGAAATATCTTCAGATAAAAACTGTAAAGAACATTCCTGAGAAACTGCTTTGTGTTCTGTTAATTCACCTATAAGAGTTACAGCTTTCCCCTCTAGAAGCCTTTCGCTAAGACTGTTCTTGTTGTATTTTCAAAGTGATAATTTGAAGCCCATAGAGGGCTACGGTGAAAAAGGATATAGCTTCAGTTAAAAACTGAAAGAGGCTTTCTGAGAAACGGTTTAGTATTATGTGACTTCCACTCACTGAGTTACAGCTGTATTTCCTAGAGCTGTTTGATAGCCTTATTTCTATGGAATCGGAGAACTGTTATTTGGATCCCTTTGAAGACTATAGGGCCAAAGGAAATATCTGCCGCTAAAAGTGAGAAAGAAGCTTTCTGAGAAACTTCTCTGAGATCTGTGAATTCATCTCACGGAGTTACAGCATTCCACTCAAGAAGCCTTTCGCTAGGACGGTTCTTTTTGAATTTGCAAAGTGATATTTGGAAGCCTATAAACGGCTGTGGTGAAAAGGGAAATATCTTCAGTTAAAAACTGGAAAGAAGCTTTATAACAAACTGCTTTGTGTTCTGTTAATTCATCTCAAGGAGTTACAGCTTTACCCTCAAAAAGACTGTTGCTAAGACTCTTCTTGTGTAATACTCATAGTGATACTTGTAAGCCCTTATAGGGCTATGGTGAAAAAGGAAATATCCTAAGATAAAAGCTGAAAAGAAGCTTTCTGAGAAACTGCTTTGTGTTCTGTTAATTCACCTCACAGACTTACAGTTTTCCCCTTAAGAAGCCTTTCGGTAAGACTGTTCTTGTGGAATTTGCAGAGTGGTATTTGTAAGCCCATAGAGGGCTATGGTGAAAAAGGAAATATCCTAAGATAAAAAGTGAAAAGAACCTTTCTGAGAAACTGCTTTGTGATATGTGACTTCCACTCACTGAGTGAGAGCTATATGTCATAGAGCTGTTTGCTAACCTTATTTCTGTGGAATCTGAGAAGGGATAATTCGGTTCCCTTTGAAGACTATAGGGCCAAAGGAAATATCCGCCATAAAAGTGAGAAAGAAGCTTTCTGAGAAACAGCTTTCTGATCTGTGAATTCATCCCACAGAGTTACAGCTTTCCCCTGAGGAAGCCTTTCGCTATGACTGTTCTTGTGGAATTTGCAAAGTGACATTTCGAAGGCCGTAGAGAGCTATGGTGAAAAGGACATATCTTCGGTTTAAAACGGGAAAGAAGTTTTCTGAGACACTGCGTTGTGTTCTGTTAATTCATCTCACAGAGTTACAGCTTTCCCCTCACGAAGCCTTTCCTTAAGACTGTTCCTGACGAATTTGGGAAGTGATATTTAGAAGCCTACAGAGGTCTACGGTGAGAAAGGAAATAGCCTAAGACAAAAACTGAAAATAAGCTTTCTGAAAAACTGCTTTGTGTTCTCTTAATTCATCTCACAGAGTTACAGCTTTCCTCTCAAGAAGCCTTTCGCTAAGACTGTTCTTGTGCAATTTAGAACGTGATATTTAGAAGCCCATAGAGGGCTATGGTGAAAAAGGAAATATCCTCCGTTAAAAACTGGAAAGAAGCTTTCTGAGAAACTGCTTTGTGTTCTGTTAATTCATCCCACAGAGTTACAGCTTTCCCCTCAAGAAGCCTTTCGCTAAGACTGTTCTTGTGGAATTTGCAAAGTGATATTTAGAAGCCGGTAGAGGGCTATGGTGAAAAAGGAAATAACTTCAGTTAAAAACTGGAAAGAAGCTTTCTGAGAAACTTCTTTGTGTTTTGTTAATTCATCTCACAGAGTTACAGCTTTCCCTTTGAGAAGTCTTTCGCTAAGACTGTTCTTGTGGAATTTGCAAAGTGATATTTGGAAGAACATAGAGGGCTATGTTGAAAAAGGAAATATCCTACGATAAAAACTGAAAAGAAACTTTCTGAGAAACTGCATTGTGTTCTCTTAACACATCTCACGGAGTTATAGCTTTCCCCTCAAGAAGTCGATCACTAAGACTGTTCTTGTGGAGTTTGCAAAGTGATATTTGGAAGTTCATAGAGGGCTATGGGGAAAAAGGAAATTTCTTCAGTTAAAAACTGGATAGACGCTTTCTGAAAAACTGCTTCGTGTTCTGTTAATTCATCTCACAGAGTTACAGTTTTCCTCTTAAGATGCCTTTCCCTAAGGCTGTTCTTGTGGAATTTGGAAAGTGATATTTAGAAACCCATAGAGGTCTGTGGTGAAAAAGGAAATAGCCTGAGATAAAAACTGAAAATTAGCTTTCGGAGAAACTGCTTTGTATTCTCTTAATTCATCTCACAGAGTTACAATTTTCCCCTCAAGAAGCCTTTCACTAAGACTTTTCTTGTGGAATTTGCAAAGTGATATTTGGAAGCCCATAGAGGTCTATGGTGAAAAAGGAAATATCCTAAGATAAAAACTGAAAAGAAGCTTTCTGAGAAACTGCCTTGTGTTCTGTTAATTCATCTCACAGGGTTACAGCTTTCGCCTCAAGAAGCCTTTCGCTTAGACTGTTCTTGTGGAATTTCAAAGTAATAGTTGGAAAGCCATAGAAGGATATGGTGAAAAAGCAAATACCTTCTGTTAAAAACTGGAAAGAAGCTTTCTGAGAAACTGCTTTGTCTTCTGTTAATTCATCTCACAGAGTTACAGCTTTTCCCTCAAGAAGCCTTTCGCTAAGACTCTTCTTGTGGAATTTTCAAAGTGATATTTGGAAGCCCATAGAGCCCCATGGTGAAAAAGGAAACATCCTAAGATAAAAACTGAAAAGTAGCTTTCTGAGAAATTGCTTTGTGTTCTGTTAATTCATCTCACACACCTACAGCTTTCCCCTCAAGAAGCCTTTCTCTAAGCCTGTTCTTGTGGAGTTTGCAAAGAGACATTTGGGAGCCCATAGAGGGCTATGGTGAAAAAGGAAATATCTTCCGTTAAAAACTGAAAAGAAGGTTTCTGAGAAACTACTTTGTGTTCTGTTAATTCATCTCACAGAGGTACAGCTTTCCGCTGAAGAAACCGTTCACTGATTCTGTTCTTGTGGAATTTGCAAAGTGATATGGGAAGACCATGGAGGGTTATGGCGAAAAAGAAAATATGCTAAGATAAAAAACGAAAGGAAGCTTTCTGAAAAACTGTATTGTGTTCTCTTAATTCATCTAACAGAGTTATAGCTCTCCTTTCAAGAAGCCGTTCACTAAGACTGTTCCTGTGGAATTTGCAAGGTGATATTTGGAAGCCCATAGAGGGCTATGGTGAAAAAGGAATTATCTTCCTTTAAAAACTGGAAAGAAGCTTTCTGAGAAACTGCTTTGTGTTCTGGCAATTTATCTCACAGAGTTACAGCTTTCCCCTCAAGAAGCCAATCCCTAAGACTGTTCTTGTGGAATTTGCATAGTGATATTTGGAATCCCTTAGAGGGCTATGATGAAAAAGGAAATATCTTCCGTTAAAAACCGGAAAGAAGCTTTCTGAGAACCTGCTTTGTGTTCTGTTAATTCATCTCACAGAGTTACAACTTTCTCCTCAAGAAGCCTTTCGCTAAGACTGTTCTCGTGGAATTTGCAAAGAGATATTTGGAAGCCCTTAGGGGGCTAAGGTGAAAAAGGAAATATCCTAATATAAAAACTGAAAAGAAGCTTTCTGAGGAACTGCTTTCTGTTCTGTTAATTCATTTCAGAGATTTACAGCTGTCCGTTCAAGAAGTCTTTCACAAAGACTCTTCTTTTCGAATTGGCAAAGTGATATTTGGAAGCCCATAGAGGGCTATGGTGAAAAAGGAAATATCTTCCGTTAAAAACTGGAAAGAAGCTTTCTGAGAAACTGCCGTGTGTTCTGTTAATTCATCTCACAGAGTTAGAGCTTTCTCCTCAAGAACCCTTTCGCTAAGACTGTTCTTCTGGAATTTGCAAAGTGATATTTGGAAGCCCATAGAGGGCTACGGTGAAAAAGGAAATATGTTCAGTTAAAAAATGGAAAAAAGCTTTCTGAAAAACGGCTTTGTGTTCTGTTAATTCATCTCACAGATTTACTCCTTTCCCCGCAAGAAGTGGTTCACTAAGACTGTTCATGTGGAATTTGCAAAGTGATATTTGGAAATACACAGAGGGCTAGAGTGAAAAAGGAGATATCTTCAGTTAAAAACTGGAAAGAAGCTTTCTGAGAAACCGGTTTGTGTTCTCTTAATTCATCTCACAGTGATACAGCTTTCCCCTCAAGGAGCCCTTCAACTAAGACTGTTCATGTGGAATTTGCAATGTGATATTTGGATGCACATAGAGGGCTATGGTGGAAAAGGAAATAACTTCAGTTAAAACTGGAAAGAAAATTTCTGAGAAACTGCTTTGTTTTCTGTTATTTCAACTCACAGAGTTACAGCTTTCCCCTCTAGAAGCCTTTCGCTAAGACTGCTCTTGTGGAATTTGCAAAGTGATATTTGGAAGCGCTTAGAGAACTATGGTGAAAACGGAAATATCCTAAGATAAAAACTGAAAGGAAGGTTTCTGAGAAACAGCTTTGTGTTCTGTTAATTCTTCTCACAGTGTTACCGCTTTCCCCTCAAGAAGTCGTTCACTAAGCCTGTTCTTGTGTAATCTGCAAAGTGATATTGGGATGCCCATAGAGGGCTATGGTGAAAAAGGAAGTGTCCTCAGATAAAAACCGCAAAGTAGCTTTCTGAGAAACTACTTTGTGTTCTGTTAATTCATCTCACAGAGTTACAGTTTTCCCCTCAAGAAATCGATCACTATGACTGCTCTTCTGGAGTTTGCAAAGTGATATTTGTACCCCATAGAGGGCGACTGTGAAAAGGAAATATCTTCAGATAAAAACTGGAAAGAAATTTTCTGAGAAACTGCTTTGGGTTCTGTTAATTCATCTCACAGACTTACAGCTTTCCCCTCAAGAAGCCTTTCCCTAAAATTGTTCTTGTGCAATTTTCAAAGTGATATTTGGAAGCCCATAGAGGGCTATGGTGAAAAAGGAAATATCCTAAGATAAAAACTGAAAAGAAGCTTTCTGAGAAACTGCTTTGTGATCTGTTAATTCATCTCACAGATTTACAACTTTCCCCTCAAGAAGCCGTTCACTAAGACTGTTCTTGTGGATTTTTTAAAATGGTATTTGGAAGCCCATACAGGACTATGGTGAAAAGGATATATCTTCAGTTGAAAACTGGAAAGAAGCTTTCTGAGAAACTGTTTTATGGTCTGTTAATTCATCTCACAGGATTACAGCTCTCCCCTCAGGAAGCCTTTCGTTAGGACTGTTTTTTTGGAATTTGCAAAGTGATATTTCAAAGCCCATAGATGGCTATGGTTAAAAAGGAAATATCCTAACATAAAAACGGATAAGAAGCTTTGTGAGAAACTGCTTTGTGTTCTGTTAATTCACCTCACTGAGTTACAGCTTTGGCCTAAAGAAGTCGTTCATTAAGGCTGTTCTTGTGGAATATGCAAAGTGATATTTGCAACCCCTTAGAGGGCTACCGTGAAAAAGGAAATATCTTCCGTTAAAAACTGGAAAGAAGCTTTCTGAGAAACTGCTTTGTGTTCTGTTAATTCATCTCACAGAGTTACAGCTTTCCTCTAAAGAAGCCACTCACGAAGACTGTTCTTGTGGAATTTGCACAGTGTGATTTGGAAGCCCATTGAGGGCTTTGGTGAAAAAGGAAATATCTTATGATAAAAACTGAAAAGAAGCTTTCTGAGAAGTTGCTTTGTGTTCTTTGAATTCATCTAACAGATTTACAGCTTTCCCCTAATGAAGCCGTTTACTAAGACAGTTCTTGTGGAATTTAAAATGTGATTCTTGGAAGCCCATAGAGGGCTATCGTGATAAAGGAACTATCCTAAGATAAAAACTGAATAGAAGCATTCTGAGAAACTTCTTTTTGTTCTGTTAATTCATTTACCGAGTTACAGCTTTCCCCTCAAGAAGCCGTTCACGAAGACTGTTCTTGGGGAATTTGCAAAGTGATATTTGGAAGCCCAAAGAGGGCTATGGTGAAAAAGGAAATATCCTAAGATAAAAACTAAAAAGAAGCTTTCTGAGAAACTGCTATGTGTTCTTTTAATGCATCTCACAGCCAGGCAGCTTTTCCCTCAAGAATCCGTTCACTAATACTGTTCTTGAGGAATTTGCAAAGGGATATTTGGAAGCCCATAGTGGGCTACGTTTAAAAAGGAAATATCTTCAGTAAAAAACTGTAAAGAAACTTTCTGAAAAACTGCTTTGTGTTCTGTTAATTCATCTCACAGAGTTACAGCTTTCCCCTCAAGAAGCCTTTCCTAAGACCGTTCTTGTGGAATTTACAAAGTGATATTTGGAAGCCAGAGAGGTCTAAGGTGAAAAAGGAAATGTCCTCAGATAAAAACTTAAAAGAAGCTTTCTGAGAAACTACTTTGGGTTCTGTTAATTCATCTCACAGGGTTAAAGCTTTCCCCTCAAGAAACCTTTCGCTAAGACTGTTCTTGTGGAATTTTCAAAGTGATATTTCGAAGCACATAGAGGGCTATGGTGAAAAAGGAAATGTCCTCAGATAGAAATTGGAAAGAAGCTTTCTGAGAAATTGCTTTGTTTTCTGTCAATTCATCCCACAGTGTTACAGCTTTCCCCTCAAGAAGTCGTTCACTAAGAGTGTTCTTGTGGAATTTGCAAAGTGATATTTGAAAGCCAGTAGAGGTCTATGTTGAAAAAGGAAATATGTGTCAGTTAAAAACTGGAAAGAAGCTTTGTGAGAAACCGCTCTGTGTTCTGTTAATTCATCAAACAGTTACAGCTTTCCCCTCAATTAGCCTTTCTCAAAGACTGTTCTTGTGGAATTTGCAAAGTGATATTTGGAAGCCCTTAGAGGGCTAAGGTGAAAAAGGAAATATCGTCTGTTGAAAACTGGAAACAATTTTTCTGAGAAACTGCTTTGTGTTCTGTTAATTCAACACAGAGAGTTACAGCTTTCCCTTCAAGAAGCCTTTCGCTAAGAATGATCTTGTGGAATTTGCAAAGTGATATTTGGAAGTCCATAGAGGGCTAAGGTGAAAAAGGAAATATCTTCAGTTAAAAAACTGGAAAGAAGCTTTCTGAGAAACTGCTTTGTGTTCTGTTAATTCATCTCATAGAGTTACATCTTTCCCCTCAAGAAGCCTTTCGCTAAGACTCTTCTTGTGGAATTTGCAAAGTGATATTTGGAAGCCCATTGTGGGCTATGGTGAAAAAGGGAACATTCTAACATAAAAACTAGAAAGAAGCTTTTGAGAAACTGCTTTGTGTTCTGTTAATTCATCTTACAGTATTACAGCATTCACCTCAAAAAGCCTTTCGCTAAGACTGTTCTTGTGGAATTTTCAAAGTGATATTTGGAAGCCCATAGAGAGCTAAGGAGAAAAAGGATATATCTTCCGATAAAAACTGAAAAGAACCTTTCTGAGAAACTGCTTTGTGATATATGACTTCCACTCACTGCGTTACAGCTGTATTTCATAGAGCTGTGTGCTAGCCTTATTTCTGTGGAATCTGAGGACTGTTATTTCGAATCCCTTTGAAGACTATAGGGATAAAGGAAATATCCGCTGCTAAAAGTGAGAAAGAAGCTTTCTGAGAAACTTCTTTGTGATCTGTGAATTCATCTCACAGAGTTACAGCTTTCCCCTCAAGAAGTTTTTCGCTAACACTTTTCTTGGGGAATTTGCAAAGTGATAGTTGGAAGCCCATAGAGGGCTTTGGTGAAAAATTGAATATCCTAAGATAAAAACTGAAAAGAAGCTTTCTCAGAAACTGCTTTGTGTTCTGTTAATTCATCTCACAGATTTACAACTCTCCCCTCAAGAAGCCGTTCACTAAGACTGTTCTTGTGGAAATTGCAAAGTGATATTTGGAAGCCCATACAGGGCTACGGTGAAAAAGGAAATATCCTCAGATAAAAACTGGAAATAAACTTTCTGAGAAACCGCTTTGTGTTCTATTAATTCATCTCACTGTGTGACAGCTTTCCCCTCAAGAAGCTGTTCCCTAAGACTGTTCTTGTGTAATTTGCAACGTGATATTTGGAAGCCATAGAGGGCTACGGTGAAAAAGGAAATATCTTCAGCTAAAAACTGGAAAGCAGCTTTCTGAGAAACTATTTTGTGTTCTGTTAATACATCTCACAAAGTTACTGCTCTCCCGTCAAGAAGCCTTTCGCTAAGACTGTTCTTGCGGAAATTGCAAAGTGATATTTGGAAGCCCATAGAAGTCTACGGTGAAAAAGGAAATATCTTCAATTAAAATCTCCAAAGAAGCTTTCTGAGAAACTGGTTTGTGTTCTGATAATTCCTCTCAAAGTGTTACAGCTTTACCCTCAAGAATACTTTTGTTAACATTGTTTTGTGTAATTTTCAAAGTGATATTTTAAGCCCAAATAGGGCCATGGTGAAAAAGGCAATATCCTAAGATGAAAAGTGGAAAGAAGCTTTCTGAGAAACTCCTTTGTGTTCTGTTGATTCATCTCAAATATTTACAGCTTTCCCCTCAGCAAGCCTTTCGCTAAGACGGTTCTTGTGGAATTTGCAACGTGATATTTGTAAGCCCATAGAGGGCTAATGTGAAAAAGGAGATATCCTACGATAAAAACTGAAAAGACGTTTGCTGAGAAACTGCTTTGTGTTCTGTTAATTTATCTCAGGCAGTTACAGCTTTCGCCTCAAGAAGCCTTTCGCTAAGACTGTTCTTTTGGAATTTGCAAAGTGATATTTGGAAGACCATAGAGGGCTACTTTGAAAAAGGAAATATCTTCAGTTAAAAACTGGAAAGAAGCTTTCTGAGAAACTGCTTTGTGTTCTTTTAATTCATCTCACAGAGTTACAGCTTTCCCCTCCAGTAACCTTTCGCGAAGACTGCTCTTGTGGAATTTGCAAAGTGATATTTGGAAGCCCATAGAGGGCTATGGGAAAAAGGAAATATCTTCAGTTAAAAACTGGGAAGAAGCTATCTGAGAAACTGCTCTGTGTTTTGCTAATTCATCTCAAAGACTTACAGCTTTACCCTCAAGAAGACTTTTGTTAAGACTGTTCTTGTTTAATTTTCAAAGTGATATTTTTAAGCCTATATAGGGCTGCGGTGAAAAAGGAAATATCCTAACATAAAAAGTTGAAAGAATCTTTCTGGGAAACTGCTTTGTGTTCTGTTAATACATCTCACAGAGCTGCAGCTTTTCCCTCAAGAAGCCTTTTGTTAAGACTGTTCTTGTGGAATTTGCAAAGTTATATTTGTAAGCCCATAGATGGTTATGGTGAAATAGGAAATATCTTTAGTTAAAAATTGGAAAGAGGCTTTCTTAGAAACTGCTTTGCGATCTGTTAATTCATTTCAAAGAGTTACAGCTTTCCCCTCAAGAATCCTTTCGATAAGAGTGTTCTTCTGGAATTTGCAAAGTGATATTTGGAAGCCCTTAGAGGGCTATGGTGAAAAAAGATATATCTTCAGTTAAAAACTGAAAAGAAGGTTTCTGAGAAACTGCTTTCTGATATATGACTTCCACTCACTGAGTTACAGCTGTATTTCATAGAGCTCTTTGCTAGGCTAATTTCTGTGGAATCTGAGAACTGTTAATTCGGATCCCTTTGAAGACTATAGGGCCAAAGGAAATGTCCGCCGCTAAACGTTAGAAAGAAGCTTTCTGACAAACTTCTTTGTGATCTGCGAATTCATTTCACAGAGTTACAGCTTTCCCCTCAAGAAGCCTTTCGCTAAGATTATTCTTGCGCAATTTGAAAAATGATATTTGGAAGCCAATAGATGGCTATGGTGAAATTGAAATATCCTCAGATAAAAACTGGAAAGAAGCTTTCTGAGAAACTGCTTTGTGTTCTTTTAATTCATCTCACAGACTTACAGCTTTCCCCTCAAGAAGTATTTTGCTAAGACTGTTCTTGTGGAATTTGAAATGTGATATTTGGAAGCCCATAGAGCGCTATGGTGAAAAGGAAATATCTTCAGATAAAAACTGTAAAGAACATTCCTGAGAAACTGCTTTGTGTTCTGTTAATTCACCTATCAGAGTTACAGCTTTCCCTTCTAGAAGCCTTTCGCTAAGACTGTACTTGTTGTATTTTCAAAGTGATATTTTGAAGCCCATAGAGGGCTACGGTGAAAAAGGATATAGCTTCAGTTAAAAACTGAAAGAGGCTTTCTGAGAAACGGTTTAGTATTATGTGACTTCCACTCACTGAGTTACAGCTGTATTTCCTAGAGCTGTTTGATAGCCTTATTTCTATGGAATCGGAGAACTGTTATTTTGGATCCCTTTGAAGTCTATAGGGCCAAAGGAAGTATCTTCCGCTAAAAGTGAGGAAGAAGCTTCCTGAGAAACTTCTCTGAGATCTGTGAATTCATCTCACAGAGTTACAGCATTCCACTCAAGAAGCCTTTCGCTAGGACGGTTCTTTTTGAATTTGCAAAGTGATATTTGGAAGCCTATAAACGGCTGTGGTGAAAAGGGAAATATCTTCAGTTAAAAACTGGTAAGAAGCTTTATAACAAACTGCTTTGTGTTCTGTTAATTCATCTCAAGGAGTTACAGCTTTACCCTCAAAAAGACTGTTGCTAAGGCTCTTCTTGTGTAATACTCATAGTGATACTTGTAAGCCCTTATAGGGCTATGGTGAAAAAGGAAATATCCTAAGATAAAAGCTGAAAAGAAGCTTTCTGAGAAACTTCTTTGTGTTCTGTTAATTCACCTCACAGAGTTACAGCTTTCCCCTTAAGAAGCCTTTCGGTAAGACTGTTCTTGTGGAATTTGCAGAGTGGTATTTGTAAGCCCATAGAGGGCTAAGGTGAAAAAGGAAATATCCTAAGATAAAAACTGAAAAGAACCTTTCTGAGAAACTGCTTTGTGATATGTGACTTCCACTCACTGAGTGAGAGCTATATGTCGTAGAGCTGTTTGCTAACCTTATTTCTGTGGAATCTGAGAAGGGATAATTCGGTTCCCTTTGAAGACTATAGGGCCAAAGGAAATATCCGCCATAAAAGTGAGAAAGAAGTTTTCTGAGAAACAGCTTTCTGATCTGTGAATTCATCCCACAGAGTTACAGCTTTCCCCTGAGGAAGCCTTTCACTATGACTGTTCTTGTGGAATTTGCATAGTGACATTTTGAAGGCCGCAGAGAGCTATGGTGAAAAGGAAATATCTTCGGTTTAAAACGGGAGAGAAGTTTTCTGAGACACTGCGTTGTGTTCTGTTAATTCATCTCACAAAGTTACAGCTTTCCCCTCACGAAGCCTTTCCTTAAGACTGTTCTTGACGAATTTGGGAAGTGATACTTAGAAGCCTACAGAGGTCTACGGTGAAAAAGGAAATAGCCTAAGATAAAAACTGAAAATAAGCTTTCTGAAAAACTGCTTTGTGTTCTCTTAATTCATCTCACAGAGTTACAGCTCTCCTCTCAAGAAGCCTTTCGCTAAGACTGTTCTTGTGCAATTTAGAACGTGATATTTAGAAGCCCATAGAGGGCTATGGTGAAAAAGGAAATATCCTCCGTTAAAAACTGGAAGGAAGCTTTCTGAGAAACTGGTTTGTGTTCTGTTATTTCATCTCACAGAGTTACAGCTTTCCCCTCAAGAAGCCTTTCGCTAAGACTGTTCTTGTGGAATTTGCAAAGTGATATTTGGAAGCCGCTAGAGGTCTATGGTAAAAAAGGAAATAACTTCAGTTAAAAACTGGAAAGAAGCTTTCTGAGAAACTTCTTTGTGTTTTGTTAATTCATCTCACAGAGTTACAGCTTTCCCCTCGAGAAGTCTTTCGCTAAGACAGTTCTTGTGGAATTTGCAAAGTGATATTTGGAAGAACATAGAGGGATATGTTGAAAAAGGAAATACCCTACGATAAAAACCGAAAAGAAACTTTCTGAGAAACTGCATTGTGTTCTCTTAACTCATCTCACGGAGTTATAGCTTTAACCTCAAGAAGTCGATCACTAAGACTGTTCTTGTGGAGTTTGGAAAGTGATATTTGGAAGTTCATAGAGGTCTATGGTGAAAAAGGAAATAGCCTGAGATAAAAACTGAAAATTAGCTTTCGGAGAAACTGCTTTGTGTTCTCTTAATTCATCTCACAGAGTTACAGCTTTCCCCTCAAGAAGCCTTTCGCTAAGACTGTTCTTGTGGAATTTGCAAAGTGATATTTGGAAGTCCACAGAGGTCTATGGTGAAAAAGGAAATATCCTAACATAAAAACTGAAAAGAAGCTTTCTGAGAAATTTCTTTGCGTTCTGTTAATTCATTTCACAGAGTTACAGCTTTCCCCTCAAGAAGCCCTTTGCTAAGGCTGTTCTTGTGGAATTTGCATAGTGGTATTTGGAAGCCCATCGAGGGCTATGGTGGAAAAGGAAATATCTTACGTTAAAAACTGGAAAGAGGCTTTCTGAGAAACTGCTTTGTGTTCTGTTAATTCATCTCACAGAGTTATAGCTTTCCCCTCAAGGAGGCTTTCGCTAAGACTGTTCTTGTGGAATTTGCAAAGTGATATTTCGAAGTCCTTATAGGGCTATGGTGTAAAAGGAAATATCTTCAGTTAAAAACTCGAAAGAAGGTTTCTGATTACAGCTTTTCCCTCAAAAAGCCTTTCGCTAAGACTGTTCTTTTGGAATTTGCAAAGTGATATTTGGAAGCCCATAGAGGGCTATGGTGAAAAAGGAAATATCTTCAGTTAAAAACTGGAAAGGAGCTTTCTGAGAAACTGCTTTGTGTTCTGTTAATTCATCTCACAGAGTTACAGCTTTCCCCTCAAGAGGCCTTTTGATAAGACTGTTCTTGTGGAATATTTAAAGTGATATTTGCATGCCCATAGAGAGCTTTGACGAAAAAGGAAATATCTTCCGTTAAAAACTGGAAAGAAGCTTTCTGAAAAAATGCTTTGTGTTCTGTTAATTCATCTCACAGAGTTACAGCTTTCCCCTCAAGAAGACCTTTACTACGTCTGTTTTTGTGGAATTTGCAAAGTGATATTTCTAAGCCCATATAGGGCTATGGTTAAAAAGGAAATATCTTCAGTTAAAAACTGGAAAGAAGCTTTCTGAGAAACTGCTTTGTGTTTTGTTAATTCATCTCACAGAGTTACAGCTTTCCCCTCAAGAATTCTTTGCTAGGACTGTTGTTGTGTCATTTCGAAAGTGGATTTAGAAGGCCATAGAGGGCTATGGTGAATAAGGAAATATTTTCCGTTATACACTGGAAAGGAACTTTCTGAGAAAGTGCTTTGTGTCCTGTTAATTCATCTCACAGAGTTACAGCTTTCTCCTCAAGAAACCTTTCGCTAAGACTGTTCTTGTGGAATTTGCAAAGTGATTTTAGAAGCCCATAGAGGGTTATGGCAAAAAGGAAATATTCTAAGATAAAAACCGAAAAGAAGCTTTCTGAGAAACTGCATTATGTTCTCTTAATTCATCTCACAGAGTTATAGCTTTCCCCTCAAGAAGCCGTTCACTAAGATTGTTCCTGTTGAATTTGCAAGGTGATATTTTGAAGCCCATAGAGGGCTATGATGAAAAAGGAAATATCTTCCGTTAAAAAGTGGAAAGAATGTTTTTTAGAAACTGCTTTGTGTTCTGTTAATTAATCTCACAGATTTGCAGCTTTCCCCTGAAGATGCCTTTCACTAAGACTGTTCTTGTGGAATTTGCAAAGTGATATTTGGAAGCCCATAGAGGGCTACAGTGAAAATGGAGATATCCTAAAATAACAACCGAAAAGAAGCTTTCTGAGAAACTGCTTTGTGTTCTGGTAATTCATTTCGCAGAGGTACACCTTTCTCCTCAAGAAGCCTTTCGCTAAGACTGTTCTTGTGGAATTTGAAAAGTGATATTTCGAAGCCCATGGGGGCTATGGTGTAAACTGAAATATCTTCCGTTAAAAACTGGAAAGAAGCTTTCTGAGAAACTGCTTTGTGTTCTGTTAATTCATCTCACAGAGTCACTGCTTTCACCTCAAGAAGCCTTTCGCTAAGACTGTTCTTGTGGAATTTTCATAGTGATATTTTCAGGCCCATAGAGGGCTAAGGTGAAAAAGGAAATATCCTAAGATAAAAACTGAAAAGAAGCATTCGGAGAACCTACTTTGAGTTCTGTTAATTCATCTCACAGAGTTACAGCTTTCCCCTCAAGAAGCCTTTCGCGAAGACTGTTCCTGTGGGATTTGCAAAGTGATATTTGGAAGCCCATAGAGGGCTATGTTGAAAAAGGAAATATCTTCAGTTAAAAACTGGCAAGAAGCTTTCTGAGAAACTGCTTTGTGTTCTGTTATTTGATGTCACAGAGTTACAGCTTTCCTCTCAAGAAGACTTTCGCAAAGGCTGTTCTTGTGAATCTGCAAAGTAATATTTGGAAGACCTTAGAGTTCTATGGAAAAAAGTAAAAATCCTAAGATAAAAACTGAAACCAAATTTTCTGAGAAACTGCCTTGTGTTCTCTTAATTCATCTCACAGAGTTAACGCTTTCCCGTCAAGAACCCTTTCGCTAACACTGTTGTTGTGGAACATGCAAAGTGATATTTGGAATCCCATAGAGGGCTATGATGAAAACGGAAATATCCTAAGATGAAAACTGAAAAGAAGCTTTCTGAGAAACTGCTTTGTATTCCGTTAATTCTTCTCACAGGGTTACAGGTTTCCCCTCAAGAAGTCTTTCCCTAAGACTGTTCTTTTGGAGTTTGCATAGTGATATTTGGAAGCCCATAGGGGGTTACGGTGAAAAATGAAACATCTTCAGTTAAAAACTGGAAAGAAACTTTCTGAAAAACTGCTTTTTTTCTGTTAATTCATCTCAGAGGGTTACAGCTTTCTCATCAAGAAGCCTTTCGCTGGGACTGTTCTAGTGGAATTTGGGAAGTGATATTTGGAAGCACATAGAGTGCTATGGTGATAAAGGAAATATCTTAAGTTAAAAACTGGAAAGAAGCTTTCTGAGAAACTTTTTTGTGTTTTGTTAATTCATCTCACAGAATTACATCTTTCTCCACAAGAAGCCTTTCGCTAAGACTATTCTTGTGGAATTTGCAATGTGATATTTGAAAGCCCACAGAGGTCTATGGTGAAAAAGGAAATATCTTCAGTTAAAAACTGGAAAGAAGTCTTCTGAGAAAACGCTTTGTGTTCTGTTAATTCATCTCACAGTGTTACAGCTTTCCCCTCAAGAAACCTTTCGCTAAGACTGTTCTTGTGGAATTTGCGAGGTGATATTTGGAAGCCCTTGGAGCACTATGGTGAAAAGTAAATATCCTAAGATAAAAACTGAAAAGAAGCTTTCTGAGGAACTGCTTTCTGTTCTGTTAACTCATCTCAGAGATTTACAGCTTTCCGTTCAAGAAGCCTTTCGCAAAGACTGTTCTTTTGGAATTGGCAAAGTGATATTTGGAAGCCCATAGAGAGCTATGGTGCAAATGGAAATATCCTAAGATAAAAACCGAAAGAAGCTTTCTGAGAAACTGCTTTGTCTTCTGTTAATTCATCTCAAAGAGTTACAGCTTTCCCCTCAAGAAGCCTTTCTGTAAGACTGTTCTTGTGGAATATGCAAAATGTTATTTGGAAACCCATGGAGGTCAAAGCTGAAAATGGAATTATGGTAAGATAAAAACTGAAAAGAAGCTTTCTGGGAAATTTCTTTGTGTTCTGTTAGTTCATCTCACAGAGTTACAACTTTCCCCTCTAGAAGCCGTTCACTAATAGAGTTTTTTGTGAAATTTGCAAACTGATATTTGGAAGCCCATAGAGGGCTATGGAGAAAAAGGAAATATCCTAAGATAAAAACTGAAAAGTAGCTTTTTGAGAAACTGCTTTGTGTTCTGTTAATTCATCTCACAGTGTTACAGCATTCCCTTCAAGAAGCCTTCCCCTAAGACTGTTCTTGTGGAAGATGCAAAGTGATATTTGGAAGCCCTTAGAGAGCTATGGTTAAAAAGAAAATATCTTAACATAAAAACTGAAAAGATGCTTTGTGAAAAACTGCACTGTGTTCTCTTAATTCATCTCACAGAGTTATAGCTTACCCCTCAAGAAGCCGTTCACTAAGACTGTTCTTGTGGAATTTGTAAAGTGATATTTCGAAGCCCATAGAGGGATATGGTGAAGAGGGAAATCTCTTCCGGTAAAAACTGGAAAGAAGCTTTCTGAGTAACTGCTTTGTTGTCCGTTAATTAATCTCACAGAGCTACAGCTTTCCCCTGAAGAAGCCTTTCGTTAGGACTGTTCTTGTGGAAGTTGCAAAGTGATATTTGGAAGCCCATAGAGGGATATGGTGAAAAAGGATATATCTTACGATAAAATCTGGAAAAAAGCTTTCTGATATACTGCTTTGTGTTCTGTTAATTCAACTCACAGAGTTACAGCTTTCCCCTAAAAAGCCTTTCTCAAGAAGCCCTTCACTAAGACTATTCTTGTGGAATTTGCAAAGTGATATTTGGAAGCCCATAGAGGGTTATGGTGAAAAAGGAAATATCTTCCGATATAAACTGGAAAGAAGCTTTCTGAGAAACTGCTTTGGGTTCTATTAATTCATCTCACAGAATTACAGCTTTCCCCTCCAGAAGGCTTTCCCTAAGACTGTTCTTGTGGAATTTGCAAAGTGATATTTGGAAGCCCAAAGAGGGCTATGGTGAAAAATGGAACATCTTCTGTTAAAAACAGGGAAGAAGCTTTCTGAGAAACGGCTTTGTTTTCTGTTAATTCATCTCACAGAGTTACATCTTTCCCCTCAAGAAGTCTTTCGCTAAGACTGTTCTTGTGGAATTTGCAAAGTGTTATTCAGAAGCCCATAGAGGGGTATGGTGGAAAAGGAAATTTCTTCCTTTAAAAACTGGAAAGAAGCATTCTGAGAAACTGCTTTGTGTTCTGTTAGTTCATCTCACAGAGTTACAGCTTTCCTCTCATGAAGCCGTTCAGTAAGCATATTCTTGTGATATTTACAAAGTGATATTTGGAAGCCCATAGAGGGCTATGGTGAAAAAGGAAATATCTTCCGAGAAAAAGTGGAAAGAAACTTTCTGAAAAACAGTTTTGTGTCTGTTAATTCATCTTACAAATTTAAGCTTTCTCCTATAAAAGCCATTCGCTAAGACTGTTCTTGTGGAACTTGAAATGTGATATTAAGAAGCCCCTAGAGGACTATGGTGAAAAAGGAAATATCTTCCGTTAAAAATAGGAAAGAGGCTTTCTGAGCAATTGCTATGTGTTCTGTTAATTCAACTCAGAGAGTTACAGCTTTCCCCTCAAGAATCCTTTCGCTATGACTGTTTTTGTGGAATTTGCAAAGTGATATTTGGAAGCCCATAGAGGTCAATGGTGAAAAAGGAAATATCCTAAGAAAAAACTGAAAAGAAGCTTTCTGAAAAACTATATTGTGTTATGTTAATTCATTTCATAGACTTACAGCTTTCCCCTCATGAAGCCTTTCGCTAAGACTGTTCTTGTGGAATTTGAAAAGTGGTACTTGGAAGCCCATAGGGGGCTATGGTGATAAAGGATATAACCTCCGATAAACACTGGAAAGAGGCTTTCTGAGAAACTGCTTTGTGTTCTGTTAATTCATCTCACAGAGTTACAGCTTTCACCTCAAGAAGCCTTTCGCTAAGACTGTTCTTGTGGAATTTGCAAAGTGATATTTGGAAGCCCATAGAAGTCTATGGTACAAAAGGAAATATCCTAAGATAAAAACTGGAAAGAAGCTTTCTGAGAAACTGCTTTGTGTTCTGTTAATTTGTTTCACAGAGTTACAGCTTTCGCCTCAAGAAGCCTTTTGTTAAACCTGTTCTCATGGAATTTCCAAAGTGATATTTTGAAGCATATAGAGGGCTATGGTGAAAAAGGAAATACCTTCCGTTAAAAACTGGAAAGAAGCTTTCTGAGAAACTACTTTGTGTTCTGCTAATTCATCCCACAGAGTTACAGCTTTCTCCTCAAGAATCCTTTCGCTAACCCTGTTCTTGTGGAATTTGCAAAGTGATATTTGGAAGCCCATAGAGGGCTACGGTGAAAAAGGAAATATCTTCCGTTTAAAACTGGAAATAGGCTTTCTGTCCAACTGCTTTGTGTTCTGATAATTCAACTCACAGAGTTACAGCTTTCCCCTCAAGAACCCTTTCGCTTAGACTGTTTTTGTGGAAATTGGAAAGTGATACTTAGAATCCCATAAAGGGCTATGGTGAAAAAGGAAATATCCTAACATAATACTGAAAAGACACTTTATGAAAAACTACATTTTGTTCTGTTAATTCATCTCACAGACTTCCAGCTTTCCCCTCAAGAAGCCTTTCGCTAAGACTGTTCTCGTGGAATTTGCAAAGTGATGTTTGGAAGTCCATAGAGGGCTACGGTTAAAAAGGAAACATCTTCCGTTAAAAACTGGAAAGAAGCTTTCTGAGAAACTGCTTTGTGTTCTGTTAATTCATCTCACACAGTTACAGCTTTCCCCTCAAGAAGCCTTTCGCTGAGACAGTTCCTGTGGAATTTGCAAAGTGATATTTAGGGGCCCATGGCGGGTATGGTGAAAAAGGAAATAACTTCCGATAAAAACTGGAAAGAGGCTTTCTGAGAAACTGCTTTGTGTTCGGTCAACTCATCTCACAGAGTTACCGCTTTTCCCTCAAGTAGCCTTTCGCTAAGACTGTTCTTGTGGAGTTTGCAATGTGATATTTGGAAGCCCATAGAGGGCTATGGTGAAATGGAAATATCTTCCGTTAAAAACTGGAAAGAGGCTTTCTGAGAAACTGCTCTGTGTTCTGTTAATTCGTCTCACACAGTTACAGCTTTCCCCTCAAGAAGCCTTTCCCTAAGACAGTTCTTTTGGAATTTGCAATGTGATATTTGGAAGCCCATGCAGGGCTATGGTGAAAAAGGAAATATCTTCAGTTAAAAACTGGAAAGAAGCTTTCTGAGAAACGGCTTTGTGTTCTGTTAATTCATCTCACAGAGTTACAGCTTTCCCCTCAAGAAGCCTCTCCCTAAGACTGTTCTTTTGGAATTTTCAAAGTGATATTTGAAAGCCCTTAGAGGGCTATGGTGAAAAAGGAAATATCCTATATAAAACCTGAAAAGAAGCTTTCTGAGAAACTGCTTTGTGTTCTGTTAATTCATCTCACAGAGTTACAGCTTTCACCTAACAAAGCCATTCTTTAAGACTCTTCTTGTGGAATTTGCAGAGTGATATTTGGAAGCCCATAGAGGGCTATGGTGATAAAGGAAATATCCTACAATTAAAACCGAAAAGAAGCTTTCTGAGAAACTGCATTGTGTTCTATTAATTCATCGCACGGAGTTGTAGCTTTCCCCTCAAGTAGCCGATCACTAAGACTGTTCTTGTGGAATTTGCAAGGTGATATCTGGAGTCCCATAGAGGGCTTGGGTGAGAAATGAAATATCATCCGTTAAAAACTGGAAAGAGACTTTCTGAGAAACTGCTTTGTGTTCTGTTAATTCATCTCACAGAGTTACACCTTTCCCCTCAAGAAGCCTTTCGCTAAGACTGTTTTGTGGAATTTGCAAAGTGATATTTGGAAGCCCATAGAGGTCTATGGTGCAAAAGGAAATATCTTCAGTTAAAAACTGGAAAGAAGCTTTCTGAGAAATTGCTTTGTGTTCTGTTAATTTATCTCACAGAGTTACAGCTTTCCACTGAGGAAGCCTTTCGCTAAGACTGTTCTTCTGGAATTTGGAAAGTGATATTTAGAAGCCCATAGAGGGCTAGGGTGAAAAAGGAAATATCCTGAGGTAAAAACTGAAAAGAAGCTTTCTGAGAAACTGCTTTGTGTTCTGTTAATTAATCTCGCAGACTTACAGCTTTCCCCTCAAGAAGTCTTTCACTAAGACGGTTCTTGTGGAATTTTCAATGTGATATTTGGAAGCTCATGGGGGGCTATGGTGAAAAAGGAAATATGTTCTGTTAAAAACTCGGAAAAAGCTTTCTGATTACAGCTTTCCCCTCAAGAAGCCTTTCTCTAATACTGTTCTTGTGGAAATTGCAAGGTGATATTTGAAAGCTCATAGACGTCTATGGTGAAAAATGAAACATCTTGAGTAAAACCTGGAAAGAAGCTTCCTGAGAATGTGCTTTGTGTTCTGTTAATTCGTCTCACAGAGTTACAGCTTTCCCCTCAAGAAGCCTGTCGCTAAGACTGTTGTTGTGGAATTTGCAAAGTGATATTTGGAAGCCCATAGAGGGCTATGGTGAAAAAGGGAACATCTTCTGTTAAAAACAGGAAAGAAGCTTTCTGAGAAACGACTTTGCTTTCTGATAATTCATCACACAGAGTTACATCTTTCCCCTCAAGAAGTCTTTCGCTAATTCTCTTCTTGTGCAATTTGCAAAGTGATATTTGGACGTCCTTAGGGGGCTGTGGTGATAAAGGAAATATCTTCAGTTAAAAACTGGAAAGAAGCTTTCTGAGAAACTGCTTTGTGTTCTGTTAATTCATCTCACAGAGTTACAGCTTTCCCCTCAAGAAGCCTTTCGCTGAGACTGTTCTTGTGGAATTTGCAAAGTGATATTTCGAAACCCTTAGACGGCTATGGTGAAAATGGAAGTATCCTAAGGCAAAAACAGTAAAGAAGCTTTCTGAGAAACAGCTTTGTATTCTGTTAGTTAACTCACAAATTTACAGCCTGCCCCTCAAGTACCTTTCCCTAAGGCTGTTCTTGTGGAATTTGCAAAGTGATTTTTTAAGCCTAAAGAGGGCTACGGTGAAAAAGGAAATATCCTCAGTTAAAAACTGGAAAGAAGCTTTCTGAGAAACTGCTTTGTATTCTGTTACTTCCTCTCACCGAGTTACGGCTTTCCCCTCAAGAAGCCTTTCGCTAGGACTGTTCTTGTGCAAAGTGATATTTGGAAGCCCGTAGAGGGATATGGTGAAAAAGGAAATATTTTCCGTTAAACACTGGAAAGAATCTTTCTGAAAAACTCCTTTGTGGTCTGTTAATTCATCTCACAGAGTTACAGCTTCTCCTCAAGAAACCATTCGCTAAGACTGTTCTTGTGGAATTTGCAAGGTGATATTTGGAAGTCCTTAGAGGGCTATGGTTGAAAAGGAACAATCTTCCGTTAACAACTCTAAAGAAGCTTTCTTAGAGACTGCTTTGTGTTCTGTTAATTCATCTCACAGAGATACAGCTTTCCCCTCAAGAAGACTTTCGCTAAGACTGTTCTTGTGAAATTTGCAAAGTGATATTTGGAAGCCCATAGGGGGCTATTGTGTAAAAGGAAACATCTTCAGTTAAAAACTGGAAAGAATCTTTCTGAGAAACTGCTTGGTGTTCTGTTAATTCATCTCAGAGTTACAGCGTTCCCCTCAAGACGCCTTTCGCTAAGGCTGTTCTTGTGGAAATTGCTAAGTGATATTTGGAAGCTCGTAAGGTCTATGGTGAAAATGGAAATATCTTCAGTTAACTACTTGAAAGAAGCTTTCTGAGAAACTGCTTTGTGTTCTGCTAATTCATCTAACAGAGTTACAGCTTTCCCCTCAAGAAGCCTATCACTAAGTCTATTCTTGTGGAATTTGCAAAGTGATATTTCAAAGCCCATAGAGTACTACGGTGTAAATGGAAATATCCTAAGATAAAAACCGAAAAGAACCTGTCTGAGAAACTGCTTTGTGTTCTGTTAGTTCATCTCACAGAGTTACAGCTTTCCCCTCAAGAGGCCGTTGACTAAGACTGTTCTTGTGAAATTTGCAATGTTATATTTGGGAGACCATAGAAGGCTATGGTGAAAAAGGAAATATCTTCCGTTAAATACAGGAAAGAAGCTTTCTGAGAAACTTCCTTGTGTTCTGTTAATTAATCTCACTGAGTTACAGCTTTCCCCTCAAGAATCCTTTCGCTAAGACTGTTCTTGTGTGATTTGCAAATTGATATTTGGAAGCCCACAGAGGGCTGTGGTGAAAAGGGAAATATCTTCTGTTACAAACTGGAAAGAAGCTTTAAGAGAAACTTCTTTGTGTTTTGTTAATTCATCTCACAGAGTTACAACTTTCTCCTTAAGAAGCCTATCGCTAAGACTGTTCTTGTGGAATTCGAAAAGGGATATTTGGAAGCCCATAGAGGGCTATAGTGAAAATGGAAGTATCCTAAGATAAAAACCGAAAAGAAGCTTTCCGAGAAACTGCTTTGTGTCTGTCATTTCATCTCTCAGACTTACAGCTTTCTCTTCAAGAACCCTTTCGCTAAGACTGTTCTTGTGGAATATGCAAGGTGATAATTGGAAGCCCATAGAGGGCTATGGTGGAAAAGGAAATATCTTCAGTTAAAAACTGGAAAGAAGCTTTCTGAGAAACTGCTTTGTGTTCTGTTAATTCATCTCACAGAGTTACAGCTTTCCCTTCAAGAAGCCTTTCGCTAACACTCTTCCTGTGGAATTTCCAAAGTGTTATTTGGAAGCCCATAGAGGGCTATGGTGAAAAATGAAATATCTTCCGATAAAAACTGGAAAGAAGCTTTCTGAGAAGCTGCTCAGTGTTCTGTTAATTCATCTCACGGAGTTACTGCGTTCCCATTAAAAAGCCTTTGGCTAAGACTGTTCTTGTGGCATTTACAAAGTGATATTTCGAAGCCGATAGAGGGTTATGGTGAAAAAGGAAATATCTTCCTTTAAAAACTGGAAAGAATCCTTCTGAGAAACTGCTTTGTTTTCTGTTAATTCATCTCACAGATTTACTGCCTTCCCCTCAAGAAGCCTTTCGCTAAGACTGTTCTTATGGAATTTTCAAAGTGATATTTGGAAGCCCATAGTGGGTTTTGGTAAAAAAGGATATATCTTCCACTAAAAACAGGAAAGAAGCTCTCTGAGAAACTGCTTTGTGTTCTGATAACTCATCTAACGGAGTTACAGCATTCCCTTCAAGAAGCCTTTCCTAAGTCTGCTTCTGTGGAATTTGCACAGTGATATTGGAAGAATATAGAGGACTATGGTGAAAAAGGAAATACCTTCCGTTAAAAACGGGAAAGAAGCTTTCTGAGAAACTAATTTGTTTTCTGTTAATTCATCTCACAGAGTTACAGCTTTCCCTTAAAGAAGCCTTTCGCTAAGTCTGTTTTTGTGGAATTTACAAAGTGATATTTGGAAGCCCATAGTGGGCTATGTTGAAAAAGGAATTATCTTCCGTTAAAAACGGGAAAGAAGATTTCAGAGAATCTCCTTTTTGTTCTGTTAATAAATCTCACAGAGTTACAGCTTTCCCCTCAAGAAGCCTTTCGCTAAGACTGTTCTTGTGGAATTTGCAAAGTGATATTTGGAAGCCCATAGAGGTCTAAGGTGAAAAAGGAAATATCCTAAGATAAAAACTGGAAAGAAGCTTTCTGAGAAATTCTTTGTGTTCTGTTAATTCATCTCACAGAGTTACTGCGTTCCCCTCAAGAAGCCTTTCACGAAGACTATTCTTGTGGAATTTGAAAAGTGATATTTGGAAGCCCACAGAGGGTTATGGTGAAAAAGGAAAATCTTCTCTTAAAAACTGGAAAGAAGCTTTCTGAGAAACTGCTTTGTGTTCGGTTAATTCATCACACAGTTACTGCTTTCTCCTCAAAAAGCCTTTCGCTAACACTGTTCTTATGCAATTTGCAAAGTGATATTTGGAAGCCCTTAGAGGGTTAAGGTGAAAAAGGAAATATCTACCGTTAAAAACTGTAAAGAAGCTTTCTGAGAAACTTCTTTGTGTTCTCTTAGTTCATCTCACAGACTTACAGCTTTTCCTAAAGAAGCCTTTCGCTGAGACTGTTCTTGTGGAATTAGCAAAGCGATATTTGGAAGCCCGTAGAGGGCTATAGTGAAAAAGGAAATATCTTCCATTAAAAACTGGAAGGAAGCTTTCTGAGAAACTGCTCTCTGTTCTGTTAATTCATCTCACAGAGTTACTACTCTCCCAGCAAGAAGCCATTCTCTAAGACTCTTCTTGTGGATTTTGCAAAGTGATATTTGGAAGCCCATAGAGGGCTATGGTGAAAAAGAAAATATCTTCCATTAAAAACTGGAAAGAAGCTTTCTGAGAAACTGCGTTGCGTTCTGTTAATTCATCTCACAGAGTTGCAGCATTCCCTTCAAGAAGCCTGTCGCTAAGTCTGTTTTTGTGGAGTTTGCACAGTGATATTTGGAAGCCCATAGACGACTACGGTGAAAAAGGAAATATCTTCCGTTAAAACTGGAAAGAAGCTTACTGAGAAAGTGCTTTGTGTTCTGTTACTTCATCTCACAGAGTTACAGCATTCCCTTCAAGAAGCCTTTCGCTAAGTCTGTTCTTGTGGAATTTGCAAAGTGATATTTGGAAGCCCATAGAGGGCTATGGTGAAAAAGTAAATATCTTCCGTAAAAAACTGGAAAGAAGCTTTCTGAGAAAGTGCTTTGTGTTCTGTTAATTCATCTCACAGATTTACTGCGTTCCCCTCAAGAAGCATTTCGCTAAGACTGTTCTTGTGGAATTTGCAAAGTGATATTTGGAAGCACATAGAGGGATATAGTGAAAAAGGAAATATCTTCAGTTAAAAACTGGAAAGAAGCTTACTGAGGAACTGCTTTGTGTTCTGTTAATTCATGTCACAGTGTTACAGCTTTCCCTTCAAGAAGACTTTCGCTAAGTCTGTACTTGTCGAATTTGCAATGCGATATTTGGAAGCCCATAGAGGGCTATGGTGAAAAAGGAAATCCATCCCTTAAAAACTGGATAGAAGTTTTCTGAGAAACTGCTTTGTGTTCGATTAATTCATCTCACAATTACTGCTTTTCCCTCAAAAAGCCTTTCGCTAAGACACTTATTGTGGAATTTGCAAAGTGAAATTTGGAAGCCCATAGAGGGTTAAGGTGAAAAAGGTAATATCTTCCGTTAAAAACTGGCAAGAAGCTGTCTGAGAAACTGCTTTGTGTTCTGTTAATTCATGTCACAGTGTTTCAGTTTTCCCCTCAAGAAGCCTTTCGCGAAGACTGTTCTTGTGGAATTTGCACAGTTATATTTGGAAGTCCGTAGAGGGCTACGGTGAAAAAGGAATTATCTTCCGTTAAAAACTGGAAAGAAGCTTTATGAGACACTGCTCTGTGTTCTGTTAATTCATCTCACAGAGTTACAGCTTTCCCTTCAAGAATCCTTTTGCTAAGTGTCTTCTTGTGGAATTTTAAAAGTGATATTTGGAAGCCCATAGAGCGCTATGGTAAAAAAGGAAATATCCTCCGTTAAAAACTGGAAAGAAGCTTACTGAGATACTGCTCTATGTTCGGTTAATTCATCTCACAGAGTTACTTATTTCCCATCAAGAAGACTATCGCTAAGACTGTTCTTGTGGAATTTACAAAGTGATATTTGGAAACCCTTAGAGGGCTATGGTGAAAAAGGAAATATCTTCCTTTAAAAACAGGAAAGAAGCTTTCTGAGAAACTGATTTGTGTTCCGTTAATTCATCTAACAGAGTTACTGCGTTCCCCACAAGAAGCTTTTCACTAAGACTGTTCTTGTGGAATATGCAAAGTGATATTTCGAAGCCCATAGAGGGATATGGTAAAAAAGGATATATCTTCCGTTAAAAACTGAAAAGAAGCTTTGTGAGAAACTGCTTTGTGTTCTGTTAATTCATCTCACAGAGTTACAGCTTTCCCTTCAAGAAGCCTTTCGCTAAGACTGTTCTTGTGGAATTTGCAATGTGATATTTAGAAGCCCACATAGGGCTATGGTGAAAAAGGAATTATCTTCCGTTAAAAACTGGAAAGAAGCTTTATGAGACACTGCAATGTGTTCTGTTAATTCATCTCACAGAGTTACAGCTTTCCCTTCAAGAATCCTTTTGCTAAGAGTCTTCTTGTGGAATTTTAAAAGTGATATTTGGAAGCCCATAGAGCGCTATGTTAAAAAAGGAAATATCCCCCGTTAAAAACTGGAAAGAAGCTTACTGAGATACTGCTCTATGTTCGGTTAATTCATCTCACAGAGTTACTTCTTTCCCATCAAGAAGACTATCGCTAAGATTGTTCTTGTGGAATTTACAAAGTGATATTTGGAAACCCTTAGAGGGCTATGGTGAAAAAGGAAATATCTTCCTTTAAAAACAGGAAAGAAGCTTTCTGAGAAACTGATTTGTGTTCCGTTAATTCATCTAACAGAGTTACTGCGTTCCCCACAAGAAGCTTTTCGCTAAGACTGTTCTTGTGGAATTTGCAAAGTGATATTTCGAAGCCCATAGAGGGATATGGTAAAAAAGGATATATCTTCCGTTAAAAACTGAAAAGAAGTTTTGTGAGAAACTGCTTTGTGTTCTGTTAATTCATCTCACAGAGTTACTGCTTTCCCTTCAAGAAGACTTTCGCTAAGACTGTTCTTGTGGAATTTGCAATGTGATATTTAGAAGCCCACATAGGGCTATGGTGAAAAAGGAAAATCTTCCATTAAAAATTGGAAAGAAGCTTTCTGAGAAACTGCTTTGTTTTCGGTCAATTCATCTCACAGTTACTGCTTTCCCCTCAAGAACCCTTTCGCTAAGACTGTTCTTGTGTAATTTGCAAAGTGATATTTGGAAGCCCATAGAGGGTTAAAGGTGAAAAAGGAAATATCTTCCGTTAAAAACTGGTAAGAAGCTTTCTGAGAAACTGCTTTGTGTTCTGTTAATTCATCTCACATAGTTACAGCATTCCCCTGAAGAATCCTATAGCGAAGACTGTTCTTGTGGAATTTGCAAAGTGATCTTTCCAAGTCCATAGAAGGCTATGGTGAAAAAGGAAATATCTTCCGTCAAAAAGTGGAAAGAAGCTTTCTGAGAAATTGCTTTGTGTTCTGTTTACTCATCTCACAGAGTGACTGCATTCCTCTCAAGAAGCCTTTCGCAAAGACTGTTCTGTGGAATTCGTAAAATAATATTTGGAAGCCCATAGAGGGTTATGGTGAAAAAGGAAAATCTTCCCTTAAAAACTGGAAAGTAGCTTTCTGAGAAACTGGTTAGTGTTCGGTAAATTCATCTCACAGTTACTGCTTTCCCATCAAGAAGCCTTTCGCTAAGACTGTTCTTGTGGAATTTGAAAAGTGATATTTGGAAGCCCATAGAGGGTTAAGAGTCCCCTCCAGAAGCCTTTCGCTAAGACTGTTCTTGTGGAATTTGCCAAGTGATATTTGGAAGCACATAGAGGGATATAGTGAAAAAGGAAAAATCTTCAGTTAAAAACTGGAAAGAAGCTTTCTGAGGAACTGCTTTGTTTTCTGTTAATTCATCTCACAGAGTTTCAGCTTTCCCTTCAAGAAGCCTTTCGCTAGGTCTGTTCTTGTGGAATTTACAATGCGATATTTGGAATTCCATAGAGGGCTATGGTGAAAAATTAAAATCTTCCCTTTAAAACTGGAAAGAAGCTTTCTGAGAAACTGCTGTGTGTTCGGTTACTTCATCTCACTATTACTGCTTTTCCCTCAGGAAGCCTTTCGCTAAGACTGTTCTTGTGTAATTTCCAAAGTGATATTTGGAAGCCCACAGAGGGTTAAAGGTGAAAAGAAAATACCTTCCGTTAAAATCTAGAAAGAAGCATTCTGAGAAACTGCTTTGTTTTCTGTTAATTCATCTCTCAGAGTTACAGCTTTCCCCTGAAGAATCCTTTCGCGAAGACTCTTCTTGTGGAATTTGCAAAGTGATCTTTGGAAGTCCATAAGGGGCTATGGTGAAAAAGGAAATATCTTCCGTTAAAAACTGAAAAGACGCTTTCTGAGAAACGGTTTTGTGTTCTGTTAATGCATCTCACAGAGTTACAGCTTTCTCTTCAAGAAGCCTTTCGCTAAGTCTGTTTTTGTGGAATTTGCACAGTGATATTTGGAAGCCCATAGAGGACTATGGTGAAAAAGGAAATATCTTCCGTTAAAATCTTGAAAGAAACTTTCTGAGAACTCCTTTGTGTTCTGTTATTTCATCTCACAGAGTTTCACCTTTCCCCTCAAGAAGCCTTTCGCTAAGTCTGTTCTTGTGGAATTTGCAAAGTGATATTTGGAAGCCCTAAGAGGGATATGGTGAAAAAGGAAATATCTTCTGTTAAAAACTGGAAAGAAGGTTTCAGAGAAACTCCTTTGTGTTCTGTTAATTCATCTAACAGAGTTAAAGCTATCCCCTCAATAAACCTTTCGCTAAGACTGTTCTTGTGGAATTGACAAGGTGATATCTGGAATCCCATAGAGGGCTACGGTGAAAAAGAAAATATCTCCCGTTAAAAACTGGAAAGAAGCTTTCTGAGAAACTGCTTTGTGTTCTGTTAATTCATCTCATAGAGTTACAGCTTTCCCTTCAAGAAGCCTTTCGCTAAGTCTGTTCTTGTGGAATTTGCAAAGTGAAATTTGGAAGCCCATAGTAGGCTATAGTGAAAAAGGAAATATCTTCCATTAAAAACTGGAGAGAAGCTTTCTGAGAAACTGCTTAGTGTTCTGTTAATTCATCTTACAAAGTCACTGCTTTCACCTCAAGAAGCCTTTCGCTAAGACTGTTATTGTGGAATTTTCATAGTGATATTTTCAAACCCATAGAGGGCTAAGGTGAAAAAGGAAATATCCTAAGATAAAAACTGAAAAGAAGCATTCTGAGAAACTACTTTGTGTTCTGTTAATTCATCTCACAGTGTTACAGCTATCCCCTGAAGAAGCCTTTCGCGAAGAGTCTTCTTGTGGAATTTGCAAAGAGATATTTGGAAGCCCATAGAGGGTTAAGGTGAAAAAGGAAATATCTTCAATTAAAAACTGGTAAGAAGCTTTCTGAGAAACTGCTTTGTGTTCTGTTAATTCATCTCACAGAGTTACAGCTTTCCCCTCAAGAAGACTTTTGCGAAGACTGTTCTTGAGGAATTTGCAAAGTGATATTTGGAAGTGCATAGAGGGCTACGGTGAAAAAGGAAATATCTTCCGTTAAAAACTGGATAGAAGCTTTGTGAGAAACTGCTTTGTGTTCTGTTAATTCATCTCACAGAGTTACAGCTTTTCCTTCAAGAAGCGTTTCGCTAAATCTATTTTTGTGGAATTTTCGCAGTGTTATTTGGAAGCCCATAGAGACTATGGTGAAAAAGGAATTATCTTCCGTTAAAAACTGGAAAGAAGCTATCTGACAAACTCCTTTGTGTTCTGTTAATTCATCTCACAGAGCTACTGCATTCCCCTCAAGAAGCCTTTCGCTAAGACTGTTCTTGTGAAATTTGCAAAGTCATATTTTTAAGCCCATAGAGGGCTATGGTGGAAAAGGAAATATCTTCCGTTAAAAACTGGAAAGAAGCTTTATGAGAAACTGCTTTGTGTTCTGTTAATTCATCTCACAGAGTCACTGCTTTCACCCCAAGAAGCCTTTCGCTAAGAGGGTTCTTGTGGAATTTTCATAGTGATATTTAAAAGCCCATAGAGGGCTAAAGTGAAAAGGGAAATATCCTAATATAAAAACTGAAAAGAAGCATTCTGAGAAACTACTTTGTGTTCTGTTAATTCATCTCACGGAGTTACAGCTATCCCCTGAACAAGCCTTTCGCGAAGACTCTTCTAGTGGAATTTGCAAAGTGATATTTGGAAGCCCTTAGAGGGCTATGGTGAAAAAGGAAATATCTTCCCTTAAAAACTGCAAAGAAGCTTTCTGTGAAACTGCTCTGTGTTCTGTTAATTCATCTCACCGAGTTACACCTTTCCCCTCAAGAAGCCTTGCACTAAGACTGTTCTTGTGGAATTTTCAAAGTGATATTTGGAAGCCCATAGAGAGCTATGGTGAAAAAGGAAATATCTGTCGTTAAAAACAAGAAAGAAGCTTTCTGAGAAATTGCTTTGTGTTCTGTTTATTCATCTCACAGAATTATTGCATTCCTCTCAAGAAGCCTTTCTGAAAGACTGTTCTTGTGTCATTTTAAAAATAATATTTGGAAGCCCATAGAGGGTTATGGTGAAAAAGTAAAATCTTCCCTTAAAAACTGGAAAGCAGCCTTCTGAGAAACGGATTTTTGTTCTCTTATTTCATCTCACAGAGTTACCGCTTTCCCCTCAAGAAGCGTTTCGCTAAGACTGTTCTTGTGGAATTTGCAAAGTGATGTTTGGAAGCCCATAGAAGTCTATGCTGAAAATGGAAATCTCTTTCGTTAAAAACTGGAAAGAAGCTATCTGAGAAACGGATTTTTGTTCTCTTATTTCATCTCACAGAGTTACAGCTTTCCCCTCAAGAAGCCTTTCTCTAAGACTGTTCTTGTGTAATATGCAAAGTAATATTTGGAAGCCCATAGAGGGCTATGGTGAAAAAGGAAATTTCTTCCGTTAAAAACTGGGAAGAAGCTTTCTGGGAAACGGCTTTGTGTTCTGTCAATTCATCTCACAGAGTTACAGCTTTCCCCTCAAGAAGCGTTTCGCTAATAATGTTCTTGTGGAACTGGCAAAGTGATATTTGGAAGCCCATAGAGGGCTATGGTGAAAAAGGAAATAACTTCAGTGAAAAACTGAAAAGAAGCACTCTGAGAAACTGCGTGGTGTTCTGGTAATTCATCTCACAGAGTTACATCATTCCTCTCAAGAAGCCTTTCAATAAGACTGTTCTTGTGGAATTTGCAAAGTGATCATTGGAAGCCCAAACAGGGCTATGGTGAAAAAGGAAATACCTTCCGTTAAAAATTGGAAAGAAGCTTTCTGCGAAACGGCTTTGTGTTCTGTTAAGTCATCTCACAGATTTACAGCTTTCCCCTCAAGAAGACATTCGCTAAGACTGTTGTTGTGGAATTTGCAAAGTGGTATTTGGAAGGCCATAGAGGGCTATGGTGAAAAAGTAAATATCCTCTGTTAAAAAGTGGAAAGAAGCTTTCTCACAGTCTGTGTTGTGTTCTGTTATTTAATCTGACAGAGTTAGAACTTTCCCCGCAAGAAGTCTTTCGCTAAGACTGTTCTTATGGAATTTTCAAAGTGATATTTGGAGCCCATAGAGGGCTATGTTGAAAAAGGAAATATCTTCAGTTAAAAAGTGGAAAGAAACTTTCTGAGAAACTGCTTTGTGTTCTGTTAATTCATCTCACAGAGTTACAGCTTTCCCCCAAGAAGCCTTTTGGTAAGACTGTTCTTGTGGAATTTGCAAAGTGATATTTGGAAGCCCAAAGACGTCTACCGTGAAAAAGAAAATATCTTTCGTTAAAAACTGGAAAAAAGCTTTCTGAGAAACTGCTTTGTGTTCTCTTAATTCATTTCACAGAGTTACAGCTTTCCCCTCAAAAAGCCTTTCGATAAGACTGCTCTTGTGGAATTTTCAAAGTGATATTTGGAAGTCCTTAGAGGGCTATGGTGAAAAAGGAAATATCTTCAGTTAAAAACTGGAAGTAAGCTTTCTGAGAAACTGCTTTGTGTTCTGTTAATTCATCTCACATAGTTACAGCTTTCCCCTCAAGAAGCCTTTCACTACGACTGTTCTTGTGCAATTTGCAAATTGATATTTGGGAGCCAAAAAAGGGCTATGGTGAAAAAGGAAATATCTTAAGTTAAAATCTGGAAAGAAGCTTTCTGAGAAACTGCTTTGTGTTCTGTTAATTCATGTCACAGAGTTACAGCTTTCCCTTCAAGAAGCCTTTCGCTAAGGCTGTTCTTGGGGAATTGGCAAAGTGATATTTGGAAGCCCATAGAGGGCTATGGAGAGAATGGAAATATCTTCAGTTAAAAACTGGAAAGAAGCTTTCTGAGAGACTGCTTTGTGTTCTGTTATTTCATCTCACAGAGTTACAGCATTCCCCTCAAGAAGCCTTTCGCTAAGACTGTTCTTGTGGAATTTGCAAAGGGATATTTCGAAACCCATAGAGGGCTATTTTGAAAAAGGCAATATCTTCCTTTAATAACTGGAAAGAAGCTTTCTGAGAAACTGCTTTGTGTTCGGTTAATTCAACTCACAGTGTTACAGCTTTTCCTTCATGAGGCCTTTCGCTAAGGCTGTTCTTGTGGAATTTGCAAAGTGATATTTGGAAGACCATAGAGGCTATATGGAAAAAGGAATTATCTTCAGTTAAAAACTGGAAAGAAGCTGTCTGAGAAACTGCTTTGTGTTCTGTTAATTCATCTCACAGAGTTACAGCTTTCCCTTCAACAATCCTTTTGCTAAGTCTGTTCTTGTGGAATTTGCAAAGTGATATTTGGAAGCCATTGGCGGCTACGGAGAAAAAGGAAATATCTTTAGTTAAAAACTCGAAGGAAGCTTTCTGAGAAACTGCTTTCTGTTCTGTTAATTCACCTCACAGAGTTACTGCTTTCCCTTCAAGAAGCCTTTCACTAAGGCTGTTATTATGGAATTTGCAAAGTGATATTTGTAAGTCCTTAGAGGGCGATGATGAAAAAGGAAATATCTTCCGTTAAAAACCGGAAAGAAGCTTTCTAGAAATTGCTTTGTGCTCTCTTAATTCATCTCACTGAATTACAGCATTCCCCTCAAGAAGCCTTTCGCTAAGACTGTTCTTGTGGAATTTGCAAAGTGATATTCAGAAGCCCATAGAGGGCTATGGTGAAAAAGAAAATATCTTCCGTTAAAAACAGGAAAGATTTTTTCTGAGTTACAGCTTTCCCTTCAAGAAGCCTTTTGCTAAGGCTGTTCTTGTGGAATTTGCAAAGTGATAATTGGAAGCCCATAGAGGGCTATGGTGAAAAAGGAAATATCTTCCGTTAAAAACTGGAAAGAAGCTTTCTGAGAAACAGCTTTGTGTTCTCTTAATTCATCTCACAGATTTACAGCTATCCCCTCAAGAAGCCTTTCGCTAAGACTGTTCTTGTGGAATTTGCAAAGTTATATTTGTAAGCCCATAGAGGGCTACGGTGAAAAAGGAAATATCTTCCGTTAAAAACGGGAAAGAAGCTTTCTGAGAAACTACTTTGTGTTCTGTTAATTCATGTCGCCGATTTACAGCTTTCCCCTCAACAAGCCTTTTGCTAAGACTGTTTTTGTGGAATTGGCAAAGTGATATTTCGAAGCCCTTAGATGGCTATGGTGTAAAAGGAAATATCTTCCGTTAAAAATTGGAAAGAAACTTTCTGAGAAACTGTTTCGTGTTCTGTTAATTCATCTCACAGAGTTACTGCTTTCCCCTCATGAAGCCTTTCGCTAAGACTGTTCTTGTGGAATTTGCAAAGTGATATTTGGAAGCCCATAGAGGGCGATGGTGAAAATGGAATTATCTTCCGTTAAAAACTGGGAAGAAGCTTTCTGAGAAACTGCTTTGTGTTCTTTAATTCATCTCACAGAGTTACAGCTTTCCCCTCCAGAAGCCTTTCGATAAGACTGTTCTTGTGTAATTTGCAAAGTGATATTTGGAAGCCCATAGAGGGCTATGGTGAAAAAGGGAATATCTTCAGTTAAAAACTGGAAAGTAGCTTTCAGAGAAACAGCGTTGTTTTCCGTTAATTCATCAGACAGTGTTACAGCTCTCCCCTCAAGAAGCCTTTCGCTAAGACTGTTCTTCTGTAATTTGCAAAGTGATATTTGGAAGCCCATAGAGGGCTATGGTGAAAAGGAAATATCTTCCGTTATAAACGGGAAAGAGGCTTTCTGAGAAACTGCTCTGTGTTCTGCTAATTCGTCTCACACAGTTACAGCTTTCCCACCAAGAAGCCTTTCCCTAAGACAGTTCTTTTGGAATGTGCAATGTGTTATTTGGAAGTCCATGCAGGGCTATGGTGAAAAATGAAATATCTTCAGTTAAAAACTGGAAGGAAGCTTTCTGAGAAACTGCTTTGTGTTCTGTTAATTCATCTCACAGAGTTACAGCTTTCCCCTCAAGAAGCCTCTCCCTAAGACTGTTCTTGTGGAATTTTCAAAATGATATTTGAAAGCCCTTAGAGGGCTATGGTGAAAAAGGAAATATCCTACATAAAACCTGAAAAGAAGCTTTCTGAGAAACTGATTTGTGTTCTGTTAATTCATCTCACAGAGTTACAGCTTTCACCTAAATAAGCCATTCAATAAGACTGTTCTTGTGGAATTTGCAAAGTGATATTTGGAAGCAAATAGAGGGCTATGGTGAAAAAGGAAATATCCTACAATAAAAACCGAAAAGAAGCTTTCTGAGAAGCTGCATTGTGTTCTATTAATTCATGGCAAAGAGTTGTAGCATTCCCCTCAAGAAGCCGATCACTAAGATTGTTCTTGTGGAATTTGCAAGGTGATATCTAGAAGCCCATAGAGGGCTTTGCTGAGAAAGGAAACATCTTCCGTTAAAAACTGGAAAGCGACTTTCTGAGAAACTGCTTTGTGTTCTGTTAATTCATCTCACAGAGTTACAGCTTTCACCTAAAGAAGCCATTCAATAAGACTGTTCTTGTGGAATTTGCAAAGTGATATTTGGAAGCCTATAGAGGGCTATGGTGAAAAAGGAAATATCCTACAACAAAAACCAAAAGAAGCTTTCTGAGAAACTGCATTGTGTTCTATTAATTCATCGCACGGAGTTGTAGCATTCCCCTCAAGAAGCCGATCACTAAGATTGTTCTTGTGGAATTTGCAAGGTGATATCTAGAAGCCCATAGAGGGCTTTGGTGAGAAAGGAAATATCTTCCGTTAAAAACTGGAAAGAGACTTTCTGAGAAACTGCGTTGTGTTCTGTTAATTCATCTCACAGAGTTACACCTTTCCCCTCAAGAAGGCTTTCGGTAAGACTGTTCTTGTGGAATTTGCAAAGTGATATTTGGAAGCCCAAAGAGGTCTACCGTGAAAAGGAAAATATCTTCCGTTAAAAACTGTAAAAAAGCTTTCTGAGAAACTGCTTTGTGTTCTGTTAATTCATTTCACAGAGTTACAGCTTTCCCCTCCAAAAGCCTTTCGATAAGACTGCTCTTGTGGAATTTTCAGAGTGATATTTGGAAGCCCTTAGAGGGCTATGGTGAAAAAGGAAATATCTTCAGTTAAAAACTCGAAGGAAGCTTTCTGAGAAACTGCTTTGTGTTCTGTTAATTCATCTCACATAGTTACAGCTTTCCCCTCAAGAAGCCTTTCACTACGACTGTTCTTGTGCAATTTGCAAATTGATATTTGGGAGCCGAAAGAGGGCTACGGTGAAAAAGGAAATATCTTAAGTTAAAATCTGGAAAAAAGCTTTCTGAGAAACTGCTTTGTGTTCTGTTAATTTATCTCAAAGAGATACAGCTTTCCCCTCAAGAAACCTTTTGCTAAGACTGTTCTTGTGCTATTTTCAAGGTGATATTTGGAAGCCAGAAGAGGGCTATTGTGAAATAGAAAATATCTTCAGTTAAAATGTGGAAATAAGCTTTCTAAGAAACTGTTTGTGTTCTGTGAATTCATCTCACAAAGTTACAGATGTCCCGTCAAAAAGCCTTTCACTAAGACGGCTCTTGTGGAATTTTCAAAGTGATATTTGGAAGCCCATAGGAGGCTATGGTGAAAACCGAAATATCCTAAGATAAAAACTGAAAAGCAGCTTTCTGAGAAACTGCTTTTTGTTCTGTTAATTCACCTCACAGAGTTACATCTTTCCCCTCAAGAAGCCTTTCTCTAAGACTGTTCTTGTGGAATTTGCATAGTGATATTTGGAAGGCGATAGAGGGCTACGGTGAAAGAAGAAATATCTTCTGTTAAATACTGGAAAGAAGCTTTCTGAGAAACTGCTTTGTGTTCTGTTAATTTATCTTATAGAGATAAACTTTCCCCTCAAGAAGCCTTTCTGTAAGGCTCTTCTTGTTTAATTTGCAAAGTGATATTTGGAAGCCCATAGAGGGCTATGGTGAAAAAGGAAATATCCTCAGTTAAAAAGTTGAAAGGAGATTTCTGAGAAACTGCTTTGTGTTTTGTTAATTCATCTCATAGAGTTACTGCTTTCCGCTCAAGAAGCCTTTCGCTAAGACTGTTCCTCTGGAATATGCAAAGTGTTATTTTGGAGCCCATAGGGGGCTACGGTGAAAAGGAAATATCTTCAGTTTAAAACTGGAAAGAAGATTTTTGAGAATCTGCTTTGTGTTCTTTAAATTCATCTCACAGAGTAACAGCTTTCCCCTCTAGTAGCCTTTCGTTAAGACTGTTCTTGTGGAATTTGCAATGTGATATATGGAAGCCCATAGACGGCTATGGTGAAAAAGGAAATATCTTCCGTTAAAACTCTGAAGAAGCATTCTGTGAAACTGCCGTGTGTTCTGTTAATACATCTCACCGAGATACAGCTTTCCCCTCAAGAAGCCTTTCGCAAAGACTGTTCTTGTGTGATTTTCTAAGTGATATTTGGAAACCCATAGAGGCTTAAGGGGAAAAAGGAAATCTCTTCGGTTGAAAACTGCAAAGAAGCTTTCTGAGAAACAGCTCTGTGTTCTGTTAATTCATTTCAGAGAGTTACAGCCTTCCGCTCCAGAAGCCTTTCGATAAGACTGCTCTTTTGGAATTTGCAAAGTGATATTTGGAAGCCCTTAGAGGGCTATGGTGAAAAAGGAAATATCTTCCGTTAAAAACTGGAAAGAAGCATTCTGAGATACTGCCGTGTGTTCTGTTAATAAGTCTAACCGAGTTACAGCATTCCCCTCAAGAAGTCTTTCGTTAAGACTGTTCTTGTGTGATTTGCAATGTGATATTTGGAAGCCCATAGAGGGCTACGGTGAAAAAGGAAATATCTTCAGTTAAAAACTGGAAAGAAGCTTTCTGAGAAACTGCTTTGTGTTCTGTTAATTCATCTCACAGAGTTAAAACTTTCCCCTCCAGAAGCCTTTCGCTAAGACTGTTCTTGTGGAATTTGCAAAATGATGTTTGGAAGCCTAAAGAGAGCTATGGTGAAAAAGAAATTATCCTAAGATAAAAACTGAAAAGAAGCTTTCTGAGGAACTGCTTTGTGTTCTCTTATTTCGTATCGCAGAGTTACAAATTTTCCTTCAAGAAGCCATTCGCTAAGACTGTTCTTGTGCAATTTGCAATGTGATATTTGGAGCCCATAGAGGGCCATGGTGAAAAAGGAAATATCTTCAGTTAAAAACTGGAAAGAAACTTTCTGAGAAACTGCTTTGTGTTCTGATAATTCATCTCACAGAATTACAGCTTTCCCTTCAAGAAGCCTTTCGATAAGACTGGTCTTGTGGGATTTGCAAAGTGATATTTGGAAGCCTAAATAGGACTATGGTGAAAAAGGAAATTTCTTCAGTTAAAAACTGGAAAGAACTTTCGCAGAAACTGCTTTGTGTTCTGTTAATTTAACTCACTGAGTTACAGCTTTCCCCTCCAGAAGCCTTTCCCTAAGACTGTTCTTCTGGAATTTGCAAAGTGATATTTGTAAGCCCTTAGAGGGCTATGGTGAAAAAGGAAATATCCTCCGTTAAAAACGGGAAAGAAGCTTTTTGAGACACTGCTTTGTTTTCTGTTAATTCATCTAACAGAGTTACAGCTTTCCCTTCAAGAATCCTTTTGCTAAGGCTGTTCTTGTGGAATTTACAAAATGATATTTGTAAGCCCTTAGAGGGTTATGTTGGAAAAGGAAATATCTTCCGTTAAAAACGTGAAAGAAGCTTTCTGAGAAACTGCTTTGTTTTCTGTTAATTCATCTAACAGAGTTACAGATTTCCCTTCACGAAGCCTTTCACTAAGGCTGTTCTTGGGGTATTTACAAAGTGATATTTGGAGCCCATAGAGGGCTATGGTGAAAAAGGAAATATCTACAGTTAAAAACTAGAAAGAAGCAGTCTGAGAAACTGCTTTGTTCTGTGTTAATTCATCTCACAGAGTTACAGCATTCCCCTGAAGAAGCCTTTTGCTAAGCCTGTTCTTTTGGAATTGGCAAGGTGATATTTGGAAGCGCATAGAGGGCTACGGTGAAAAAGGAATATCTTCAGTTAAAAACTGGAAAGAAGCTGTCTGAGAAACTGCTTTGTGTTCTGTTAATTCATCTCACAGAGTTACAGCTTTCCCCTCAAGAAGCCTTTCGGTAAGACTGTTCTTGTGGAATTTGCAAAGTGATATTTGGAAGCCCATAGAGGGCTATGGTGAAAAAGGAAATATCTTCCGTTAAAAACTGGAAAGAAGCTTTCTTTGAAACTACATTGTGTTCTGTTAATTCATCTCAAAGAGTTACAGATTTCCCCTCAAAAAAGCCTTTCGCTAAGACTGTTCTTGTGGAATTTGCAAAGAGATATTTGGAAGCCCATAGAGGGCTATGGTGAAAAAGGAAATATCTTCCGTTAAAAACTGGAAAGAAACTTTCTGAGAAACTGCTTTGTGTTCTGTTAATTCATCTCTCTGAGTTACTGCTTTCCCCTCAAAAAGCCTTTCGCTAAGACTCTTCTTGTGAAATTTGCAAAGTGATATTTGGAAGCCCATAGAGGGCTACGGTGAAAAAGGAAATATCCTAAGTTAAAAACTGGAAAGAAGCTGTCTGAGAAACTGCTTTGTGTTCTGTTAATTCATGTCACAGAGTTACAGCTTTCCCTTCAAGAAGCCTTTTGCTAAGGCTGTTCTTGGGGAATTGGCAAAGTGATATTTGGAAGCCCATAGAGGGCTATGGAGAGAATGGAAATATCTTCAGTTAAAAACTGGAAAGAAGCTTTCTGAGAGCCTGCTTTGTGTTCTGTTAATTCATCTCACAGAGTTACAGCATTCCCCTCAAGAAGCCTTTCGCTAAGACTGTTCTTGTGGAATTTGCAAAGGGATATTTCGAAACCCATAGAGAGCTATTTTGAAAAAGGCAATATCTTCCTTTAATAACTGGAAAGAAGCTTTCTGAGAAACTGCTTTGTGTTCGGTTAATTCAACTCACAGAGTTACAGCTTTTCCTTCATGAGGCCTTTCGCTAAGGCTGTTCTTGTGGAATTTGCAAAGTGATATTTGGAAGACCATAGAGGGCTATATGGAAAAAGGAATTATCTTCAGTTAAAAACTGGAAAGAAGCTGTCTGAGAAACTGCTTTGTGTTCTGTTAATTCATCTCACAGAGTTACAGCTTTCCCTTCAACAATCCTTTTGCTAAGTCTGTTCTTGTGGAGTTTGCAAAGTGATATTTGGAAGCCATTGGCGGCTACGGAGAATAAGGAAATATCTTCAGTTAAAAACTCGAAGGAAGCTTTCTGAGAAACTGCTTTCTGTTCTGTTAATTCACCTCACAGAGTTACTGCTTTCCCTTCAAGAAGCCTTTCACTAAGGCTCTTATTATGGAATTTGCAAAGTGATATTTGTAAGTCCTTAGAGGGCGATGATGAAAAAGGAAATATCTTCCGTTAAAAACCGGAAAGAAGCTTTCTAGAAATTGCTTTGTGTTCTCTTAATTCATCTCACTGAATTACAGCATTCCCCTCAAGAAGCCTTTCGCTAAGACTGTTCTTGTGGAATTTGCAAAGTGATATTCAGAAGCCCATAGAGGGCTATGGTGAAAAAGAAAATATCTTCCGTTAAAAACAGGAAAGATTTTTTCTGAGTTACAGCTTTCCCTTCAAGAAGCCTTTTGCTAAGGCTGTTCTTGTGGAATTTGCAAAGTGATAATTGGAAGCCCATAGAGGGCTATGGTGAAAAAGGAAATCTCTTCCGTTAAAAACTGGAAAGAAGCTTTCTGAGAAACTGCTTTGTGTTCTCTTACTTCATCTCACAGATTTACAGCTATCCCCTCAAGAAGCCTTTCGCTAAGACTGTTCTTGTGGAATTTGCAAAGTTATATTTGTAAGCCCATAGAGGGCTACGGTGAAAAAGGAAATATCTTCCGTTAAAAACGGGAAAGAAGCTTTCTGAGAAACTACTTTGTGTTCTGTTAATTCATGTCGCCGAGTTACAGCTTTCCCCTCAACAAGCCCTTTGCTAAGACTGTTTTTGTGGAATTGGCAAAGTGATATTTGGAAGCCCTTAGATGGCTATGGTGTAAAAGGAAATATCTTCCGTTAAAAATTGGAAAGAAACTTTCTGAGAAACTGTTTCGTGTTCTGTTAATTCATCTCACAGAGTAACTGCTTTCCCCTCATGAAGCCTTTCGCTAAGACTGTTCTTGTGGAATTTGCAAAGTGATATTTGGAAGCCCATAGAGGGCGATGGTGAAAATGGAATTATCTTCCGTTAAAAACTGGGAAGAAGCTTTCTGAGAAACTGCTTTGTGTTCTTTAATTCATCTCACAGAGTTACAGCTTTCCCCTCCAGAAGCCTTTCGATAAGACTGTTCTTGTGTAATTTGCAAAGTGATATTTGGAAGCCCATAGAGGGCTATGGTGAAAAAGGGAATATCTTCAGTTAAAAACTGGAAAGTAGCTTTCAGAGAAACAGCGTTGTTTTCCGTTAATTCATCAGACAGTGTTACAGCTCTCCCCTCAAGAAGCCTTTCGCTAAGACTGTTCTTCTGTAATTTGCAAAGTGATATTTGGAAGATCATAGAGGGCTATGGTGAAAAGGAAATATCTTCCGTTAAAAACGGGAAAGAGGCTTTCTGAGAAACTGCTCTGTGTTCTGGTAATTCGTCTCACACAGTTACAGCTTTCCCACCAAGAAGCCTTTCCCTAAGACAGTTGTTTTGGAATGTGCAATGTGTTATTTGGAAGTCCATGCAGGGCTATGGTGAAAAATGAAATATCTTCAGTTAAAAACTGGAAGGAAGCTTTCTGAGAAACTGCTTTGTGTTCTGTTAATTCATCTCACAGAGTTACAGCTTTCCCCTCAAGAAGCCTCTCCCTAAGACTGTTCTTGTGGAATTTTCAAAGTGATATTTGAAAGCCCTTAGAGGGCTATGGTGAAAAAGGAAATATCCTACATAAAACCTGAAAAGAAGCTTTCTGAGAAACTGCTTTGTGTTCTGTTAATTCATCTCACAGAGTTACAGCTTTCACCTAAAGAAGCCATTCAATAAGACTGTTCTTGTGGAATTTGCAAAGTGATATTTGGAAGCCCATAGAGGGCTATGGTGAAAAAGGAAATATCCTACAATAAAAACCGAAAAGAAGCTTTCTGAGAAACTGCATTGTGTTCTATTAATTCATCGCACGGAGTTGTAGCATTCCCCTCAAGAAGCCGATCACTAAGATTGTTCTTGTGGAATTTGCAAGGTGATATCTAGAAGCCCATAGAGGGCTTTGGTGAGAAAGGAAATATCTTCCGTTAACAACTGGAAAGAGACTTTCTGAGAAACTGCTTTGTGTTCTGTTAATTCATCTCACAGAGTTACAGCTTTCACCTAAAGAAGCCATTCAATAAGACTGTTCTTGTGGAATTTGCAAAGTGATATTTGGAAGCATATAGAGGGCTATGGTGAAAAAGGAAATATCCTACAATAAAAACCAAAAGAAGCTTTCGGAGAAACTGCATTGTGTTCTATTAATTCATCGCACGGAGTTGTAGCATTCCCCTCAAGAAGCCGATCACTAAGATTGTTCTTGTGGAATTTGCAAGGTGATATCTAGAAGCCCATAGAGGGCTTTGGTGAGAAAGGAAATATCTTCCGTTAAAAACTGGAAAGAGACTTTCTGAGAAACTGCTTTGTGTTCTGTTAATTCATCTCACAGAGTTACAGCTTTTCCCTCAAGAAGGCTTTCGGTAAGACTGTTCTTGTGGAATTTGCAAAGTGATATTTGGAAGCCCAAAGAGGTCTACCGTGAAAAGGAAAATATCTTCCGTTAAAAACTGGAAAAAAGCTTTTTGAGAAACTGCTTTGTGTTCTGTTAATTCATTTCACCGAGTTACAGCTTTCCCCTCCAAAAGCCTTTCGATAAGACTGCTCTTGTGGAATTTTCAGAGTGATATTTGGAAGCCCTTAGATGGCTATGGTGAAAAAGGAAATATCTTCAGTTAAAAACTCGAAGGAAGCTTTCTGAGAAACTGCTTTGTGTTCTGTTAATTCATCTCACATAGTTACAGCTTTCCCCTCAAGAAGCCTTTCACTACGACTGTTCTTGTGCAATTTGCAAATTGATATTTGGGAGCCGAAAGAGGGCTACGGTGAAAAAGGAAATATCTTAAGTTAAAATCTGGAAAAAAGCTTTCTGAGAAACTGCTTTGTGTTCTGTTAATTTATCTCAAAGAGATACAGCTTTCCCCTCAAGAAACCTTTCGCTAAGACTGTTCTTGTGCTATTTTCAAGGTGATATTTGGAAGCCAGAAGAGGGCTATGGTGAAATAGAAAATACCTTCAGTTAAAATGTGGAAATAAGCTTTCTAAGAAACTGTTTGTGTTCTGTGAATTCATCTCACAAAGTTACAGATTTCCCCTCAAAAAGCCTTTCACTAAGACGGCTCTTGTGGAATTTTCAAAGTGATATTTGGAAGCCCATAGAAGGCTATGGTGAAAACGGAAATATCCTAAGATAAAAACTGAAAAGAAGCTTTCTGAGAAACTGCTTTGTGTTCTGTTAATTCACCTCACAGAGTTACATCTTTCCCCTCAAGAAGCCTTTCTCTAAGACTGTTCTTGTGGAATTTGCATAGTGATATTTGAAGGCGGTAGAGGGCTATGGTGAAAGAAGAAATATCTTCTGTTAAAAACTGGAAAGAAGCTTTCTGAGAAATTGCTTTGTGTTCTGTTAATTTATCTTATAGAGATAAACTTTCCCCTCAAGAAGCCTTTCTGTAAGGCTCTTCTTGTGTAATTTTCAAAGTGATATTTGGAAGCCCATAGAGGGCTATGGTGAAAAAGGAAATATCTTCAGTTACAAACTGGAAAGAAGATTTCTGAAAAACTGCTTTGTGATCTGTTAATTCATCTCACAGTGTTACAGCTTTCCCTCAAGACGCCTTTCGCGAAGACTGTTCTTGTGGAATTTGCAAACTGATATTTGGACGACCATAGAGGGCTATGGTGACAAAGAAATTATCCTCAGTTAAAAACTGGAAAGAAGCTTTCTGAGAAACTGCTTTGAGTTCTGTTAATTCACATCACGGAGATACAGCTTTCCCCTCAAGAAGCCTTTCGCTAAGACACTTCTTGTGGAATTTGCAAAGTGATATTTGGAAGCCATTAGAGGGCTATAGTGAAAAAGGAAATATCCTCAGTTAAAAAGTTGAAAGGAGATTTCTGAGAAACTGCTTTGTGTTTTGTTAATTCATCTCATAGAGTTACTGCTTTCCGCTCAAGAAGCCTTTCGCTAAGACTGTTCTTCTGGAATATGCAAAGTGTTATTTTGGAGCCCATAGGGGGCTACGGTGAAAAGGAAATATCTTCAGTTTAAAACTGGAAAGAAGATTTTTGAGAATCTGCTTTGTGTTCTTTAAATTCATCTCACAGAGTAACAGCTTTCCCTCTAGAAGCCTTTCGTTAAGACAGTTCTTGTGGAATTTGCAATGTGATATATGGAAGCCCATAGAAGGCTATGGTGAAAAAGGAAATATCTTCCGTTAAAACTCTGAAGAAGCATTCTGTGAAACTGCCGTGTGTTCTGTTAATACATCTCACCGAGATACAGCTTTCCCCTCAAGAAGCCTTTCGCAAAGACTGTTCTTGTGTGATTTTCTAAGTGATATTTGGAAACCCATAGAGGCTTAAGGGGAAAAAGGAAATCTCTTCGGTTGAAAACTGCAAGGAAGCTTTCTGAGAAACAGCTCTGTGTTCTGTTAATTCATTTCAGAGAGTTACAGCCTTCCGCTCCAGAAGCCTTTCGATAAGACTGCTCTTTTGGAATTTGCAAAGTGATATTTGGAAGCCCTTAGAGGGCTATGGTGAAAAAGGAAATATCTTCCGTTAAAAACTGGAAAGAAGCATTCTGAGATACTGCCGTGTGTTCTGTTAATAAGTCTAACCGAGTTACAGCATTCCCCTCAAGAAGTCTTTCGTTAAGACTGTTCTTGTGTGATTTGCAATGTGATATTTGGAAGCCCATAGAGGGCTACGGTGAAAAAGGAAATATCTTCAGTTAAAAACTGGAAAGAAGCTTTCTGAGAAACTGCTTTGTGTTCTGTTAATTCATCTCACAGAGTTAAAACTTTCCCCTCCAGAAGCCTTTCGCTAAGACTGTTCTTGTGGAATTTGCAAAATGATGTTTGGAAGCCCAAAGAGAGCTATGGTGAAAAAGAAAATATCCTAAGATAAAAACTGAAAAGAAGCTTTCTGAGGAACTGCTTTGTGTTCTCTTATTTCGTATCCCAGAGTTACAAATTTTCCCTCAAGAAGCCATTCGCTAAGACTGTTCTTGTGCAATTTGCAAAGTGATATTTGGAGCCCATAGAGGGCCATGATGAAAAAGGAAATATCTTCAGTTAAAAACTGGAAAGAAACTTTCTGAGAAACTGCTTTGTGTTCTGTTAATTCACCTCACAGAGTTACATCTTTCCCCTCAAGAAGCCTTTCTCTAAGACTGTTCTTGTGGAATTTGCATAGTGATATTTGGAAGGCGATAGAGGGCTATGGTGAAAGAAGAAATATCTTCTGTTAGAAACTAGAAAGAAGCTTTCTGAGAAACTGCTTTGTGTTCTGTTAATTTATCTTATAGAGTTAAACTTTCCCCTCAAGAAGCCTTTCTGTAAGGCTCTTCTTGTGTAATTTGCAAAGTGATATTTGGAAGCCCATAGAGGGCTATGGTGAAAAAGGAAATATCTTCAGTTACAAACTGGAAAGAAGATTTCTGAAAAACTGCTTTGTGATCTGTTAATTCATCTCACAGTGTTACAGCTTTCCCTCAAGACGCCTTTCGCGAAGACTGTTCTTGTGGAATTTGCAAACTGATAATTGGACGACCATAGAGGGCTACGGTGACAAAGAAAATATCCTCAGTTAAAAACTGGAAAGAAGCTTTCTGAGAAACTGCTTTGAGTTCTGTTAATTCACATCACGGAGATACAGCTTTCCCCTCAAGAAGCCTTTCGCTAAGACACTTCTTGTGGAATTTGCAAAGTGATATTTGGAAGCCATTAGAGGGCTATAGTGAAAAAGGAAATATCCTCAGTTAAAAAGTTGAAAGGAGATTTCTGAGAAACTGCTTTGTGTTTTGTTAATTCATCTCATAGAGTTACTGCTTTCCGCTCAAGAAGCCTTTCGCTAAGACTGTTCCTCTGGAATATGCAAAGTGTTATTTTGGAGCCCATAGGGGGCTACGGTGAAAAGGAAATATCTTCAGTTTAAAACTGGAAAGAAGATTTTTGAGAATCTGCTTTGTGTTCTTTAAATTCATCTCACAGAGTAACAGCTTTCCCCTCTAGAAGCCTTTCGTTAAGACAGTTCTTGTGGAATTTGCAATGTGATATATGGAAGCCCATAGAAGGCTATGGTGAAAAAGGAAATATCTTCCGTTAAAACTCTGAAGAAGCATTCTGTGAAACTGCCGTGTGTTCTGTTAATACATCTCACCGAGATACAGCTTTCCCCTCAAGAAGCCTTTCGCAAAGACTGTTCTTGTGTGATTTTCTAAGTGATATTTGGAAACCCATAGAGGCTTAAGGGGAAAAAGGAAATCTCTTCGGTTGAAAACTGCAAAGAAGCTTTCTGAGAAACAGCTCTGTGTTCTGTTAATTCATTTCAGAGAGTTACAGCCTTCCGCTCCAGAAGCCTTTCGATAAGACTGCTCTTTTGGAATTTGCAAAGTGATATTTGGAAGCCCTTAGAGGGCTATGGTGAAAAAGGAAATATCTTCCGTTAAAAACTGGAAAGAAGCATTCTGAGATACTGCCGTGTGTTCTGTTAATAAGTCTAACCGAGTTACAGCATTCCCCTCAAGAAGTCTTTCGTTAAGACTGTTCTTGTGTGATTTGCAATGTGATATTTGGAAGCCCATAGAGGGCTACGGTGAAAAAGGAAATATCTTCAGTTAAAAACTGGAAAGAAGCTTTCTGAGAAACTGCTTTGTGTTCTGTTAATTCATCTCACAGAGTTAAAACTTTCCCCTCCAGAAGCCTTTCGCTAAGACTGTTTTGTGGAATTTGCAAAATGATGTTTGGAAGCCCAAAGAGAGCTATGGTGAAAAAGAAAATATCCTAAGATAAAAACTGAAAAGAAGCTTTCTGAGGAACTGCTTTGTGTTCTCTTATTTCGTATCCCAGAGTTACAAATTTTCCCTCAAGAAGCCATTCGCTAAGACTGTTCTTGTGCAATTTGCAAAGTGATATTTGGAGCCCATAGAGGGCCATGATGAAAAAGGAAATATCTTCAGTTAAAAACTGGAAAGAAACTTTCTGAGAAACTGCTTTGTGTTCTGGTAATTCATCTCACAGGGTTACAGTTTTCTTCTCAAGAAGCTTTTCGGTAAGTCTGTTATGTGGAATTTGCAAAGTGATATTTGGAAGCCCATAGTGGGCTACGGAGAAAAAGGAAATATCTTCCGTTAAAAACTGGGAAGAAGATTTCTAAGACACTGCTTTGTGTTCTGTTAATTTATCTAACAGACTTACAGCATTCCCCTACAGAAGTCATTCGCTAAGATTGTTTTTGTGGAATTTGCAAAGTGATATTTGGAAGCCCCTAGAGGGCTTCGGTGAAAAAGGAAATATCTTCAGTTAAAAACTGGAAAGAAGATTTCTGAGAAACTGCTTTGTGTTCTGATAATTCATCTCACAGAATTACAGCTTTCCCTTCAAGAAGCCTTTCGATAAGACTGGTCTTGTGGGATTTGCAAAGTGATATTTGGAAGCCCAAAGAGGACTATGGTGAAAAAGGAAATTTCTTCAGTTAAAAACTGGAAAGAACTTTCTCAGAAACTGCTTTGTGTTCTGTTAATTTAACTCACTGAGTTACAGCTTTCCCCTCCAGAAGCCTTTCCCTAAGACTGTTCTTCTGGAATTTGCAAAGTGATATTTGTAAGCCCTTAGAGGGCTATGGTGAAAAAGGAAATATCCTCCGTTAAAAACGGGAAAGAAGCTTTCTGAGACACTGCTTTGTTTTCTGTTAATTCATCTGACAGAGTTACAGCTTTCCCTTCAAGAATCCTTTTGCTAAGGCTGTTCTTGTGGAATTTACAAAATGATATTTGTAAGCCCTTAGAGGGCTATGTTGGAAAAGGAAATATCTTCCGTTAAAAACGTGAAAGAAGCTTTCTGAGAAACTGCTTTGTTTTCTGTTAATTCATCTAACAGAGTTACAGATTTCCCTTCACGAAGCCTTTCACTAAGGCTGTTCTTGGGGTATTTACAAAGTGATATTTGGAGCCCATAGAGGGCTATGGTGAAAAAGGAAATATCTTCAGTTAAAAACTAGAAAGAAGCAGTCTGAGAAACTGCTTTGTTCTGTGTTAATTCATCTCACAGAGTTACAGCATTCCCCTGAAGAAGCCTTTTGCTAAGCCTGTTCTTTTGGAATTGGCAAGGTGATATTTGGAAGCCCATAGAGGGCTATGGTGAAAAAGGAATATCTTCAGTTAAAAACTGGAAAGAAGCTGTCTGAGAAACTGCTTTGTGTTCTGTTAATTCATCTCACAGAGTTACAGCTTTCCCCTCAAGAAGCCTTTCGGAAAGACTGTTCTTGTGGAATTTGCAAAGTGATATTTGGAAGCCCATAGAGGGCTATGGTGAAAAAGGTAATATCTTCCGTTAAAAACTGGAAAGAAGCTTTCTTTGAAACTACATTGTGTTCTGTTAACTCATCTCACAGAGTTACAGATTTCCCCTCAATAAGCCTTTCGCTAAGACTGTTCTTGTGGAATTTGCAAAGAGATATTTGGAAGCCCATAGAGGGCTATGGTGAAAAAGGAAATATCTTCCGTTAAAAACTGGAAAGAAACATTCTGAGAAACTGCTTTGTGTTCTGTTAATTCATCTCTCTGAGTTACTGCTTTCCCCTCAAGAAGCGTTTCGCTAAGACTCTTCTTGTGATATTTGCAAAGTGATATTTGGAAGCCCATAGAGGGCTACGGTGAAAAAGGAAATATCCTAAGTTAAAAACTGGAAAGAAGCTGTCTGAGAAACTGCTTTGTGTTCTGTTAATTCATGTCACAGAGTTACAGATTTCCCTTCAAGAAGCCTTTCGCTAAGGCTGTTCTTGGGGACCTGGCAAAGTGATATTTGGAAGCCCATAGAGGGCTATGGAGAGAATGGAAATATCTTCAGTTAAAAACTGGAAAGAAGCTTTCTGAGAGACTGCTTTGTGTTCTGTTAATTCATCTCACAGAGTTACAGCATTCCCCTCAAGAAGCTTTTCGCTAAGACTGTTCTTGTGGAATTTGCAAAGGGATATTTCGAAACCCATAGAGGGCTATTTTGAAAAAGGCAATATCTTCCTTTAATAACTGGAAAGAAGCTTTCTGAGAAACTGCTTTGTGTTCGGTTAATTCAACTCACAGAGTTACAGCTTTTCCTTCATGAGGCCTTTCGCTAAGGCTGTTCTTGTGGAATTTGCAAAGTGATATTTGGAAGACCATAGAGGGCTATATGGAAAAAGGAATTATCTTCAGTTAAAAACTGGAAAGAAGCTGTCTGAGAAACTGCTTTGTGTTCTGTTAATTCATCTCACAGAGTTACAGCTTTCCCTTCAACAATCCTTTTGCTAAGTCTGTTCTTGTGGAATTTGCAAAGTGATATTTGGAAGCCATTGGCGGCTACGGAGAAAAAGGAAATATCTTCAGTTAAAAACTCGAAGGAAGCTTTCTGAGAAACTGCTTTCTGTTCTGTTAATTCACCTCACAGAGTTACTGCTTTCCCTTCAAGAAGCCTTTCACTAAGGCTCTTATTATGGAATTTGCAAAGTGATATTTGTAAGTCCTTAGAGGGCGATGATGAAAAAGGAAATATCTTCCGTTAAAAACCGGAAAGAAGCTTTCTAGAAATTGCTTTGTGTTCTCTTAATTCATCTCACTGAATTACAGCATTCCCCTCAAGAAGCCTTTCGCTAAGACTGTTCTTGTGGAATTTGCAAAGTGATATTCAGAAGCCCATAGAGGGCTATGGTGAAAAAGAAAATATCTTCCGTTAAAAACAGGAAAGATTTTTTCTGAGTTACAGCTTTCCCTTCAAGAAGCCTTTTGCTAAGGCTGTTCTTGTGGAATTTGCAAAGTGATAATTGGAAGCCCATAGAGGGCTATGGTGAAAAAGGAAATATCTTCCGTTAAAAACTGGAAAGAAGCTTTCTGAGAAACTGCTTTTTGTTCTCTTAATTCATCTCACAGATTTACAGCTATCCCCTCAAGAAGCCTTTCGCTAAGACTGTTCTTGTGGAATTTGCAAAGAGATATTTGGAAGCCCATAGAGGGCTACGGTGAAAAAGGAAATATCTTCCGTTAAAAACGGAAAAGAAGCTTTCTGAGAAACTACTTTGTGTTCTGTTAATTCATGTCGCCAAATTACAGCTTTCCCCTCAACAAGCCTTTTGCTAAGACTGTTTTTGTGGAATTGGCAAAGTGATATTTGGAAGCCCTTAGATGGCTATGGTGTAAAAGGAAATATCTTCCGTTAAAAATTGGAAAGAAACTTTCTGAGAAACTGTTTTGTGTTCTGTTAATTCATCTCACAGAGTTACTGCTTTCCCCTCATGAAGCCTTTCGCTAAGACTGTTCTTGTGGAATTTGCAAAGTGATATTTGGAAGCCCATAGAGGGCGATGGTGAAAATGGAATTATCTTCCGTTAAAAACTGGGAAGAAGCTTTCTGAGAAACTGCTTTGTGTTCTTTAATTCATCTCACAGAGTTACAGCTTTCCCCTCCAGAAGCCTTTCGATAAGACTGTTCTTGTGTAATTTGCAAAGTGATATTTGGAAGCCCATAGAGGGCTATGGTGAAAAAGGGAATATCTTCAGTTAAAAACTGGAAAGTAGCTTTCAGAGAAACAGCGTTGTTTTCCGTTAATTCATCAGACAGTGTTACAGCTCTCCCCTCAAGAAGCCTTTCGCTAAGACTGTTCTTCTGTAATTTGCAAAGTGATATTTGGAAGCCCATAGAGGGCTATGGTGAAAAGGAAATATCTTCCGTTAAAAACGGGAAAGAGGCTTTCTGAGAAATTGCTCTGTGTTCTGCTAATTCGTCTCACACAGTTACAGCTTTCCCACCAAGAAGCCTTTCCCTAAGACAGTTCTTTTGGAATGTGCAATGTGTTATTTGGAAGTCCATGCAGGGCTATGGTGAAAAATGAAATATCTTCAGTTAAAAACTGGAAGGAAGCTTTCTGAGAAACTGCTTTGTGTTCTGTTAATTCATCTCACAGAGTTACAGCTTTCCCCTCAAGAAGCCTCTCCCTAAGACTGTTCTTGTGGAATTTTCAAAGTGATATTTGAAAGCCCTTAGAGGGCTATGGTGAAAAAGGAAATATCCTACATAAAACCTGAAAAGAAGCTTTCTGAGAAACTGCTTTGTGTTCTGTTAATTCATCTCACAGAGTTACAGCTTTCACCTAAAGAAGCCATTCAATAAGACTGTTCTTGTGGAATTTGCAAAGTGATATTTGGAAGCATATAGAGGGCTATGGTGAAAAAGGAAATATCCTACAATAAAAACCAAAAGAAGCTTTCTGAGAAACTGCATTGTGTTCTATTAATTCATCGCACGGAGTTGTAGCATTCCCCTCAAGAAGCCGATCACTAAGATTGTTCTTGTGGAATTTGCAAGGTGATATCTAGAAGCCCATAGAGGGCTTTGGTGAGAAAGGAAATATCTTCCGTTAAAAACTGGAAAGAGACTTTCTGAGAAACTGCTTTGTGTTCTGTTAATTCATCTCACAGAGTTACAGCTTTCCCCTCAAGAAGGCTTTCGGTAAGACTGTTCTTGTGGAATTTGCAAAGTGATATTTGGAAGCCCAAAGAGGTCTACCGTGAAAAGGAAAATATCTTCCGTTAAAAACTGGAAAAAAGCTTTTTGAGAAACTGCTTTGTGTTCTGTTAATTCATTTCACCGAGTTACAGCTTTCCCCTCCAAAAGCCTTTCGATAAGACTGCTCTTGTGGAATTTTCAGAGTGATATTTGGCAGCCCTTAGAGGGCTATGGTGAAAAAGGAAATATCTTCAGTTAAAAACTCGAAGGAAGCTTTCTGAGAAACTGCTTTGTGTTCTGTTAATTCATCTCACATAGTTACAGTTTTCCCCTCAAGAAGCCTTTCACTACGACTGTTCTTGTGCAATTTGCAAATTGATATTTGGGAGCCGAAAGAGGGCTACGGTGAAAAAGGAAATATCTTAAGTTAAAATCTGGAAAAAAGCTTTCTGAGAAACTGCTTTGTGTTCTGTTAATTTATCTCAAAGAGATACAGCTTTCCCCTCAAGAAACCTTTCGCTAAGACTGTTCTTGTGCTATTTTCAAGGTGATATTTGGAAGCCAGAAGAGGGCTATGGTGAAATAGAAAATATCTTCAGTTAAAATGTGGAAATAAGCTTTCTAAGAAACTGTTTGTGTTCTGTGAATTCATCTCACAAAGTTACAGATTTCCCCTCAAAAAGCCTTTCACTAAGACTGCTCTTGTGGAATTTTCAAAGTGATATTTGGAAGCCCATAGAAGGCTATGGTGAAAACGGAAATATCCTAAGATAAAAACTGAAAAGAAGCTTTCTGAGAAACTGCTTTGTGTTCTGTTAATTCACCTCACAGAGTTACATCTTTCCCCTCAAAAAGCCTTTCTCTAAGACTGTTCTTGTGGAATTTGCATAGTGATATTTGAAGGCGGTAGAGGGCTATGGTGAAAGAAGAAATATCTTCTGTTAAAAACTGGAAAGAAGCTTTCTGAGAAACTGCTTTGTGTTCTGTTAATTTATCTTATAGAGATAAACTTTCCCCTCAAGAAGCCTTTCTGTAAGGCTCTTCTTGTGTAATTTGCAAAGTGATATTTGGAAGCCCATAGAGGGCTATGGTGAAAAAGGAAATATCTTCAGTTACAAACTGGAAAGAAGATTTCTGAAAAACTGCTTTGTGATCTGTTAATTCATCTCACAGTGTTACAGCTTTCCCTCAAGACGCCTTTCGCGAAGACTGTTCTTGTGGAATTTGCAAACTGATAATTGGACGACCATAGAGGGCTATGGTGACAAAGAAATTATTCTCAGTTAAAAACTGGAAAGAAGCTTTCTGAGAAACTGCTTTGAGTTCTGTTAATTCACATCACGGAGATACAGCTTTCCCCTCAAGAAGCCTTTCGCTAAGACACTTCTTGTGGAATTTGCAAAGTGATATTTGGAAGCCATTAGAGGGCTACAGTGAAAAAGGAAATATCCTCAGTTAAAAAGTTGAAAGGAGATTTCTGAGAAACTGCTTTGTGTTTTGTTAATTCATCTCATAGAGTTACTGCTTTCCGCTCAAGAAGCCTTTCGCTAAGACTGTTCCTCTGGAATATGCAAAGTGTTATTTTGGAGCCCATAGGGGGCTTCGGTGAAAAGGAAATATCTTCAGTTTAAAACTGGAAAGAAGATTTTTGAGAATCTGCTTTGTGTTCTTTAAATTCATCTCACAGAGTAACAGCTTTCCCCTCTAGAAGCCTTTCGTTAAGACAGTTCTTGTGGAATTTGCAATGTGATATATGGAAGCCCATAGAAGGCTATGGTGAAAAAGGAAATATCTTCCGTTAAAACTCTGAAGAAGCATTCTGTGAAACTGCCGTGTGTTCTGTTAATACATCTCACCGAGATACAGCTTTCCCCTCAAGAAGCCTTTCGCAAAGACTGTTCTTGTGTGATTTTCTAAGTGATATTTGGAAACCCATAGAGGCTTAAGGGGAAAAAGGAAATCTCTTCGGTTGAAAACTGCAAAGAAGCTTTCTGAGAAACAGCTCTGTGTTCTGTTAATTCATTTCAGAGAGTTACAGCCTTCCGCTCCAGAAGCCTTTCGATAAGACTGCTCTTTTGGAATTTGCAAAGTGATATTTGGAAGCCCTTAGAGGGCTATGGTGAAAAAGGAAATATCTTCCGTTAAAAACTGGAAAGAAGCATTCTGAGATACTGCTGTGTGTTCTGTTAATAAGTCTAACCGAGTTACAGCATTCCCCTCAAGAAGTCTTTCGTTAAGACTGTTCTTGTGTGATTTGCAATGTGATATTTGGAAGCCCATAGAGGGCTACGGTGAAAAAGGAAATATCTTCAGTTAAAAACTGGAAAGAAGCTTTCTGAGAAACTGCTTTGTGTTCTGTTAATTCATCTCACAGAGTTAAAACTTTCCCCTCCAGAAGCCTTTCGCTAAGACTGTTCTTGTGGAATTTGCAAAATGATGTTTGGAAGCCCAAAGAGAGCTAGGGTGAAAAAGAAAATATCCTAAGATAAAAACTGAAAAGAAGCTTTCTGAGGAACTGCTTTGTGTTCTCTTATTTCGTATCCCAGAGTTACAAATTTTCCCTCAAGAAGCCATTCGCTAAGACTCTTCTTGTGCAATTTGCAAAGTGATATTTGGAGCCCATAGAGGGTCATGATGAAAAAGGAAATATCTTCAGTTAAAAACTGGAAAGAAACTTTCTGAGAAACTGCTTTGTGTTCTGGTAATTCATCTCACAGGGTTACAGTTTTCTTCTCAAGAAGCTTTTCGGTAATTCTGTTATGTGGAATTTGCAAAGTGATATTTGGAAGCCCATAGTGGGCTACGGAGAAAAAGGAAATATCTTCCGTTAAAAACTGGGAAGAAGATTTCTAAGACACTGCTTTGTGTTCTGTTAATTTATCTAACAGACTTACAGCATTCCCCTACAGAAGTCATTCGCTAAGTTTGTTTTTGTGGAATTTGCAAAGTGATATTTGGAAGCCCCTAGAGGGCTTCGGTGAAAAAGGAAATATCTTCAGTTAAAAACTGGAAAGAAGATTTCTGAGAAACTGCTTTGTGTTCTGATAATTCATCTCACAGAATTACAGCTTTCCCTTCAAGAAGCCTTTCGATAAGACTGGTCTTGTGGGATATGCAAAGTGATATTTGGAAGCCCAAATAGGACTATGGTGAAAAAGGAAATTTCTTCAGTTAAAAACTGGAAAGAACTTTCTCAGAAACTGCTTTGTGTTCTGTTAATTTAACTCACTGAGTTACAGCTTTCCCCTCCAGAAGCCTTTCCCTAAGACTGTTCTTCTGGAATTTGCAAAGTGATATTTGTAAGCCCTTAGAGGGCTATGGTGAAAAAGGAAATATCCTCCGTTAAAAACGGGAAAGAAGCTTTCTGAGACACTGCTTTGTTTTCTGTTAATTCATCTGACAGAGTTACAGCTTACCCTTCAAGAATCCTTTTGCTAAGGCTGTTCTTGTGGAATTTACAAAATGATATTTGTAAGCCCTTAGAGGTCTATGTTGGAAAAGGAAATATCTTCCGTTAAAAACGTGAAAGAAGCTTTCTGAGAAACTGCTTTATTTTCTGTTAATTCATCTAACAGAGTTACAGATTTCCCTTCACGAAGCCTTTCACAAAGGCTGTTCTTGGGGTATTTACAAAGTGATATTTGGAGCCCATAGAGGGCTATGGTGAAAAAGGAAATATCTTCAGTTAAAAACTAGAAAGAAGCAGTCTGAGAAACTGCTTTGTTCTGTGTTAATTCATCTCACAGAGTTACAGCATTCCCCTGAAGAAGCCTTTTGCTAAGCCTGTTCTTTTGGAATTGGCAAGGTGATATTTGGAAGCCCATAGAGGGCTATGGTGAAAAAGGAATATCTTCAGTTAAAAACTGGAAAGAAGCTGTCTGAGAAACTGCTTTGTGTTCTGTTAATTCATCTCACAAAGTTACAGCTTTCCCCTCAAGAAGCCTTTCGCTAAGACTGTTCTTGTGGAATTTACAAAGAGATATTTGGAAGCCCATAGAGGGCTATGGTGAAAAAGGAAGTATCTTCCGTTAAAAACTGGAAAGAAATTTTCTGAGAAACTGCTTTGTGTTCTGTTAATTCATCTCTCTGAGTTACTGCTTTCCCCTCAAGAAGCGTTTCGCTAAGACTCTTCTTGTGAAATTTGCAAAGTGATATTTGGAAGCCCATAGAGGGCTACGGTGAAAAAGGAAATATCCTAAGTTAAAAACTGGAAAGAGGCAGTCTGAGAAACTGCTTTGTGTTCTGTTATTTCATGTCACAGATTTACAGCTTTCCCTTCAAGAAGCCTTTCACTAACGCTGTTCTTGGGGAATTGGCAAAGTGATATTTGGAAGCCCATAGAGGGCTATGGAGAGAATGGAAATATCTTCAGTTAAAAACTGGAAAGAAGCTTTCTGAGAGCCTGCTTTGTGTTCTGTTAATTCATCTCACAGAGTTACAGCATTCCCCTCAAGAAGCCTTTCGCTAAGACTGTTCTTGTGGAATTTGCAAAGGGATATTTCGAAACCCATAGAGGGCTATTTTGAAAAAGGCAATATCTTCCTTTAATAACTGGAAAGAAGCTTTCTGAGAAACTGCTTTGTGTTCGGTTAATTCAACTCACAGAGTTACAGCTTTTCCTTCATGAGGCCTTTCGCTAAGGCTGTTCTTGTGGAATTTGCAAAGTGATATTTGGAAGACCATAGAGGGCTATATGGAAAAAGGAATTATCTTCAGTTAAAAACTGGAAAGAAGCTGTCTGAGAAACTGCTTTGTGTTCTGTTAATTCATCTCACAGAGTTACAGCTTTCCCTTCAACAATCCTTTTGCTAAGTCTGTTCTTGTGGAATTTGCAAAGTGATATTTGGAAGCCATTGGCGTCTACGGAGAAAAAGGAAATATCTTCAGTTAAAAACTCGAAGGAAGCTTTCTGAGAAACTGCTTTCTGTTCTGTTAATTCACCTCACAGAGTTACTGCTTTCCCTTCAAGAAGCCTTTCACTAAGGCTGTTATTATGGAATTTGCAAAGTGATATTTGTAAGTCCTTAGAGGGCGATGATGAAAAAGGAAATATCTTCCGTTAAAAACCGGAAAGAAGCTTTCTAGAAATTGCTTTGTGTTCTCTTAATTCATCTCACTGAATTACAGCATTCCCCTCAAGAAGCCTTTCGCTAAGACTGTTCTTGTGGAATTTGCAAAGTTATATTCAGAAGCCCATAGAGGGCTATGGTGAAAAAGAAAATATCTTCCGTTAAAAACAGGAAAGATTTTTTCTGAGTTACAGCTTTCCCTTCAAGAAGCCTTTTGCTAAGGCTGTTCTTGTGGAATTTGCAAAGTGATAATTGGAAGCCCATAGAGGGCTATGGTGAAAAAGGAAATATCTTCCGTTAAAAACTGGAAAGAAGCTTTCTGAGAAACTGCTTTGTGTTCTCTTAATTCATCTCACAGATTTACAGCTATCCCCTCAAGAAGCCTTTCGCTAAGACTCTTCTTGTGGAATTTGCAAAGTGATATTCAGAAGCCCATAGAGGGCTATGGTGAAAAAGAAAATATCTTCCGTTAAAAACAGGAAAGATTTTTTCTGAGTTACAGCTTTCCCTTCAAGAAGCCTTTTGCTAAGGCTGTTCTTGTGGAATTTGCAAAGTGATAATTGGAAGCCCATAGAGGGCTATGGTGAAAAAGGAAATCTCTTCCGTTAAAAACTGGAAAGAAGCTTTCTGAGAAACTGCTTTGTGTTCTCTTAATTCATCTCACAGATTTACAGCTATCCCCTCAAGAAGCCTTTCGCTAAGACTGTTCTTGTGGAATTTGCAAAGTTATATTTGTAAGCCCATAGAGGGCTACGGTGAAAAAGGAAATATCTTCCGTTAAAAACGGGAAAGAAGCTTTCTGAGAAACTACTTTGTGTTCTGTTAATTCATGTCGCCGAGTTACAGCTTTCCCCTCAACAAGCCCTTTGCTAAGACTGTTTTTGTGGAATTGGCAAAGTGATATTTGGAAGCCCTTAGATGGCTATGGTGTAAAAGGAAATATCTTCCGTTAAAAATTGGAAAGAAACTTTCTGAGAAACTGTTTCATGTTCTGTTAATTCACCTCACAGAGTAACTGCTTTCCCCTCATGAAGCCTTTCGCTAAGACTGTTCTTGTGGAATTTGCAAAGTGATATTTGGAAGCCCATAGAGGGCGATGGTGAAAATGGAATTATCTTCCGTTAAAAACTGGGAAGAAGCTTTCTGAGAAACTGCTTTGTGTTCTTTAATTCATCTCACAGAGTTACAGCTTTCCCCTCCAGAAGCCTTTCGATAAGACTGTTCTTGTGTAATTTGCAAAGTGATATTTGGAAGCCCATAGAGGGCTATGGTGAAAAAGGGAATATCTTCAGTTAAAAACTGGAAAGTAGCTTTCAGAGAAACAGCGTTGTTTTCCGTTAATTCATCAGACAGTGTTACAGCTCTCCCCTCAAGAAGCCTTTCGCTAAGACTGTTCTTCTGTAATTTGCAAAGTGATATTTGGAAGCCCATAGAGGGCTATGGTGAAAAGGAAATATCTTCCGTTAAAAACGGGAAAGAGGCTTTCTGAGAAACTGCTCTGTGTTCTGCGAATTCGTCTCACACAGTTACAGCTTTCCCACCAAGAAGCCTTTCCCTAAGACAGTTGTTTTGGAATGTGCAATGTGTTATTTGGAAGTCCATGCAGGGCTATGGTGAAAAATGAAATATCTTCAGTTAAAAACTGGAAGGAAGCTTTCTGAGAAACTGCTTTGTGTTCTGTTAATTCATCTCACAGAGTTACAGCTTTCCCCTCAAGAAGCCTCTCCCTAAGACTGTTCTTGTGGAATTTTCAAAGTGATATTTGAAAGCCCTTAGAGGGCTATGGTGAAAAAGGAAATATCCTACATAAAACCTGAAAAGAAGCTTTCTGAGAAACTGCTTTGTGTTCTGTTAATTCATCTCACAGAGTTACAGCTTTCACCTAAAGAAGCCATTCAATAAGACTGTTCTTGTGGAATTTGCAAAGTGATATTTGGAAGCCCATAGAGGGCTATGGTGAAAAAGGAAATATCCTACAATAAAAACCGAAAAGAAGCTTTCTGAGAAACTGCATTGTGTTCTATTAATTCATCGCACGGAGTTGTAGCATTCCCCTCAAGAAGCCGATCACTAAGATTGTTCTTGTGGAATTTGCAAGGTGATATCTAGAAGCCCATAGAGGGCTTTGGTGAGAAAGGAAATATCTTCCGTTAAAAACTGGAAAGAGACTTTCTGAGAAACTGCTTTGTGTTCTGTTAATTCATCTCACAGAGTTACAGCTTTCACCTAAAGAAGCCATTCCATAAGACTGTTCTTGTGGAATTTGCAAAGTGATATTTGGAAGCATATAGAGGGCTATGGTGAAAAAGGAAATATCCTACAATAAAAACCAAAAGAAGCTTTCGGAGAAACTGCATTGTGTTCTATTAATTCATCGCACGGAGTTGTAGCATTCCCCTCAAGAAGCCGATCACTAAGATTGTTCTTGTGGAATTTGCAAGGTGATATCTAGAAGCCCATAGAGGGCTTTGGTGAGAAAGGAAATATCTTCCGTTAAAAACTGGAAAGAGACTTTCTGAGAAACTGCTTTGTGTTCTGTTAATTCATCTCACAGAGTTACAGCTTTCACCTAAAGAAGCCATTCCATAAGACTGTTCTTGTGGAATTTGCAAAGTGATATTTGGAAGCATATAGAGGGCTATGGTGAAAAAGGAAATATCCTACAATAAAAACCAAAAGAAGCTTTCGGAGAAACTGCATTGTGTTCTATTAATTCATCGCACGGAGTTGTAGCATTCCCCTCAAGAAGCCGATCACTAAGATTGTTCTTGTGGAATTTGCAAGGTGATATCTAGAAGCCCATAGAGGGCTTTGGTGAGAAAGGAAATATCTTCCGTTAAAAACTGGAAAGAGACTTTCTGAGAAACTGCTTTGTGTTCTGTTAATTCATCTCACAGAGTTACAGCTTTCCCCTCAAGAAGGCTTTCGGTAAGACTGTTCTTGTGGAATTTGCAAAGTGATATTTGGAAGCCCAAAGAGGTCTACCGTGAAAAGGAAAATATCTTCCGTTAAAAACTGGAAAAAAGCTTTTTGAGAAACTGCTTTGTGTTCTGTTAATTCATTTCACCGAGTTACAGCTTTCCCCTCCAAAAGCCTTTCGATAAGACTGCTCTTGTGGAATTTTCAGAGTGATATTTGGAAGCCCTTAGATGGCTATGGTGAAAAAGGAAATATCTTCAGTTAAAAACTCGAAGGAAGCTTTCTGAGAAACTGCTTTGTGTTCTGTTAATTCATCTCACATAGTTACAGCTTTCCCCTCAAGAAGCCTTTCACTACGACTGTTCTTGTGCAATTTGCAAATTGATATTTGGGAGCCGAAAGAGGGCTACGGTGAAAAAGGAAATATCTTAAGTTAAAATCTGGAAAAAAGCTTTCTGAGAAACTGCTTTGTGTTCTGTTAATTTATCTCAAAGAGATACAGCTTTCCCCTCAAGAAACCTTTCGCTAAGACTGTTCTTGTGCTATTTTCAAGGTGATATTTGGAAGCCAGAAGAGGGCTATGGTGAAATAGAAAATGTCTTCAGTTAAAATGTGGAAATAAGCTTTCTAAGAAACTGTTTGTGTTCTGTGAATTCATCTCACAAAGTTACAGATTTCCCCTCAAAAAGCCTTTCACTAAGACGGCTCTTGTGGAATTTTCAAAGTGATATTTGGAAGCCCATAGAAGGCTATGGTGAAAACGGAAATATCCTAAGATAAAAACTGAAAAGAAGCTTTCTGAGAAACTGCTTTGTGTTCTGTTAATTCACCTCACAGAGTTACATCTTTCCCCTCAAGAAGCCTTTCTCTAAGACTGTTCTTGTGGAATTTGCATAGTGATATTTGAAGGCGGTAGAGGGCTATGGTGAAAGAAGAAATATCTTCTGTTAAAAACTGGAAAGAAGCTTTCTGAGAAACTGCTTTGTGTTCTGTTAATTTATCTTATAGAGATAAACTTTCCCCTCAAGAAGCCTTTCTGTAAGGCTCTTCTTGTGTAATTTGCAAAGTGATATTTGGAAGCCCATAGAGGGCTATGGTGAAAAAGGAAATATCTTCAGTTACAAACTGGAAAGAAGATTTCTGAAAAACTGCTTTGTGATCTGTTAATTCATCTCACAGTGTTACAGCTTTCCCTCAAGACGCCTTTCGCGAAGACTGTTCTTGTGGAATTTGCAAACTGATAATTGGACGACCATAGAGGGCTATGGTGACAAAGAAATTATCCTCAGTTAAAAACTGGAAAGAAGCTTTCTGAGAAACTGCTTTGAGTTCTGTTAATTCACATCACGGAGATACAGCTTTCCCCTCAAGAAGCCTTTCGCTAAGACACTTCTTGTGGAATTTGCAAAGTGATATTTGGAAGCCATTAGAGGGCTATAGTGAAAAAGGAAATATCCTCAGTTAAAAAGTTGAAAGGAGATTTCTGAGAAACTGCTTTGTGTTTTGTTAATTCATCTCATAGAGTTACTGCTTTCCGCTCAAGAAGCCTTTCGCTAAGACTGTTCCTCTGGAATATGCAAAGTGTTATTTTGGAGCCCATAGGGGGCTACGGTGAAAAGGAAATATCTTCAGTTTAAAACTGGAAAGAAGATTTTTGAGAATCTGCTTTGTGTTCTTTAAATTCATCTCACAGAGTAACAGCTTTCCCCTCTAGAAGCCTTTCGTTAAGACAGTTCTTGTGGAATTTGCAATGTGATATATGGAAGCCCATAGAAGGCTATGGTGAAAAAGGAAATATCTTCCGTTAAAACTCTGAAGAAGCATTCTGTGAAACTGCCGTGTGTTCTGTTAATACATCTCACCGAGATACAGCTTTCCCCTCAAGAAGCCTTTCGCAAAGACTGTTCTTGTGTGATTTTCTAAGTGATATTTGGAAACCCATAGAGGCTTAAGGGGAAAAAGGAAATCTCTTCGGTTGAAAACTGCAAAGAAGCTTTCTGAGAAACAGCTCTGTGTTCTGTTAATTCATTTCAGAGAGTTACAGCCTTCCGCTCCAGAAGCCTTTCGATAAGACTGCTCTTTTGGAATTTGCAAAGTGATATTTGGAAGCCCTTAGAGGGCTATGGTGAAAAAGGGAATATCTTCCGTTAAAAACTGGAAAGAAGCATTCTGAGATACTGCTGTGTGTTCTGTTAATAAGTCTAACCGAGTTACAGCATTCCCCTCAAGAAGTCTTTCGTTAAGACTGTTCTTGTGTGATTTGCAATGTGATATTTGGAAGCCCATAGAGGGCTACGGTGAAAAAGGAAATATCTTCAGTTAAAAACTGGAAAGAAGCTTTCTGAGAAACTGCTTTGTGTTCTGTTAATTCATCTCACAGAGTTAAAACTTTCCCCTCCAGAAGCCTTTCGCTAAGACTGTTCTTGTGGAATTTGCAAAATGATGTTTGGAAGCCCAAAGAGAGCTATGGTGAAAAAGAAAATATCCTAAGATAAAAACTGAAAAGAAGCTTTCTGAGGAACTGCTTTGTGTTCTCTTATTTCGTATCCCAGAGTTACAAATTTTCCCTCAATAAGCCATTCGCTAAGACTCTTCTTGTGCAATTTGCAAAGTGATATTTGGAGCCCATAGAGGGTCATGATGAAAAAGGAAATATCTTCAGTTAAAAACTGGAAAGAAACTTTCTGAGAAACTGCTTTGTGTTCTGGTAATTCATCTCACAGGGTTACAGTTTTCTTCTCAAGAAGCTTTTCGGTAATTCTGTTATGTGGAATTTGCAAAGTGATATTTGGAAGCCCATAGTGAGCTACGGAGAAAAAGGAAATATCTTCCGTTAAAAACTGGGAAGAAGATTTCTAAGACACTGCTTTGTGTTCTGTTAATTTATCTAACAGACTTACAGCATTCCCCTACAGAAGTCATTCGCTAAGTTTGTTTTTGTGGAATTTGCAAAGTGATATTTGGAAGCCCCTAGAGGGCTTCGGTGAAAAAGGAAATATCTTCAGTTAAAAACTGGAAAGAAGATTTCTGAGAAACTGCTTTGTGTTCTGATAATTCATCTCACAGAATTACAGCTTTCCCTTCAAGAAGCCTTTCGATAAGACTGGTCTTGTGGGATTTGCAAAGTGATATTTGGAAGCCCAAATAGGACTATGGTGAAAAAGGAAATTTCTTCAGTTAAAAACTGGAAAGAACTTTCTCAGAAACTGCTTTGTGTTCTGTTAATTTAACTCACTGAGTTACAGCTTTCCCCTCCAGAAGCCTTTCCCTAAGACTGTTCTTCTGGAATTTGCAAAGTGATATTTGTAAGCCCTTAGAGGGCTATGGTGAAAAAGGAAATATCCTCCGTTAAAAACGGGAAAGAAGCTTTCTGAGACACTGCTTTGTTTTCTGTTAATTCATCTGACAGAGTTACAGCTTTCCCTTCAAGAATCCTTTTGCTAAGGCTGTTCTTGTGGAATTTACAAAATGATATTTGTAAGCCCTTAGAGGGCTATGTTGGAAAAGGAAATATCTTCCGTTAAAAACGTGAAAGAAGCTTTCTGAGAAACTGCTTTGTTTTCTGTTAATTCATCTAACAGAGTTACAGATTTCCCTTCACGAAGCCTTTCACTAAGGCTGTTCTTGGGGTATTTACAAAGTGATATTTGGAGCCCATAGAGGGCTATGGTGAAAAAGGAAATATCTTCAGTTAAAAACTAGAAAGAAGCAGTCTGAGAAACTGCTTTGTTCTGTGTTAATTCATCTCACAGAGTTACAGCATTCCCCTGAAGAAGCCTTTTGCTAAGCCTGTTCTTTTGGAATTGGCAAGGTGATATTTGGAAGCCCATAGAGGGCTATGGTGAAAAAGGAATATCTTCAGTTAAAAACTGGAAAGAAGCTGTCTGAGAAACTGCTTTGTGTTCTGTTAATTCATCTCACAGAGTTACAGCTTTCCCCTCAAGAAGCCTTTCGCTAAGACTGTTCTTGTGGAATTTACAAAGAGATATTTGGAAGCCCATAGAGGGCTATGGTGAAAAAGGAAGTATCTTCCGTTAAAAACTGGAAAGAAATTTTCTGAGAAACTGCTTTGTGTTCTGTTAATTCATCTCTCTGAGTTACTGCTTTCCCCTCAAGAAGCGTTTCGCTAAGACTCTTCTTGTGAAATTTGCAAAGTGATATTTGGAAGCCCATAGAGGGCTACGGTGAAAAAGGAAATATCCTAAGTTAAAAACTGGAAAGAGGCAGTCTGAGAAACTGCTTTGTGTTCTGTTAATTCATGTCACAGATTTACAGCTTTCCCTTCAAGAAGCCTTTCGCTAACGCTGTTCTTGGGGAATTGGCAAAGTGATATTTGGAAGCCCATAGAGGGCTATGGAGAGAATGGAAATATCTTTAGTTAAAAACTGGAAAGAAGCTTTCTGAGAGCCTGCTTTGTGTTCTGTTAATTCATCTCACAGAGTTACAGCATTCCCCTCAAGAAGCCTTTCGCTAAGACTGTTCTTGTGGAATTTGCAAAGGGATATTTCGAAACCCATAGAGGGCTATTTTGAAAAAGGCAATATCTTCCTTTAATAACTGGAAAGAAGCTTTCTGAGAAACTGCTTTGTGTTCGGTTAATTCAACTCACAGAGTTACAGCTTTTCCTTCATGAGGCCTTTCGCTAAGGCTGTTCTTGTGGAATTTGCAAAGTGATATTTGGAAGACCATAGAGGGCTCTATGGAAAAAGGAATTATCTTCAGTTAAAAACTGGAAAGAAGCTGTCTGAGAAACTGCTTTGTGTTCTGTTAATTCATCTCACAGAGTTACAGCTTTCCCTTCAACAATCCTTTTGCTAAGTCTGTTCTTGTGGAGTTTGCAAAGTGATATTTGGAAGCCATTGTCGGCTACGGAGAAAAAGGAAATATCTTCAGTTAAAAACTCGAAGGAAGCTTTCTGAGAAACTGCTTCCTGTTCTGTTAATTCACCTCACAGAGTTACTGCTTTCCCTTCAAGAAGCCTTTCACTAAGGCTCTTATTATGGAATTTGCAAAGTGATATTTGTAAGTCCTTAGAGGGCGATGATGAAAAAGGAAATATCTTCCGTTAAAAACCGGAAAGAAGCTTTCTAGAAATTGCTTTGTGTTCTCTTAATTCATCTCACTGAATTACAGCATTCCCCTCAAGAAGCCTTTCGCTAAGACTCTTCTTGTGGAATTTGCAAAGTGATATTCAGAAGCCCATAGAGGGCTATGGTGAAAAAGAAAATATCTTCCGTTAAAAACAGGAAAGATTTTTTCTGAGTTACAGCTTTCCCTTCAAGAAGCCTTTTGCTAAGGCTGTTCTTGTGGAATTTGCAAAGTGATAATTGGAAGCCCATAGAGGGCTATGGTGAAAAAGGAAATATCTTCCGTTAAAAACTGGAAAGAAGCTTTCTGAGAAACTGCTTTGTGTTCTCTTAATTCATCTCACAGATTTACAGCTATCCCCTCAAGAAGCCTTTCGCTAAGACTGTTCTTGTGGAATTTGCAAAGTTATATTTGTAAGCCCATAGAGGGCTACGGTGAAAAAGGAAATATCTTCCGTTAAAAACGGGAAAGAAGCTTTCTGAGAAACTACTTTGTGTTCTGTTAATTCATGTCGCCGAGTTACAGCTTTCCCCTCAACAAGCCCTTTGCTAAGACTGTTTTTGTGGAATTGGCAAAGTGATATTTGGAAGCCCTTAGATGGCTATGGTGTAAAAGGAAATATCTTCCGTTAAAAATTGGAAAGAAACTTTCTGAGAAACTGTTTCATGTTCTGTTAATTCACCTCACAGAGTAAAAGCTTTCCCCTCATGAAGCCTTTCGCTAAGACTGTTCTTGTGGAATTTGCAAAGTGATATTTGGAAGCCCATAGAGGGCGATGGTGAAAATGGAATTATCTTCCGTTAAAAACTGGGAAGAAGCTTTCTGAGAAACTGCTTTGTGTTCTTTAATTCATCTCACAGAGTTACAGCTTTCCCCTCCAGAAGCCTTTCGATAAGACTGTTCTTGTGTAATTTGCAAAGTGATATTTGGAAGCCCATAGAGGGCTATGGTGAAAAAGGGAATATCTTCAGTTAAAAACTGGAAAGTAGCTTTCAGAGAAACAGCGTTGTTTTCCGTTAATTCATCAGACAGTGTTACAGCTCTCCCCTCAAGAAGCCTTTCGCTAAGACTGTTCTTCTGTAATTTGCAAAGTGATATTTGGAAGCCCATAGAGGGCTATGGTGAAAAGGAAATATCTTCCGTTAAAAACGGGAAAGAGGCTTTCTGAGAAACTGCTCTGTGTTCTGCGAATTCGTCTCACACAGTTACAGCTTTCCCACCAAGAAGCCTTTCCCTAAGACAGTTGTTTTGGAATGTGCAATGTGTTATTTGGAAGTCCATGCAGGGCTATGGTGAAAAATGAAATATCTTCAGTTAAAAACTGGAAGGAAGCTTTCTGAGAAACTGCTTTGTGTTCTGTTAATTCATCTCACAGAGTTACAGCTTTCCCCTCAAGAAGCCTCTCCCTAAGACAGTTCTTGTGGAATTTTCAAAGTGATATTTGAAAGCCCTTAGAGGGCTATGGTGAAAAAGGAAATATCCTACATAAAACCTGAAAAGAAGCTTTCTGAGAAACTGCTTTGTGTTCTGTTAATTCATCTCACAGAGTTACAGCTTTCACCTAAAGAAGCCATTCAATAAGACTGTTCTTGTGGAATTTGCAAAGTGATATTTGGAAGCCCATAGAGGGCTATGGTGAGAAAGGAAATATCCTACAATAAAAACCGAAAAGAAGCTTTCTGAGAAACTGCATTGTGTTCTATTAATTCATCGCACGGAGTTGTAGCATTCCCCTCAAGAAGCCGATCACTAAGAATGTTCTTGTGGAATTTGCAAGGTGATATCTAGAAGCCCATAGAGGGCTTTGGTGAGAAAGGAAATATCTTCCGTTAACAACTGGAAAGAGACTTTCTGAGAAACTGCTTTGTGTTCTGTTAATTCATCTCACAGAGTTACAGCTTTCACCTAAAGAAGCCATTCAATAAGACTGTTCTTGTGGAATTTGCAAAGTGATATTTGGAAGCATATAGAGGGCTATGGTGAAAAAGGAAATATCCTACAATAAAAACCAAAAGAAGCTTTCGGAGAAACTGCATTGTGTTCTATTAATTCATCGCACGGAGTTGTAGCATTCCCCTCAAGAAGCCGATCACTAAGATTGTTCTTGTGGAATTTGTAAGGTGATATCTAGAAGCCCATAGAGGGCTTTGGTGAGAAAGGAAATATCTTCCGTTAAAAACTGGAAAGAGACTTTCTGAGAAACTGCTTTGTGTTCTGTTAATTCATCTCACAGAGTTACAGCTTTCCCCTCAAGAAGGCTTTCGGTAAGACTGTTCTTGTGGAATTTGCAAAGTGATATTTGGAAGCCCAAAGAGGTCTACCGTGAAAAGGAAAATATCTTCCGTTAAAAACTGGAAAAAAGCTTTTTGAGAAACTGCTTTGTGTTCTGTTAATTCATTTCACCGAGTTACAGCTTTCCCCTCCAAAAGCCTTTCGATAAGACTGCTCTTGTGGAATTTTCAGAGTGATATTTGGAAGCCCTTAGATGGCTATGGTGAAAAAGGAAATATCTTCAGTTAAAAACTCGAAGGAAGCTTTCTGAGAAACTGCTTTGTGTTCTGTTAATTCATCTCACATAGTTACAGCTTTCCCCTCAAGAAGCGTTTCACTACGACTGTTCTTGTGCAATTTGCAAATTGATATTTGGGAGCCGAAAGAGGGCTACGGTGAAAAAGGAAATATCTTAAGTTAAAATCTGGAAAAAAGCTTTCTGAGAAACTGCTTTGTGTTCTGTTAATTTATCTCAAAGAGATACAGCTTTCCCCTCAAGAAACCTTTCGCTAAGACTGTTCTTGTGCTATTTTCAAGGTGATATTTGGAAGCCAGAAGAGGGCTATGGTGAAATAGAAAATACCTTCAGTTAAAATGTGGAAATAAGCTTTCTAAGAAACTGTTTGTGTTCTGTGAATTCATCTCACAAAGTTACAGATTTCCCCTCAAAAAGCCTTTCACTAAGACGGCTCTTGTGGAATTTTCAAAGTGATATTTGGAAGCCCATAGAAGGCTATGGTGAAAACGGAAATATCCTAAGATAAAAACTGAAAAGAAGCTTTCTGAGAAACTGCTTTGTGTTCTGTTAATTCACCTCACAGAGTTACATCTTTCCCCTCAAGAAGCCTTTCTCTAAGACTGTTCTTGTGGAATTTGCATAGTGATATTTGAAGGCGGTAGAGGGCTATGGTGAAAGAAGAAATATCTTCTGTTAAAAACTGGAAAGAAGCTTTCTGAGAAATTGCTTTGTGTTCTGTTAATTTATCTTATAGAGATAAACTTTCCCCTCAAGAAGCCTTTCTGTAAGGCTCTTCTTGTGTAATTTGCAAAGTGATATTTGGAAGCCCATAGAGGGCTATGGTGAAAAAGGAAATATCTTCAGTTACAAACTGGAAAGAAGATTTCTGAAAAACTGCTTTGTGATCTGTTAATTCATCTCACAGTGTTACAGCTTTCCCTCAAGACGCCTTTCGCGAAGACTGTTCTTGTGGAATTTGCAAACTGATAATTGGACGACCATAGAGGGCTATGGTGACAAAGAAATTATCCTCAGTTAAAAACTGGAAAGAAGCTTTCTGAGAAACTGCTTTGAGTTCTGTTAATTCACATCACGGAGATACAGCTTTCCCCTCAAGAAGCCTTTCGCTAAGACACTTCTTGTGGAATTTGCAAAGTGATATTTGGAAGCCATTAGAGGGCTATAGTGAAAAAGGAAATATCCTCAGTTAAAAAGTTGAAAGGAGATTTCTGAGAAACTGCTTTGTGTTTTGTTAATTCATCTCATAGAGTTACTGCTTTCCGCTCAAGAAGCCTTTCGCTAAGACTGTTCTTCTGGAATATGCAAAGTGTTATTTTGGAGCCCATAGGGGGCTACGGTGAAAAGGAAATATCTTCAGTTTAAAACTGGAAAGAAGATTTTTGAGAATCTGCTTTGTGTTCTTTAAATTCATCTCACAGAGTAACAGCTTTCCCTCTAGAAGCCTTTCGTTAAGACAGTTCTTGTGGAATTTGCAATGTGATATATGGAAGCCCATAGAAGGCTATGGTGAAAAAGGAAATATCTTCCGTTAAAACTCTGAAGAAGCATTCTGTGAAACTGCCGTGTGTTCTGTTAATACATCTCACCGAGATACAGCTTTCCCCTCAAGAAGCCTTTCGCAAAGACTGTTCTTGTGTGATTTTCTAAGTGATATTTGGAAACCCATAGAGGCTTAAGGGGAAAAAGGAAATCTCTTCGGTTGAAAACTGCAAAGAAGCTTTCTGAGAAACAGCTCTGTGTTCTGTTAATTCATTTCAGAGAGTTACAGCCTTCCGCTCCAGAAGCCTTTCGATAAGACTGCTCTTTTGGAATTTGCAAAGTGATATTTGGAAGCCCTTAGAGGGCTATGGTGAAAAAGGAAATATCTTCCGTTAAAAACTGGAAAGAAGCATTCTGAGATACTGCCGTGTGTTCTGTTAATAAGTCTAACCGAGTTACAGCATTCCCCTCAAGAAGTCTTTCGTTAAGACTGTTCTTGTGTGATTTGCAATGTGATATTTGGAAGCCCATAGAGGGCTACGGTGAAAAAGGAAATATCTTCAGTTAAAAACTGGAAAGAAGCTTTCTGAGAAACTGCTTTGTGTTCTGTTAATTCATCTCACAGAGTTAAAACTTTCCCCTCCAGAAGCCTTTCGCTAAGACTGTTCTTGTGGAATTTGCAAAATGATGTTTGGAAGCCCAAAGAGAGCTATGGTGAAAAAGAAAATATCCTAAGATAAAAACTGAAAAGAAGCTTTCTGAGGAACTGCTTTGTGTTCTCTTATTTCGTATCCCAGAGTTACAAATTTTCCCTCAAGAAGCCATTCGCTAAGACTGTTCTTGTGCAATTTGCAAAGTGATATTTGGAGCCCATAGAGGGCCATGATGAAAAAGGAAATATCTTCAGTTAAAAACTGGAAAGAAACTTTCTGAGAAACTGCTTTGTGTTCTGTTAATTCACCTCACAGAGTTACATCTTTCCCCTCAAGAAGCCTTTCTCTAAGACTGTTCTTGTGGAATTTGCATAGTGATATTTGGAAGGCGATAGAGGGCTATGGTGAAAGAAGAAATATCTTCTGTTAGAAACTAGAAAGAAGCTTTCTGAGAAACTGCTTTGTGTTCTGTTAATTTATCTTATAGAGTTAAACTTTCCCCTCAAGAAGCCTTTCTGTAAGGCTCTTCTTGTGTAATTTGCAAAGTGATATTTGGAAGCCCATAGAGGGCTATGGTGAAAAAGGAAATATCTTCAGTTACAAACTGGAAAGAAGATTTCTGAAAAACTGCTTTGTGATCTGTTAATTCATCTCACAGTGTTACAGCTTTCCCTCAAGACGCCTTTCGCGAAGACTGTTCTTGTGGAATTTGCAAACTGATAATTGGACGACCATAGAGGGCTACGGTGACAAAGAAAATATCCTCAGTTAAAAACTGGAAAGAAGCTTTCTGAGAAACTGCTTTGAGTTCTGTTAATTCACATCACGGAGATACAGCTTTCCCCTCAAGAAGCCTTTCGCTAAGACACTTCTTGTGGAATTTGCAAAGTGATATTTGGAAGCCATTAGAGGGCTATAGTGAAAAAGGAAATATCCTCAGTTAAAAAGTTGAAAGGAGATTTCTGAGAAACTGCTTTGTGTTTTGTTAATTCATCTCATAGAGTTACTGCTTTCCGCTCAAGAAGCCTTTCGCTAAGACTGTTCCTCTGGAATATGCAAAGTGTTATTTTGGAGCCCATAGGGGGCTACGGTGAAAAGGAAATATCTTCAGTTTAAAACTGGAAAGAAGATTTTTGAGAATCTGCTTTGTGTTCTTTAAATTCATCTCACAGAGTAACAGCTTTCCCCTCTAGAAGCCTTTCGTTAAGACAGTTCTTGTGGAATTTGCAATGTGATATATGGAAGCCCATAGAAGGCTATGGTGAAAAAGGAAATATCTTCCGTTAAAACTCTGAAGAAGCATTCTGTGAAACTGCCGTGTGTTCTGTTAATACATCTCACCGAGATACAGCTTTCCCCTCAAGAAGCCTTTCGCAAAGACTGTTCTTGTGTGATTTTCTAAGTGATATTTGGAAACCCATAGAGGCTTAAGGGGAAAAAGGAAATCTCTTCGGTTGAAAACTGCAAAGAAGCTTTCTGAGAAACAGCTCTGTGTTCTGTTAATTCATTTCAGAGAGTTACAGCCTTCCGCTCCAGAAGCCTTTCGATAAGACTGCTCTTTTGGAATTTGCAAAGTGATATTTGGAAGCCCTTAGAGGGCTATGGTGAAAAAGGAAATATCTTCCGTTAAAAACTGGAAAGAAGCATTCTGAGATACTGCCGTGTGTTCTGTTAATAAGTCTAACCGAGTTACAGCATTCCCCTCAAGAAGTCTTTCGTTAAGACTGTTCTTGTGTGATTTGCAATGTGATATTTGGAAGCCCATAGAGGGCTACGGTGAAAAAGGAAATATCTTCAGTTAAAAACTGGAAAGAAGCTTTCTGAGAAACTGCTTTGTGTTCTGTTAATTCATCTCACAGAGTTAAAACTTTCCCCTCCAGAAGCCTTTCGCTAAGACTGTTTTGTGGAATTTGCAAAATGATGTTTGGAAGCCCAAAGAGAGCTATGGTGAAAAAGAAAATATCCTAAGATAAAAACTGAAAAGAAGCTTTCTGAGGAACTGCTTTGTGTTCTCTTATTTCGTATCCCAGAGTTACAAATTTTCCCTCAAGAAGCCATTCGCTAAGACTGTTCTTGTGCAATTTGCAAAGTGATATTTGGAGCCCATAGAGGGCCATGATGAAAAAGGAAATTTCTTCAGTTAAAAACTGGAAAGAACTTTCTCAGAAACTGCTTTGTGTTCTGTTAATTTAACTCACTGAGTTACAGCTTTCCCCTCCAGAAGCCTTTCCCTAAGACTGTTCTTCTGGAATTTGCAAAGTGATATTTGTAAGCCCTTAGAGGGCTATGGTGAAAAAGGAAATATCCTCCGTTAAAAACGGGAAAGAAGCTTTCTGAGACACTGCTTTGTTTTCTGTTAATTCATCTGACAGAGTTACAGCTTTCCCTTCAAGAATCCTTTTGCTAAGGCTGTTCTTGTGGAATTTACAAAATGATATTTGTAAGCCCTTAGAGGGCTATGTTGGAAAAGGAAATATCTTCCGTTAAAAACGTGAAAGAAGCTTTCTGAGAAACTGCTTTGTTTTCTGTTAATTCATCTAACAGAGTTACAGATTTCCCTTCACGAAGCCTTTCACTAAGGCTGTTCTTGGGGTATTTACAAAGTGATATTTGGAGCCCATAGAGGGCTATGGTGAAAAAGGAAATATCTTCAGTTAAAAACTAGAAAGAAGCAGTCTGAGAAACTGCTTTGTTCTGTGTTAATTCATCTCACAGAGTTACAGCATTCCCCTGAAGAAGCCTTTTGCTAAGCCTGTTCTTTTGGAATTGGCAAGGTGATATTTGGAAGCCCATAGAGGGCTATGGTGAAAAAGGAATATCTTCAGTTAAAAACTGGAAAGAAGCTGTCTGAGAAACTGCTTTGTGTTCTGTTAATTCATCTCACAGAGTTACAGCTTTCCCCTCAAGAAGCCTTTCGGTAAGACTGTTCTTGTGGAATTTGCAAAGTGATATTTGGAAGCCCATAGAGGGCTATGGTGAAAAAGGAAATATCTTCCGTTAAAAACTGGAAAGAAGCTTTCTTTGAAACTACATTGTGTTCTGTTAACTCATCTCACAGAGTTACAGATTTCCCCTCAAAAAGCCTTTCGCTAAGACTGTTCTTGTGGAATTTGCAAAGAGATATTTGGAAGCCCATAGAGGGCTATGGTGAAAAAGGAAATATCTTCCGTTAAAAACTGGAAAGAAACTTTCTGAGAAACTGCTTTGTGTTCTGTTAATTCATCTCTCTGAGTTACTGCTTTCCCCTCAAGAAGCGTTTCGCTAAGACTCTTCTTGTGAAATTTGCAAAGTGATATTTGGAAGCCCATAGAGGGCTACGGTGAAAAAGGAAATATCCTAAGTTAAAAACTGGAAAGAAGCTGTCTGAGAAACTGCTTTGTGTTCTGTTAATTCATGTCACAGAGTTACAGATTTCCCTTCAAGAAGCCTTTCGCTAAGGCTGTTCTTGGGGACCTGGCAAAGTGATATTTGGAAGCCCATAGAGGGCTATGGAGAGAATGGAAATATCTTCAGTTAAAAACTGGAAAGAAGCTTTCTGAGAGACTGCTTTGTGTTCTGTTAATTCATCTCACAGAGTTACAGCATTCCCCTCAAGAAGCTTTTCGCTAAGACTGTTCTTGTGGAATTTGCAAAGGGATATTTCGAAACCCATAGAGGGCTATTTTGAAAAAGGCAACATCTTCCTTTAATAACTGGAAAGAAGCTTTCTGAGAAACTGCTTTGTGTTCGGTTAATTCAACTCACAGAGTTACAGCTTTTCCTTCATGAGGCCTTTCGCTAAGGCTGTTCTTGTGGAATTTGCAAAGTGATATTTGGAAGACCATAGAGGGCTATATGGAAAAAGGAATTATCTTCAGTTAAAAACTGGAAAGAAGCTGTCTGAGAAACTGCTTTGTGTTCTGTTAATTCATCTCACAGAGTTACAGCTTTCCCTTCAACAATCCTTTTGCTAAGTCTGTTCTTGTGGAATTTGCAAAGTGATATTTGGAAGCCATTGGCGGCTACGGAGAAAAAGGAAATATCTTCAGTTAAAAACTCGAAGGAAGCTTTCTGAGAAACTGCTTTCTGTTCTGTTAATTCACCTCACAGAGTTACTGCTTTCCCTTCAAGAAGCCTTTCACTAAGGCTCTTATTATGGAATTTGCAAAGTGATATTTGTAAGTCCTTAGAGGGCGATGATGAAAAAGGAAATATCTTCCGTTAAAAACCGGAAAGAAGCTTTCTAGAAATTGCTTTGTGTTCTCTTAATTCATCTCACTGAATTACAGCATTCCCCTCAAGAAGCCTTTCGCTAAGACTGTTCTTGTGGAATTTGCAAAGTGATATTCAGAAGCCCATAGAGGGCTATGGTGAAAAAGAAAATATCTTCCGTTAAAAACAGGAAAGATTTTTTCTGAGTTACAGCTTTCCCTTCAAGAAGCCTTTTGCTAAGGCTGTTCTTGTGGAATTTGCAAAGTGATAATTGGAAGCCCATAGAGGGCTATGGTGAAAAAGGAAATATCTTCCGTTAAAAACTGGAAAGAAGCTTTCTGAGAAACTGCTTTTTGTTCTCTTAATTCATCTCACAGATTTACAGCTATCCCCTCAAGAAGCCTTTCGCTAAGACTGTTCTTGTGGAATTTGCAAAGAGATATTTGGAAGCCCATAGAGGGCTACGGTGAAAAAGGAAATATCTTCCGTTAAAAACGGGAAATAAGCTTTCTGAGAAACTACTTTGTGTTCTGTTAATTCATGTCGCCGAGTTACAGCTTTCCCCTCAACAAGCCTTTTGCTAAGACTGTTTTTGTGGAATTGGCAAAGTGATATTTGGAAGCCCTTAGATGGCTATGGTGTAAAAGGAAATATCTTCCGTTAAAAATTGGAAAGAAACTTTCTGAGAAACTGTTTTGTGTTCTGTTAATTCATCTCACAGAGTTACTGCTTTCCCCTCATGAAGCCTTTCGCTAAGACTGTTCTTGTGGAATTTGCAAAGTGATATTTGGAAGCCCATAGAGGGCGATGGTGAAAATGGAATTATCTTCCGTTAAAAACTGGGAAGAAGCTTTCTGAGAAACTGCTTTGTGTTCTTTAATTCATCTCACAGAGTTACAGCTTTCCCCTCCAGAAGCCTTTCGATAAGACTGTTCTTGTGTAATTTGCAAAGTGATATTTGGAAGCCCATAGAGGGCTATGGTGAAAAAGGGAATATCTTCAGTTAAAAACTGGAAAGTAGCTTTCAGAGAAACAGCGATGTTTTCCGTTAATTCATCAGACAGTGTTACAGCTCTCCCCTCAAGAAGCCTTTCGCTAAGACTGTTCTTCTGTAATTTGCAAAGTGATATTTGGAAGCCCATAGAGGGCTATGGTGAAAAGGAAATATCTTCCGTTAAAAACGGGAAAGAGGCTTTCTGAGAAACTGCTCTGTGTTCTGCTAATTCGTCTCACACAGTTACAGCTTTCCCACCAAGAAGCCTTTCCCTAAGACAGTTCTTTTGGAATGTGCAATGTGTTATTTGGAAGTCCATGCAGGGCTATGGTGAAAAATGAAATATCTTCAGTTAAAAACTGGAAGGAAGCTTTCTGAGAAACTGCTTTGTGTTCTGTTAATTCATCTCACAGAGTTACAGCTTTCCCCTCAAGAAGCCTCTCCCTAAGACTGTTCTTGTGGAATTTTCAAAGTGATATTTGAAAGCCCTTAGAGGGCTATGGTGAAAAAGGAAATATCCTACATAAAACCTGAAAAGAAGCTTTCTGAGAAACTGCTTTGTGTTCTGTTAATTCATCTCACAGAGTTACAGCTTTCACCTAAAGAAGCCATTCAATAAGACTGTTCTTGTGGAATTTGCAAAGTGATATTTGGAAGCCCATAGAGGGCTATGGTGAAAAAGGAAATATCCTACAATAAAAACCGAAAAGAAGCTTTCTGAGAAACTGCATTGTGTTCTATTAATTCATCGCACGGAGTTGTAGCATTCCCCTCAAGAAGCCGATCACTAAGATTGTTCTTGTGGAATTTGCAAGGTGATATCTAGAAGCCCATAGAGGGCTTTGGTGAGAAAGGAAATATCTTCCGTTAACAACTGGAAAGAGACTTTCTGAGAAACTTCTTTGTGTTCTGTTAATTCATCTCACAGAGTTACAGCTTTCACCTAAAGAAGCCATTCAATAAGACTGTTCTTGTGGAATTTGCAAAGTGATATTTGGAAGCATATAGAGGGCTATGGTGAAAAAGGAAATATCCTACAATAAAAACCAAAAGAAGCTTTCTGAGAAACTGCATTGTGTTCTATTAATTCATCGCACGGAGTTGTAGCATTCCCCTCAAGAAGCCGATCACTAAGATTGTTCTTGTGGAATTTGCAAGGTGATATCTAGAAGCCCATAGAGGGCTTTGGTGAGAAAGGAAATATCTTCCGTTAAAAACTGGAAAGAGACTTTCTGAGAAACTGCTTTGTGTTCTGTTAATTCATCTCACAGAGTTACAGCTTTCCCCTCAAGAAGGCTTTCGGTAAGACTGTTCTTGTGGAATTTGCAAAGTGATATTTGGAAGCCCAAAGAGGTCTACCGTGAAAAGGAAAATATCTTCCGTTAAAAACTGGAAAAAAGCTTTTTGAGAAACTGCTTTGTGTTCTGTTAATTCATTTCACCGAGTTACAGCTTTCCCCTCCAAAAGCCTTTCGATAAGACTGCTCTTGTGGAATTTTCAGAGTGATATTTGGAAGCCCTTAGATGGCCATGGTGAAAAAGGAAATATCTTCAGTTAAAAACTCGAAGGAAGCTTTCTGAGAAACTGCTTTGTGTTCTGTTAATTCATCTCACATAGTTACAGCTTTCCCCTCAAGAAGCCTTTCACTACGACTGTTCTTGTGCAATTTGCAAATTGATATTTGGGAGCCGAAAGAGGGCTACGGTGAAAAAGGAAATATCTTAAGTTAAAATCTGGAAAAAAGCTTTCTGAGAAACTGCTTTGTGTTCTGTTAATTTATCTCAAAGAGATACAGCTTTCCCCTCAAGAAACCTTTCGCTAAGACTGTTCTTGTGCTATTTTCAAGGTGATATTTGGAAGCCAGAAGAGGGCTATGGTGAAATAGAAAATACCTTCAGTTAAAATGTGGAAATAAGCTTTCTAAGAAACTGTTTGTGTTCTGTGAATTCATCTCACAAAGTTACAGATTTCCCCTCAAAAAGCCTTTCACTAAGACGGCTCTTGTGGAATTTTCAAAGTGATATTTGGAAGCCCATAGAAGGCTATGGTGAAAACGGAAATATCCTAAGATAAAAACTGAAAAGAAGCTTTCTGAGAAACTGCTTTGTGTTCTGTTAATTCACCTCACAGAGTTACATCTTTCCCCTCAAGAAGCCTTTCTCTAAGACTGTTCTTGTGGAATTTGCATAGTGATATTTGAAGGCGGTAGAGGGCTATGGTGAAAGAAGAAATATCTTCTGTTAAAAACTGGAAAGAAGCTTTCTGAGAAATTGCTTTGTGTTCTGTTAATTTATCTTATAGAGATAAACTTTCCCCTCAAGAAGCCTTTCTGTAAGGCTCTTCTTGTGTAATTTGCAAAGTGATATTTGGAAGCCCATAGAGGGCTATGGTGAAAAAGGAAATATCTTCAGTTACAAACTGGAAAGAAGATTTCTGAAAAACTGCTTTGTGATCTGTTAATTCATCTCACAGTGTTACAGCTTTCCCTCAAGACGCCTTTCGCGAAGACTGTTCTTGTGGAATTTGCAAACTGATAATTGGACGACCATAGAGGGCTATGGTGACAAAGAAATTATCCTCAGTTAAAAACTGGAAAGAAGCTTTCTGAGAAACTGCTTTGAGTTCTGTTAATTCACATCACGGAGATACAGCTTTCCCCTCAAGAAGCCTTTCGCTAAGACACTTCTTGTGGAATTTGCAAAGTGATATTTGGAAGCCATTAGAGGGCTATAGTGAAAAAGGAAATATCCTCAGTTAAAAAGTTGAAAGGAGATTTCTGAGAAACTGCTTTGTGTTTTGTTAATTCATCTCATAGAGTTACTGCTTTCCGCTCAAGAAGCCTTTCGCTAAGACTGTTCTTCTGGAATATGCAAAGTGTTATTTTGGAGCCCATAGGGGGCTACGGTGAAAAGGAAATATCTTCAGTTTAAAACTGGAAAGAAGATTTTTGAGAATCTGCTTTGTGTTCTTTAAATTCATCTCACAGAGTAACAGCTTTCCCTCTAGAAGCCTTTCGTTAAGACAGTTCTTGTGGAATTTGCAATGTGATATATGGAAGCCCATAGAAGGCTATGGTGAAAAAGGAAATATCTTCCGTTAAAACTCTGAAGAAGCATTCTGTGAAACTGCCGTGTGTTCTGTTAATACATCTCACCGAGATACAGCTTTCCCCTCAAGAAGCCTTTCGCAAAGACTGTTCTTGTGTGATTTTCTAAGTGATATTTGGAAACCCATAGAGGCTTAAGGGGAAAAAGGAAATCTCTTCGGTTGAAAACTGCAAAGAAGCTTTCTGAGAAACAGCTCTGTGTTCTGTTAATTCATTTCAGAGAGTTACAGCCTTCCGCTCCAGAAGCCTTTCGATAAGACTGCTCTTTTGGAATTTGCAAAGTGATATTTGGAAGCCCTTAGAGGGCTATGGTGAAAAAGGAAATATCTTCCGTTAAAAACTGGAAAGAAGCATTCTGAGATACTGCCGTGTGTTCTGTTAATAAGTCTAACCGAGTTACAGCATTCCCCTCAAGAAGTCTTTCGTTAAGACTGTTCTTGTGTGATTTGCAATGTGATATTTGGAAGCCCATAGAGGGCTACGGTGAAAAAGGAAATATCTTCAGTTAAAAACTGGAAAGAAGCTTTCTGAGAAACTGCTTTGTGTTCTGTTAATTCATCTCACAGAGTTAAAACTTTCCCCTCCAGAAGCCTTTCGCTAAGACTGTTCTTGTGGAATTTGCAAAATGATGTTTGGAAGCCCAAAGAGAGCTATGGTGAAAAAGAAAATATCCTAAGATAAAAACTGAAAAGAAGCTTTCTGAGGAACTGCTTTGTGTTCTCTTATTTCGTATCCCAGAGTTACAAATTTTCCCTCAAGAAGCCATTCGCTAAGACTGTTCTTGTGCAATTTGCAAAGTGATATTTGGAGCCCATAGAGGGCCATGATGAAAAAGGAAATATCTTCAGTTAAAAACTGGAAAGAAACTTTCTGAGAAACTGCTTTGTGTTCTGTTAATTCACCTCACAGAGTTACATCTTTCCCCTCAAGAAGCCTTTCTCTAAGACTGTTCTTGTGGAATTTGCATAGTGATATTTGGAAGGCGATAGAGGGCTATGGTGAAAGAAGAAATATCTTCTGTTAGAAACTAGAAAGAAGCTTTCTGAGAAACTGCTTTGTGTTCTGTTAATTTATCTTATAGAGTTAAACTTTCCCCTCAAGAAGCCTTTCTGTAAGGCTCTTCTTGTGTAATTTGCAAAGTGATATTTGGAAGCCCATAGAGGGCTATGGTGAAAAAGGAAATATCTTCAGTTACAAACTGGAAAGAAGATTTCTGAAAAACTGCTTTGTGATCTGTTAATTCATCTCACAGTGTTACAGCTTTCCCTCAAGACGCCTTTCGCGAAGACTGTTCTTGTGGAATTTGCAAACTGATAATTGGACGACCATAGAGGGCTACGGTGACAAAGAAAATATCCTCAGTTAAAAACTGGAAAGAAGCTTTCTGAGAAACTGCTTTGAGTTCTGTTAATTCACATCACGGAGATACAGCTTTCCCCTCAAGAAGCCTTTCGCTAAGACACTTCTTGTGGAATTTGCAAAGTGATATTTGGAAGCCATTAGAGGGCTATAGTGAAAAAGGAAATATCCTCAGTTAAAAAGTTGAAAGGAGATTTCTGAGAAACTGCTTTGTGTTTTGTTAATTCATCTCATAGAGTTACTGCTTTCCGCTCAAGAAGCCTTTCGCTAAGACTGTTCCTCTGGAATATGCAAAGTGTTATTTTGGAGCCCATAGGGGGCTACGGTGAAAAGGAAATATCTTCAGTTTAAAACTGGAAAGAAGATTTTTGAGAATCTGCTTTGTGTTCTTTAAATTCATCTCACAGAGTAACAGCTTTCCCCTCTAGAAGCCTTTCGTTAAGACAGTTCTTGTGGAATTTGCAATGTGATATATGGAAGCCCATAGAAGGCTATGGTGAAAAAGGAAATATCTTCCGTTAAAACTCTGAAGAAGCATTCTGTGAAACTGCCGTGTGTTCTGTTAATACATCTCACCGAGATACAGCTTTCCCCTCAAGAAGCCTTTCGCAAAGACTGTTCTTGTGTGATTTTCTAAGTGATATTTGGAAACCCATAGAGGCTTAAGGGGAAAAAGGAAATCTCTTCGGTTGAAAACTGCAAAGAAGCTTTCTGAGAAACAGCTCTGTGTTCTGTTAATTCATTTCAGAGAGTTACAGCCTTCCGCTCCAGAAGCCTTTCGATAAGACTGCTCTTTTGGAATTTGCAAAGTGATATTTGGAAGCCCTTAGAGGGCTATGGTGAAAAAGGAAATATCTTCCGTTAAAAACTGGAAAGAAGCATTCTGAGATACTGCCGTGTGTTCTGTTAATAAGTCTAACCGAGTTACAGCATTCCCCTCAAGAAGTCTTTCGTTAAGACTGTTCTTGTGTGATTTGCAATGTGATATTTGGAAGCCCATAGAGGGCTACGGTGAAAAAGGAAATATCTTCAGTTAAAAACTGGAAAGAAGCTTTCTGAGAAACTGCTTTGTGTTCTGTTAATTCATCTCACAGAGTTAAAACTTTCCCCTCCAGAAGCCTTTCGCTAAGACTGTTTTGTGGAATTTGCAAAATGATGTTTGGAAGCCCAAAGAGAGCTATGGTGAAAAAGAAAATATCCTAAGATAAAAACTGAAAAGAAGCTTTCTGAGGAACTGCTTTGTGTTCTCTTATTTCGTATCCCAGAGTTACAAATTTTCCCTCAAGAAGCCATTCGCTAAGACTGTTCTTGTGCAATTTGCAAAGTGATATTTGGAGCCCATAGAGGGCCATGATGAAAAAGGAAATATCTTCAGTTAAAAACTGGAAAGAAACTTTCTGAGAAACTGCTTTGTGTTCTGGTAATTCATCTCACAGGGTTACAGTTTTCTTCTCAAGAAGCTTTTCGGTAAGTCTGTTATGTGGAATTTGCAAAGTGATATTTGGAAGCCCATAGTGGGCTACGGAGAAAAAGGAAATATCTTCCGTTAAAAACTGGGAAGAAGATTTCTAAGACACTGCTTTGTGTTCTGTTAATTTATCTAACAGACTTACAGCATTCCCCTACAGAAGTCATTCGCTAAGATTGTTTTTGTGGAATTTGCAAAGTGATATTTGGAAGCCCCTAGAGGGCTTCGGTGAAAAAGGAAATATCTTCAGTTAAAAACTGGAAAGAAGATTTCTGAGAAACTGCTTTGTGTTCTGATAATTCATCTCACAGAATTACAGCTTTCCCTTCAAGAAGCCTTTCGATAAGACTGGTCTTGTGGGATTTGCAAAGTGATATTTGGAAGCCCAAAGAGGACTATGGTGAAAAAGGAAATTTCTTCAGTTAAAAACTGGAAAGAACTTTCTCAGAAACTGCTTTGTGTTCTGTTAATTTAACTCACTGAGTTACAGCTTTCCCCTCCAGAAGCCTTTCCCTAAGACTGTTCTTCTGGAATTTGCAAAGTGATATTTGTAAGCCCTTAGAGGGCTATGGTGAAAAAGGAAATATCCTCCGTTAAAAACGGGAAAGAAGCTTTCTGAGACACTGCTTTGTTTTCTGTTAATTCATCTGACAGAGTTACAGCTTTCCCTTCAAGAATCCTTTTGCTAAGGCTGTTCTTGTGGAATTTACAAAATGATATTTGTAAGCCCTTAGAGGGCTATGTTGGAAAAGGAAATATCTTCCGTTAAAAACGTGAAAGAAGCTTTCTGAGAAACTGCTTTGTTTTCTGTTAATTCATCTAACAGAGTTACAGATTTCCCTTCACGAAGCCTTTCACTAAGGCTGTTCTTGGGGTATTTACAAAGTGATATTTGGAGCCCATAGAGGGCTATGGTGAAAAAGGAAATATCTTCAGTTAAAAACTAGAAAGAAGCAGTCTGAGAAACTGCTTTGTTCTGTGTTAATTCATCTCACAGAGTTACAGCATTCCCCTGAAGAAGCCTTTTGCTAAGCCTGTTCTTTTGGAATTGGCAAGGTGATATTTGGAAGCCCATAGAGGGCTATGGTGAAAAAGGAATATCTTCAGTTAAAAACTGGAAAGAAGCTGTCTGAGAAACTGCTTTGTGTTCTGTTAATTCATCTCACAGAGTTACAGCTTTCCCCTCAAGAAGCCTTTCGGTAAGACTGTTCTTGTGGAATTTGCAAAGTGATATTTGGAAGCCCATAGAGGGCTATGGTGAAAAAGGAAATATCTTCCGTTAAAAACTGGAAAGAAGCTTTCTTTGAAACTACATTGTGTTCTGTTAACTCATCTCACAGAGTTACAGATTTCCCCTCAAAAAGCCTTTCGCTAAGACTGTTCTTGTGGAATTTGCAAAGAGATATTTGGAAGCCCATAGAGGGCTATGGTGAAAAAGGAAATATCTTCCGTTAAAAACTGGAAAGAAACTTTCTGAGAAACTGCTTTGTGTTCTGTTAATTCATCTCTCTGAGTTACTGCTTTCCCCTCAAGAAGCGTTTCGCTAAGACTCTTCTTGTGAAATTTGCAAAGTGATATTTGGAAGCCCATAGAGGGCTACGGTGAAAAAGGAAATATCCTAAGTTAAAAACTGGAAAGAAGCTGTCTGAGAAACTGCTTTGTGTTCTGTTAATTCATGTCACAGAGTTACAGATTTCCCTTCAAGAAGCCTTTCGCTAAGGCTGTTCTTGGGGACCTGGCAAAGTGATATTTGGAAGCCCATAGAGGGCTATGGAGAGAATGGAAATATCTTCAGTTAAAAACTGGAAAGAAGCTTTCTGAGAGACTGCTTTGTGTTCTGTTAATTCATCTCACAGAGTTACAGCATTCCCCTCAAGAAGCTTTTCGCTAAGACTGTTCTTGTGGAATTTGCAAAGGGATATTTCGAAACCCATAGAGGGCTATTTTGAAAAAGGCAACATCTTCCTTTAATAACTGGAAAGAAGCTTTCTGAGAAACTGCTTTGTGTTCGGTTAATTCAACTCACAGAGTTACAGCTTTTCCTTCATGAGGCCTTTCGCTAAGGCTGTTCTTGTGGAATTTGCAAAGTGATATTTGGAAGACCATAGAGGGCTATATGGAAAAAGGAATTATCTTCAGTTAAAAACTGGAAAGAAGCTGTCTGAGAAACTGCTTTGTGTTCTGTTAATTCATCTCACAGAGTTACAGCTTTCCCTTCAACAATCCTTTTGCTAAGTCTGTTCTTGTGGAATTTGCAAAGTGATATTTGGAAGCCATTGGCGGCTACGGAGAAAAAGGAAATATCTTCAGTTAAAAACTCGAAGGAAGCTTTCTGAGAAACTGCTTTCTGTTCTGTTAATTCACCTCACAGAGTTACTGCTTTCCCTTCAAGAAGCCTTTCACTAAGGCTCTTATTATGGAATTTGCAAAGTGATATTTGTAAGTCCTTAGAGGGCGATGATGAAAAAGGAAATATCTTCCGTTAAAAACCGGAAAGAAGCTTTCTAGAAATTGCTTTGTGTTCTCTTAATTCATCTCACTGAATTACAGCATTCCCCTCAAGAAGCCTTTCGCTAAGACTGTTCTTGTGGAATTTGCAAAGTGATATTCAGAAGCCCATAGAGGGCTATGGTGAAAAAGAAAATATCTTCCGTTAAAAACAGGAAAGATTTTTTCTGAGTTACAGCTTTCCCTTCAAGAAGCCTTTTGCTAAGGCTGTTCTTGTGGAATTTGCAAAGTGATAATTGGAAGCCCATAGAGGGCTATGGTGAAAAAGGAAATATCTTCCGTTAAAAACTGGAAAGAAGCTTTCTGAGAAACTGCTTTTTGTTCTCTTAATTCATCTCACAGATTTACAGCTATCCCCTCAAGAAGCCTTTCGCTAAGACTGTTCTTGTGGAATTTGCAAAGAGATATTTGGAAGCCCATAGAGGGCTACGGTGAAAAAGGAAATATCTTCCGTTAAAAACGGGAAAGAAGCTTTCTGAGAAACTACTTTGTGTTCTGTTAATTCATGTCGCCGAGTTACAGCTTTCCCCTCAACAAGCCTTTTGCTAAGACTGTTTTTGTGGAATTGGCAAAGTGATATTTGGAAGCCCTTAGATGGCTATGGTGTAAAAGGAAATATCTTCCGTTAAAAATTGGAAAGAAACTTTCTGAGAAACTGTTTTGTGTTCTGTTAATTCATCTCACAGAGTTACTGCTTTCCCCTCATGAAGCCTTTCGCTAAGACTGTTCTTGTGGAATTTGCAAAGTGATATTTGGAAGCCCATAGAGGGCGATGGTGAAAATGGAATTATCTTCCGTTAAAAACTGGGAAGAAGCTTTCTGAGAAACTGCTTTGTGTTCTTTAATTCATCTCACAGAGTTACAGCTTTCCCCTCCAGAAGCCTTTCGATAAGACTGTTCTTGTGTAATTTGCAAAGTGATATTTGGAAGCCCATAGAGGGCTATGGTGAAAAAGGGAATATCTTCAGTTAAAAACTGGAAAGTAGCTTTCAGAGAAACAGCGATGTTTTCCGTTAATTCATCAGACAGTGTTACAGCTCTCCCCTCAAGAAGCCTTTCGCTAAGACTGTTCTTCTGTAATTTGCAAAGTGATATTTGGAAGCCCATAGAGGGCTATGGTGAAAAGGAAATATCTTCCGTTAAAAACAGGAAAGAGGCTTTCTGAGAAACTGCTCTGTGTTCTGCTAATTCGTCTCACACAGTTACAGCTTTCCCACCAAGAAGCCTTTCCCTAAGACAGTTCTTTTGGAATGTGCAATGTGTTATTTGGAAGTCCATGCAGGGCTATGGTGAAAAATGAAATATCTTCAGTTAAAAACTGGAAGGAAGCTTTCTGAGAAACTGCTTTGTGTTCTGTTAATTCATCTCACAGAGTTACAGCTTTCCCCTCAAGAAGCCTCTCCCTAAGACTGTTCTTGTGGAATTTTCAAAGTGATATTTGAAAGCCCTTAGAGGGCTATGGTGAAAAAGGAAATATCCTACATAAAACCTGAAAAGAAGCTTTCTGAGAAACTGCTTTGTGTTCTGTTAATTCATCTCACAGAGTTACAGCTTTCACCTAAAGAAGCCATTCAATAAGACTGTTCTTGTGGAATTTGCAAAGTGATATTTGGAAGCCCATAGAGGGCTATGGTGAAAAAGGAAATATCCTACAATAAAAACCGAAAAGAAGCTTTCTGAGAAACTGCATTGTGTTCTATTAATTCATCGCACGGAGTTGTAGCATTCCCCTCAAGAAGCCGATCACTAAGATTGTTCTTGTGGAATTTGCAAGGTGATATCTAGAAGCCCATAGAGGGCTTTGGTGAGAAAGGAAATATCTTCCGTTAACAACTGGAAAGAGACTTTCTGAGAAACTTCTTTGTGTTCTGTTAATTCATCTCACAGAGTTACAGCTTTCACCTAAAGAAGCCATTCCATAAGACTGTTCTTGTGGAATTTGCAAAGTGATATTTGGAAGCATATAGAGGGCTATGGTGAAAAAGGAAATATCCTACAATAAAAACCAAAAGAAGCTTTCGGAGAAACTGCATTGTGTTCTATTAATTCATCGCACGGAGTTGTAGCATTCCCCTCAAGAAGCCGATCACTAAGATTGTTCTTGTGGAATTTGCAAGGTGATATCTAGAAGCCCATAGAGGGCTTTGGTGAGAAAGGAAATATCTTCCGTTAAAAACTGGAAAGAGACTTTCTGAGAAACTGCTTTGTGTTCTGTTAATTCATCTCACAGAGTTACAGCTTTCCCCTCAAGAAGGCTTTCGGTAAGACTGTTCTTGTGGAATTTGCAAAGTGATATTTGGAAGCCCAAAGAGGTCTACCGTGAAAAGGAAAATATCTTCCGTTAAAAACTGGAAAAAAGCTTTTTGAGAAACTGCTTTGTGTTCTGTTAATTCATTTCACCGAGTTACAGCTTTCCCCTCCAAAAGCCTTTCGATAAGACTGCTCTTGTGGAATTTTCAGAGTGATATTTGGAAGCCCTTAGATGGCTATGGTGAAAAAGGAAATATCTTCAGTTAAAAACTCGAAGGAAGCTTTCTGAGAAACTGCTTTGTGTTCTGTTAATTCATCTCACATAGTTACAGCTTTCCCCTCAAGAAGCGTTTCACTACGACTGTTCTTGTGCAATTTGCAAATTGATATTTGGGAGCCGAAAGAGGGCTACGGTGAAAAAGGAAATATCTTAAGTTAAAATCTGGAAAAAAGCTTTCTGAGAAACTGCTTTGTGTTCTGTTAATTTATCTCAAAGAGATACAGCTTTCCCCTCAAGAAACCTTTCGCTAAGACTGTTCTTGTGCTATTTTCAAGGTGATATTTGGAAGCCAGAAGAGGGCTATGGTGAAATAGAAAATACCTTCAGTTAAAATGTGGAAATAAGCTTTCTAAGAAACTGTTTGTGTTCTGTGAATTCATCTCACAAAGTTACAGATTTCCCCTCAAAAAGCCTTTCACTAAGACGGCTCTTGTGGAATTTTCAAAGTGATATTTGGAAGCCCATAGAAGGCTATGGTGAAAACGGAAATATCCTAAGATAAAAACTGAAAAGAAGCTTTCTGAGAAACTGCTTTGTGTTCTGTTAATTCACCTCACAGAGTTACATCTTTCCCCTCAAGAAGCCTTTCTCTAAGACTGTTCTTGTGGAATTTGCATAGTGATATTTGAAGGCGGTAGAGGGCTATGGTGAAAGAAGAAATATCTTCTGTTAAAAACTGGAAAGAAGCTTTCTGAGAAATTGCTTTGTGTTCTGTTAATTTATCTTATAGAGATAAACTTTCCCCTCAAGAAGCCTTTCTGTAAGGCTCTTCTTGTGTAATTTGCAAAGTGATATTTGGAAGCCCATAGAGGGCTATGGTGAAAAAGGAAATATCTTCAGTTACAAACTGGAAAGAAGATTTCTGAAAAACTGCTTTGTGATCTGTTAATTCATCTCACAGTGTTACAGCTTTCCCTCAAGACGCCTTTCGCGAAGACTGTTCTTGTGGAATTTGCAAACTGATAATTGGACGACCATAGAGGGCTATGGTGACAAAGAAATTATCCTCAGTTAAAAACTGGAAAGAAGCTTTCTGAGAAACTGCTTTGAGTTCTGTTAATTCACATCACGGAGATACAGCTTTCCCCTCAAGAAGCCTTTCGCTAAGACACTTCTTGTGGAATTTGCAAAGTGATATTTGGAAGCCATTAGAGGGCTATAGTGAAAAAGGAAATATCCTCAGTTAAAAAGTTGAAAGGAGATTTCTGAGAAACTGCTTTGTGTTTTGTTAATTCATCTCATAGAGTTACTGCTTTCCGCTCAAGAAGCCTTTCGCTAAGACTGTTCTTCTGGAATATGCAAAGTGTTATTTTGGAGCCCATAGGGGGCTACGGTGAAAAGGAAATATCTTCAGTTTAAAACTGGAAAGAAGATTTTTGAGAATCTGCTTTGTGTTCTTTAAATTCATCTCACAGAGTAACAGCTTTCCCTCTAGAAGCCTTTCGTTAAGACAGTTCTTGTGGAATTTGCAATGTGATATATGGAAGCCCATAGAAGGCTATGGTGAAAAAGGAAATATCTTCCGTTAAAACTCTGAAGAAGCATTCTGTGAAACTGCCGTGTGTTCTGTTAATACATCTCACCGAGATACAGCTTTCCCCTCAAGAAGCCTTTCGCAAAGACTGTTCTTGTGTGATTTTCTAAGTGATATTTGGAAACCCATAGAGGCTTAAGGGGAAAAAGGAAATCTCTTCGGTTGAAAACTGCAAAGAAGCTTTCTGAGAAACAGCTCTGTGTTCTGTTAATTCATTTCAGAGAGTTACAGCCTTCCGCTCCAGAAGCCTTTCGATAAGACTGCTCTTTTGGAATTTGCAAAGTGATATTTGGAAGCCCTTAGAGGGCTATGGTGAAAAAGGAAATATCTTCCGTTAAAAACTGGAAAGAAGCATTCTGAGATACTGCCGTGTGTTCTGTTAATAAGTCTAACCGAGTTACAGCATTCCCCTCAAGAAGTCTTTCGTTAAGACTGTTCTTGTGTGATTTGCAATGTGATATTTGGAAGCCCATAGAGGGCTACGGTGAAAAAGGAAATATCTTCAGTTAAAAACTGGAAAGAAGCTTTCTGAGAAACTGCTTTGTGTTCTGTTAATTCATCTCACAGAGTTAAAACTTTCCCCTCCAGAAGCCTTTCGCTAAGACTGTTCTTGTGGAATTTGCAAAATGATGTTTGGAAGCCCAAAGAGAGCTATGGTGAAAAAGAAAATATCCTAAGATAAAAACTGAAAAGAAGCTTTCTGAGGAACTGCTTTGTGTTCTCTTATTTCGTATCCCAGAGTTACAAATTTTCCCTCAAGAAGCCATTCGCTAAGACTGTTCTTGTGCAATTTGCAAAGTGATATTTGGAGCCCATAGAGGGCCATGATGAAAAAGGAAATATCTTCAGTTAAAAACTGGAAAGAAACTTTCTGAGAAACTGCTTTGTGTTCTGTTAATTCACCTCACAGAGTTACATCTTTCCCCTCAAGAAGCCTTTCTCTAAGACTGTTCTTGTGGAATTTGCATAGTGATATTTGGAAGGCGATAGAGGGCTATGGTGAAAGAAGAAATATCTTCTGTTAGAAACTAGAAAGAAGCTTTCTGAGAAACTGCTTTGTGTTCTGTTAATTTATCTTATAGAGTTAAACTTTCCCCTCAAGAAGCCTTTCTGTAAGGCTCTTCTTGTGTAATTTGCAAAGTGATATTTGGAAGCCCATAGAGGGCTATGGTGAAAAAGGAAATATCTTCAGTTACAAACTGGAAAGAAGATTTCTGAAAAACTGCTTTGTGATCTGTTAATTCATCTCACAGTGTTACAGCTTTCCCTCAAGACGCCTTTCGCGAAGACTGTTCTTGTGGAATTTGCAAACTGATAATTGGACGACCATAGAGGGCTACGGTGACAAAGAAAATATCCTCAGTTAAAAACTGGAAAGAAGCTTTCTGAGAAACTGCTTTGAGTTCTGTTAATTCACATCACGGAGATACAGCTTTCCCCTCAAGAAGCCTTTCGCTAAGACACTTCTTGTGGAATTTGCAAAGTGATATTTGGAAGCCATTAGAGGGCTATAGTGAAAAAGGAAATATCCTCAGTTAAAAAGTTGAAAGGAGATTTCTGAGAAACTGCTTTGTGTTTTGTTAATTCATCTCATAGAGTTACTGCTTTCCGCTCAAGAAGCCTTTCGCTAAGACTGTTCCTCTGGAATATGCAAAGTGTTATTTTGGAGCCCATAGGGGGCTACGGTGAAAAGGAAATATCTTCAGTTTAAAACTGGAAAGAAGATTTTTGAGAATCTGCTTTGTGTTCTTTAAATTCATCTCACAGAGTAACAGCTTTCCCCTCTAGAAGCCTTTCGTTAAGACAGTTCTTGTGGAATTTGCAATGTGATATATGGAAGCCCATAGAAGGCTATGGTGAAAAAGGAAATATCTTCCGTTAAAACTCTGAAGAAGCATTCTGTGAAACTGCCGTGTGTTCTGTTAATACATCTCACCGAGATACAGCTTTCCCCTCAAGAAGCCTTTCGCAAAGACTGTTCTTGTGTGATTATCTAAGTGATATTTGGAAACCCATAGAGGCTTAAGGGGAAAAAGGAAATCTCTTCGGTTGAAAACTGCAAAGAAGCTTTCTGAGAAACAGCTCTGTGTTCTGTTAATTCATTTCAGAGAGTTACAGCCTTCCGCTCCAGAAGCCTTTCGATAAGACTGCTCTTTTGGAATTTGCAAAGTGATATTTGGAAGCCCTTAGAGGGCTATGGTGAAAAAGGAAATATCTTCCGTTAAAAACTGGAAAGAAGCATTCTGAGATACTGCCGTGTGTTCTGTTAATAAGTCTAACCGAGTTACAGCATTCCCCTCAAGAAGTCTTTCGTTAAGACTGTTCTTGTGTGATTTGCAATGTGATATTTGGAAGCCCATAGAGGGCTACGGTGAAAAAGGAAATATCTTCAGTTAAAAACTGGAAAGAAGCTTTCTGAGAAACTGCTTTGTGTTCTGTTAATTCATCTCACAGAGTTAAAACTTTCCCCTCCAGAAGCCTTTCGCTAAGACTGTTTTGTGGAATTTGCAAAATGATGTTTGGAAGCCCAAAGAGAGCTATGGTGAAAAAGAAAATATCCTAAGATAAAAACTGAAAAGAAGCTTTCTGAGGAACTGCTTTGTGTTCTCTTATTTCGTATCCCAGAGTTACAAATTTTCCCTCAAGAAGCCATTCGCTAAGACTGTTCTTGTGCAATTTGCAAAGTGATATTTGGAGCCCATAGAGGGCCATGATGAAAAAGGAAATATCTTCAGTTAAAAACTGGAAAGAAACTTTCTGAGAAACTGCTTTGTGTTCTGGTAATTCATCTCACAGGGTTACAGTTTTCTTCTCAAGAAGCTTTTCGGTAAGTCTGTTATGTGGAATTTGCAAAGTGATATTTGGAAGCCCATAGTGGGCTACGGAGAAAAAGGAAATATCTTCCGTTAAAAACTGGGAAGAAGATTTCTAAGACACTGCTTTGTGTTCTGTTAATTTATCTAACAGACTTACAGCATTCCCCTACAGAAGTCATTCGCTAAGATTGTTTTTGTGGAATTTGCAAAGTGATATTTGGAAGCCCCTAGAGGGCTTCGGTGAAAAAGGAAATATCTTCAGTTAAAAACTGGAAAGAAGATTTCTGAGAAACTGCTTTGTGTTCTGATAATTCATCTCACAGAATTACAGCTTTCCCTTCAAGAAGCCTTTCGATAAGACTGGTCTTGTGGGATTTGCAAAGTGATATTTGGAAGCCCAAAGAGGACTATGGTGAAAAAGGAAATTTCTTCAGTTAAAAACTGGAAAGAACTTTCTCAGAAACTGCTTTGTGTTCTGTTAATTTAACTCACTGAGTTACAGCTTTCCCCTCCAGAAGCCTTTCCCTAAGACTGTTCTTCTGGAATTTGCAAAGTGATATTTGTAAGCCCTTAGAGGGCTATGGTGAAAAAGGAAATATCCTCCGTTAAAAACGGGAAAGAAACTTTCTGAGACACTGCTTTGTTTTCTGTTAATTCATCTGACAGAGTTACAGTTTTCCCTTCAAGAATCCTTTTGCTAAGGCTGTTCTTGTGGAATTTACAAAATGATATTTGTAAGCCCTTAGAGGGCTATGTTGGAAAAGGAAATATCTTCCGTTAAAAACGTGAAAGAAGCTTTCTGAGAAACTGCTTTGTTTTCTGTTAATTCATCTAACAGAGTTACAGATTTCCCTTCACGAAGCCTTTCACTAAGGCTGTTCTTGGGGTATTTACAAAGTGATATTTGGAGCCCATAGAGGGCTATGGTGAAAAAGGAAATATCTTCAGTTAAAAACTAGAAAGAAGCAGTCTGAGAAACTGCTTTGTTCTGTGTTAATTCATCTCACAGAGTTACAGCATTCCCCTGAAGAAGCCTTTTGCTAAGCCTGTTCTTTTGGAATTGGCAAGGTGATATTTGGAAGCCCATAGAGGGCTATGGTGAAAAAGGAATATCTTCAGTTAAAAACTGGAAAGAAGCTGTCTGAGAAACTGCTTTGTGTTCTGTTAATTCATCTCACAGAGTTACAGCTTTCCCCTCAAGAAGCCTTTCGGTAAGACTGTTCTTGTGGAATTTGCAAAGTGATATTTGGAAGCCCATAGAGGGCTATGGTGAAAAAGGAAATATCTTCCGTTAAAAACTGGAAAGAAGCTTTCTTTGAAACTACATTGTGTTCTGTTAACTCATCTCACAGAGTTACAGATTTCCCCTCAAAAAGCCTTTCGCTAAGACTGTTCTTGTGGAATTTGCAAAGAGATATTTGGAAGCCCATAGAGGGCTATGGTGAAAAAGGAAATATCTTCCGTTAAAAACTGGAAAGAAACTTTCAGAGAAACTGCTTTGTGTTCTGTTAATTCATCTCTCTGAGTTACTGCTTTCCCCTCAAGAAGCGTTTCGCTAAGACTCTTCTTGTGAAATTTGCAAAGTGATATTTGGAAGCCCATAGAGGGCTACGGTGAAAAAGGAAATATCCTAAGTTAAAAACTGGAAAGAAGCTGTCTGAGAAACTGCTTTGTGTTCTGTTAATTCATGTCACAGAGTTACAGATTTCCCTTCAAGAAGCCTTTCGCTAAGGCTGTTCTTGGGGACCTGGCAAAGTGATATTTGGAAGCCCATAGAGGGCTATGGAGAGAATGGAAATATCTTCAGTTAAAAACTGGAAAGAAGCTTTCTGAGAGACTGCTTTGTGTTCTGTTAATTCATCTCACAGAGTTACAGCATTCCCCTCAAGAAGCTTTTCGCTAAGACTGTTCTTGTGGAATTTGCAAAGGGATATTTCGAAACCCATAGAGGGCTATTTTGAAAAAGGCAACATCTTCCTTTAATAACTGGAAAGAAGCTTTCTGAGAAACTGCTTTGTGTTCGGTTAATTCAACTCACAGAGTTACAGCTTTTCCTTCATGAGGCCTTTCGCTAAGGCTGTTCTTGTGGAATTTGCAAAGTGATATTTGGAAGACCATAGAGGGCTATATGGAAAAAGGAATTATCTTCAGTTAAAAACTGGAAAGAAGCTGTCTGAGAAACTGCTTTGTGTTCTTTTAATTCATCTCACAGAGTTACAGCTTTCCCTTCAACAATCCTTTTGCTAAGTCTGTTCTTGTGGAATTTGCAAAGTGATATTTGGAAGCCATTGGCGGCTACGGAGAAAAAGGAAATATCTTCAGTTAAAAACTCGAAGGAAGCTTTCTGAGAAACTGCTTTCTGTTCTGTTAATTCACCTCACAGAGTTACTGCTTTCCCTTCAAGAAGCCTTTCACTAAGGCTCTTATTATGGAATTTGCAAAGTGATATTTGTAAGTCCTTAGAGGGCGATGATGAAAAAGGAAATATCTTCCGTTAAAAACCGGAAAGAAGCTTTCTAGAAATTGCTTTGTGTTCTCTTAATTCATCTCACTGAATTACAGCATTCCCCTCAAGAAGCCTTTCGCTAAGACTGTTCTTGTGGAATTTGCAAAGTGATATTCAGAAGCCCATAGAGGGCTATGGTGAAAAAGAAAATATCTTCCGTTAAAAACAGGAAAGATTTTTTCTGAGTTACAGCTTTCCCTTCAAGAAGCCTTTTGCTAAGGCTGTTCTTGTGGAATTTGCAAAGTGATAATTGGAAGCCCATAGAGGGCTATGGTGAAAAAGGAAATATCTTCCGTTAAAAACTGGAAAGAAGCTTTCTGAGAAACTGCTTTTTGTTCTCTTAATTCATCTCACAGATTTACAGCTATCCCCTCAAGAAGCCTTTCGCTAAGACTGTTCTTGTGGAATTTGCAAAGAGATATTTGGAAGCCCATAGAGGGCTACGGTGAAAAAGGAAATATCTTCCGTTAAAAACGGGAAAGAAGCTTTCTGAGAAACTACTTTGTGTTCTGTTAATTCATGTCGCCGAGTTACAGCTTTCCCCTCAACAAGCCTTTTGCTAAGACTGTTTTTGTGGAATTGGCAAAGTGATATTTGGAAGCCCTTAGATGGCTATGGTGTAAAAGGAAATATCTTCCGTTAAAAATTGGAAAGAAACTTTCTGAGAAACTGTTTCGTGTTCTGTTAATTCATCTCACAGAGTTACTGCTTTCCCCTCATGAAGCCTTTCGCTAAGACTGTTCTTGTGGAATTTGCAAAGTGATATTTGGAAGCCCATAGAGGGCGATGGTGAAAATGGAATTATCTTCCGTTAAAAACTGGGAAGAAGCTTTCTGAGAAACTGCTTTGTGTTCTTTAATTCATCTCACAGAGTTACAGCTTTCCCCTCCAGAAGCCTTTCGATAAGACTGTTCTTGTGTAATTTGCAAAGTGATATTTGGAAGCCCATAGAGGGCTATGGTGAAAAAGGGAATATCTTCAGTTAAAAACTGGAAAGTAGCTTTCAGAGAAACAGCGATGTTTTCCGTTAATTCATCAGACAGTGTTACAGCTCTCCCCTCAAGAAGCCTTTCGCTAAGACTGTTCTTCTGTAATTTGCAAAGTGATATTTGGAAGCCCATAGAGGGCTATGGTGAAAAGGAAATATCTTCCGTTAAAAACGGGAAAGAGGCTTTCTGAGAAACTGCTCTGTGTTCTGCGAATTCGTCTCACACAGTTACAGCTTTCCCACCAAGAAGCCTTTCCCTAAGACAGTTCTTTTGGAATGTGCAATGTGTTATTTGGAAGTCCATGCAGGGCTATGGTGAAAAATGAAATATCTTCAGTTAAAAACTGGAAGGAAGCTTTCTGAGAAACTGCTTTGTGTTCTGTTAATTCATCTCACAGAGTTACAGCTTTCCCCTCAAGAAGCCTCTCCCTAAGACTGTTCTTGTGGAATTTTCAAAGTGATATTTGAAAGCCCTTAGAGGGCTATGGTGAAAAAGGAAATATCCTACATAAAACCTGAAAAGAAGCTTTCTGAGAAACTGCTTTGTGTTCTGTTAATTCATCTCACAGAGTTACAGCTTTCACCTAAAGAAGCCATTCAATAAGACTGTTCTTGTGGAATTTGCAAAGTGATATTTGGAAGCCCATAGAGGGCTATGGTGAAAAAGGAAATATCCTACAATAAAAACCGAAAAGAAGCTTTCTGAGAAACTGCATTGTGTTCTATTAATTCATCGCACGGAGTTGTAGCATTCCCCTCAAGAAGCCGATCACTAAGATTGTTCTTGTGGAATTTGCAAGGTGATATCTAGAAGCCCATAGAGGGCTTTGGTGAGAAAGGAAATATCTTCCGTTAACAACTGGAAAGAGACTTTCTGAGAAACTTCTTTGTGTTCTGTTAATTCATCTCACAGAGTTACAGCTTTCACCTAAAGAAGCCATTCAATAAGACTGTTCTTGTGGAATTTGCAAAGTGATATTTGGAAGCATATAGAGGGCTATGGTGAAAAAGGAAATATCCTACAATAAAAACCAAAAGAAGCTTTCTGAGAAACTGCATTGTGTTCTATTAATTCATCGCACGGAGTTGTAGCATTCCCCTCAAGAAGCCGATCACTAAGATTGTTCTTGTGGAATTTGCAAGGTGATATCTAGAAGCCCATAGAGGGCTTTGGTGAGAAAGGAAATATCTTCCGTTAAAAACTGGAAAGAGACTTTCTGAGAAACTGCTTTGTGTTCTGTTAATTCATCTCACAGAGTTACAGCTTTCCCCTCAAGAAGGCTTTCGGTAAGACTGTTCTTGTGGAATTTGCAAAGTGATATTTGGAAGCCCAAAGAGGTCTACCGTGAAAAGGAAAATATCTTCCGTTAAAAACTGGAAAAAAGCTTTTTGAGAAACTGCTTTGTGTTCTGTTAATTCATTTCACCGAGTTACAGCTTTCCCCTCCAAAAGCCTTTCGATAAGACTGCTCTTGTGGAATTTTCAGAGTGATATTTGGAAGCCCTTAGATGGCTATGGTGAAAAAGGAAATATCTTCAGTTAAAAACTCGAAGGAAGCTTTCTGAGAAACTGCTTTGTGTTCTGTTAATTCATCTCACATAGTTACAGCTTTCCCCTCAAGAAGCCTTTCACTACGACTGTTCTTGTGCAATTTGCAAATTGATATTTGGGAGCCGAAAGAGGGCTACGGTGAAAAAGGAAATATCTTAAGTTAAAATCTGGAAAAAAGCTTTCTGAGAAACTGCTTTGTGTTCTGTTAATTTATCTCAAAGAGATACAGCTTTCCCCTCAAGAAACCTTTCGCTAAGACTGTTCTTGTGCTATTTTCAAGGTGATATTTGGAAGCCAGAAGAGGGCTATGGTGAAATAGAAAATACCTTCAGTTAAAATGTGGAAATAAGCTTTCTAAGAAACTGTTTGTGTTCTGTGAATTCATCTCACAAAGTTACAGATTTCCCCTCAAAAAGCCTTTCACTAAGACGGCTCTTGTGGAATTTTCAAAGTGATATTTGGAAGCCCATAGAAGGCTATGGTGAAAACGGAAATATCCTAAGATAAAAACTGAAAAGAAGCTTTCTGAGAAACTGCTTTGTGTTCTGTTAATTCACCTCACAGAGTTACATCTTTCCCCTCAAGAAGCCTTTCTCTAAGACTGTTCTTGTGGAATTTGCGTAGTGATATTTGAAGGCGGTAGAGGGCTATGGTGAAAGAAGAAATATCTTCTGTTAAAAACTGGAAAGAAGCTTTCTGAGAAACTGTTTTGTGTTCTGTTAATTTATCTTATAGAGATAAACTTTCCCCTCAAGAAGCCTTTCTGTAAGGCTCTTCTTGTGTAATTTGCAAAGTGATATTTGGAAGCCCATAGAGGGCTATGGTGAAAAAGGAAATATCTTCAGTTGCAAACTGGAAAGAAGATTTCTGAAAAACTGCTTTGTGATCTGTTAATTCATCTCACAGTGTTACAGCTTTCCCTCAAGACGCCTTTCGCGAAGACTGTTCTTGTGGAATTTGCAAACTGATAATTGGACGACCATAGAGGGCTATGGTGACAAAGAAATTATCCTCAGTTAAAAACTGGAAAGAAGCTTTCTGAGAAACTGCTTTGAGTTCTGTTAATTCACATCACGGAGATACAGCTTTCCCCTCAAGAAGCCTTTCGCTAAGACACTTCTTGTGGAATTTGCAAAGTGATATTTGGAAGCCATTAGAGGGCTATAGTGAAAAAGGAAATATCCTCAGTTAAAAAGTTGAAAGGAGATTTCTGAGAAACTGCTTTGTGTTTTGTTAATTCATCTCATAGAGTTACTGCTTTCCGCTCAAGAAGCCTTTCGCTAAGACTGTTCCTCTGGAATATGCAAAGTGTTATTTTGGAGCCCATAGGGGGCTACGGTGAAAAGGAAATATCTTCAGTTTAAAACTGGAAAGAAGATTTTTGAGAATCTGCTTTGTGTTCTTTAAATTCATCTCACAGAGTAACAGCTTTCCCCTCTAGAAGCCTTTTGTTAAGACAGTTCTTGTGGAATTTGCAATGTGATATATGGAAGCCCATAGAAGGCTATGGTGAAAAAGGAAATATCTTCCGTTAAAACTCTGAAGAAGCATTCTGTGAAGCTGCCGTGTGTTCTGTTAATACATCTCACCGAGATACAGCTTTCCCCTCAAGAAGCCTTTCGCAAAGACTGTTCTTGTGTGATTTTCTAAGTGATATTTGGAAACCCATAGAGGCTTAAGGGGAAAAAGGAAATCTCTTCGGTTGAAAACTGCAAAGAAGCTTTCTGAGAAACAGCTCTGTGTTCTGTTAATTCATTTCAGAGAGTTACAGCCTTCTGCTCCAGAAGCCTTTCGATAAGACTGCTCTTTTGGAATTTGCAAAGTGATATTTGGAAGCCCTTAGAGGGCTATGGTGAAAAAGGAAATATCTTCCGTTAAAAACTGGAAAGAAGCATTCTGAGATACTGCCGTGTGTTCTGTTAATAAGTCTAACCGAGTTACAGCATTCCCCTCAAGAAGTCTTTCGTTAAGACTGTTCTTGTGTGATTTGCAATGTGATATTTGGAAGCCCATAGAGGGCTACGGTGAAAAAGGAAATATCTTCAGTTAAAAACTGGAAAGAAGCTTTCTGAGAAACTGCTTTGTGTTCTGTTAATTCATCTCACAGAGTTAAAACTTTCCCCTCCAGAAGCCTTTCGCTAAGACTGTTCTTGTGGAATTTGCAAAATGATGTTTGGAAGCCCAAAGAGAGCTATGGTGAAAAAGAAAATATCCTAAGATAAAAACTGAAAAGAAGCTTTCTGAGGAACTGCTTTCTGTTCTCTTATTTCGTATCCCAGAGTTACAAATTTTCCCTCAAGAAGCCATTCGCTAAGACGGCTCTTGTGGAATTTTCAAAGTGATATTTGGAGCCCATAGAGGGCCATGATGAAAAAGGAAATATCTTCAGTTAAAAACTGGAAAGAAACTTTCTGAGAAACTGCTTTGTGTTCTGTTAATTCACCTCACAGAGTTACATCTTTCCCCTCAAGAAGCCTTTCTCTAAGACTGTTCTTGTGGAATTTGCATAGTGATATTTGGAAGGCGATAGAGGGCTATGGTGAAAGAAGAAATATCTTCTGTTAGAAACTAGAAAGAAGCTTTCTGAGAAACTGCTTTGTGTTCTGTTAATTTATCTTATAGAGTTAAACTTTCCCCTCAAGAAGCCTTTCTGTAAGGCTCTTCTTGTGTAATTTGCAAAGTGATATTTGGAAGCCCATAGAGGGCTATGGTGAAAAAGGAAATATCTTCAGTTACAAACTGGAAAGAAGATTTCTGAAAAACTGCTTTGTGATCTGTTAATTCATCTCACAGTGTTACAGCTTTCCCTCAAGACGCCTTTCGCGAAGACTGTTCTTGTGGAATTTGCAAACTGATAATTGGACGACCATAGAGGGCTACGGTGACAAAGAAAATATCCTCAGTTAAAAACTGGAAAGAAGCTTTCTGAGAAACTGCTTTGAGTTCTGTTAATTCACATCACGGAGATACAGCTTTCCCCTCAAGAAGCCTTTCGCTAAGACACTTCTTGTGGAATTTGCAAAGTGATATTTGGAAGCCATTAGAGGGCTATAGTGAAAAAGGAAATATCCTCAGTTAAAAAGTTGAAAGGAGATTTCTGAGAAACTGCTTTGTGTTTTGTTAATTCATCTCATAGAGTTACTGCTTTCCGCTCAAGAAGCCTTTCGCTAAGACTGTTCCTCTGGAATATGCAAAGTGTTATTTTGGAGCCCATAGGGGGCTACGGTGAAAAGGAAATATCTTCAGTTTAAAACTGGAAAGAAGATTTTTGAGAATCTGCTTTGTGTTCTTTAAATTCATCTCACAGAGTAACAGCTTTCCCCTCTAGAAGCCTTTCGTTAAGACAGTTCTTGTGGAATTTGCAATGTGATATATGGAAGCCCATAGAAGGCTATGGTGAAAAAGGAAATATCTTCCGTTAAAACTCTGAAGAAGCATTCTGTGAAACTGCCGTGTGTTCTGTTAATACATCTCACCGAGATACAGCTTTCCCCTCAAGAAGCCTTTCGCAAAGACTGTTCTTGTGTGATTTTCTAAGTGATATTTGGAAACCCATAGAGGCTTAAGGGGAAAAAGGAAATCTCTTCGGTTGAAAACTGCAAAGAAGCTTTCTGAGAAACAGCTCTGTGTTCTGTTAATTCATTTCAGAGAGTTACAGCCTTCCGCTCCAGAAGCCTTTCGATAAGACTGCTCTTTTGGAATTTGCAAAGTGATATTTGGAAGCCCTTAGAGGGCTATGGTGAAAAAGGAAATATCTTCCGTTAAAAACTGGAAAGAAGCATTCTGAGATACTGCCGTGTGTTCTGTTAATAAGTCTAACCGAGTTACAGCATTCCCCTCAAGAAGTCTTTCGTTAAGACTGTTCTTATGTGATTTGCAATGTGATATTTGGAAGCCCATAGAGGGCTACGGTGAAAAAGGAAATATCTTCAGTTAAAAACTGGAAAGAAGCTTTCTGAGAAACTGCTTTGTGTTCTGTTAATTCATCTCACAGAGTTAAAACTTTCCCATCCAGAAGCCTTTCGCTAAGACTGTTCTTGTGGAATTTGCAAAATGATGTTTGGAAGCCCAAAGAGAGCTATGGTGAAAAAGAAAATATCCTAAGATAAAAACTGAAAAGAAGCTTTCTGAGGAACTGCTTTGTGTTCTCTTATTTCGTATCCCAGAGTTACAAATTTTCCCTCAAGAAGCCATTCGCTAAGACTGTTCTTGTGCAATTTGCAAAGTGATATTTGGAGCCCATAGAGGGCCATGATGAAAAAGGAAATATCTTCAGTTAAAAACTGGAAAGAAACTTTCTGAGAAACTGCTTTGTGTTCTGGTAATTCATCTCACAGGGTTACAGTTTTCTTCTCAAGAAGCTTTTCGGTAAGTCTGTTATGTGGAATTTGCAAAGTGATATTTGGAAGCCCATAGTGGGCTACGGAGAAAAAGGAAATATCTTCCGTTAAAACCTGGGAAGAAGATTTCTAAGACACTGCTTTGTGTTCTGTTAATTTATCTAACAGACTTACAGCATTCCCCTACAGAAGTCATTCGCTAAGTTTGTTTTTGTGGAATTTGCAAAGTGATATTTGGAAGCCCCTAGAGGGCTTCGGTGAAAAAGGAAATATCTTCAGTTAAAAACTGGAAAGAAGATTTCTGAGAAACTGCTTTGTGTTCTGATAATTCATCTCACAGAATTACAGCTTTCCCTTCAAGAAGCCTTTCGATAAGACTGGTCTTGTGGGATTTGCAAAGTGATATTTGGAAGCCCAAAGAGGACTATGGTGAAAAAGGAAATTTCTTCAGTTAAAAACTGGAAAGAACTTTCTCAGAAACTGCTTTGTGTTCTGTTAATTTAACTCACTGAGTTACAGCTTTCCCCTCCAGAAGCCTTTCCCTAAGACTGTTCTTCTGGAATTTGCAAAGTGATATTTGTAAGCCCTTAGAGGGCTATGGTGAAAAAGGAAATATCCTCCGTTAAAAACGGGAAAGAAGCTTTCTGAGACACTGCTTTGTTTTCTGTTAATTCATCTGACAGAGTTACAGCTTTCCCTTCAAGAATCCTTTTGCTAAGGCTGTTCTTGTGGAATTTACAAAATGATATTTGTAAGCCCTTAGAGGGCTATGTTGGAAAAGGAAATATCTTCCGTTAAAAACGTGAAAGAAGCTTTCTGAGAAACTGCTTTGTTTTCTGTTAATTCATCTAACAGAGTTACAGATTTCCCTTCACGAAGCCTTTCACTAAGGCTGTTCTTGGGGTATTTACAAAGTGATATTTGGAGCCCATAGAGGGCTATGGTGAAAAAGGAAATATCTTCAGTTAAAAACTAGAAAGAAGCAGTCTGAGAAACTGCTTTGTTCTGTGTTAATTCATCTCACAGAGTTACAGCATTCCCCTGAAGAAGCCTTTTGCTAAGCCTGTTCTTTTGGAATTGGCAAGGTGATATTTGGAAGCCCATAGAGGGCTATGGTGAAAAAGGAATATCTTCAGTTAAAAACTGGAAAGAAGCTGTCTGAGAAACTGCTTTGTGTTCTGTTAATTCATCTCACAGAGTTACAGCTTTCCCCTCAAGAAGCCTTTCGCTAAGACTGTTCTTGTGGAATTTGCAAAGAGATATTTGGAAGCCCATAGAGGGCTATGGTGAAAAAGGAAATATCTTCCGTTAAAAACTGGAAAGAAATTTTCTGAGAAACTGCTTTGTGTTCTGTTAATTCATCTCTCTGAGTTACTGCTTTCCCCTCAAGAAGCGTTTCGCTAAGACTCTTCTTGTGAAATTTGCAAAGTGATATTTGGAAGCCCATAGAGGGCTACGGTGAAAAAGGAAATATCCTAAGTTAAAAACTGGAAAAAAGCAGTCTGAGAAACTGCTTTGTGTTCTGTTAATTCATATCACAGAGCTACAGCTTTCCCCTCAAGAAGCCTTTCGCTAACGCTGTTCTTGGGGAATTGGCAAAGTGATATTTGGAAGCCCATAGAGGGCTATGGAGAGAATGGAAATATCTTCAGTTAAAAACTGGAAAGAAGCTTTCTGAGAGCCTGCTTTGTGTTCTGTTAATTCATCTCACAGAGTTACAGCATTCCCCTCAAGAAGCCTTTCGCTAAGACTGTTCTTGTGGAATTTGCAAAGGGATATTTCGAAACCCATAGAGGGCTATTTTGAAAAAGGCAATATCTTCCTTTAATAACTGGAAAGAAGCTTTCTGAGAAACTGCTTTGTGTTCGGTTAATTCAACTCACAGAGTTACAGCTTTTCCTTCATGAGGCCTTTCGCTAAGGCTGTTCTTGTGGAATTTGCAAAGTGATATTTGGAAGACCATAGAGGGCTATATGGAAAAAGGAATTATCTTCAGTTAAAAACTGGAAAGAAGCTGTCTGAGAAACTGCTTTGTGTTCTGTTAATTCATCTCACAGAGTTACAGCTTTCCCTTCAACAATCCTTTTGCTAAGTCTGTTCTTGTGGAGTTTGCAAAGTGATATTTGGAAGGCATTGGCGGCTACGGAGAAAAAGGAAATATCTTCAGTTAAAAACTCGAAGGAAGCTTTCTGAGAAACTGCTTTCTGTTCTGTTAATTCACCTCACAGGGTTACTGCTTTCCCTTCAAGAAGCCTTTCACTAAGGCTCTTATTATGGAATTTGCAAAGTGATATTTGTAAGTCCTTAGAGGGCGATGATGAAAAAGGAAATATCTTCCGTTAAAAACCGGAAAGAAGCTTTCTAGAAATTGCTTTGTGTTCTCTTAATTCATCTCACTGAATTACAGCATTCCCCTCAAGAAGCCTTTCGCTAAGACTGTTCTTGTGGAATTTGCAAAGTGATATTCAGAAGCCCATAGAGGGCTATGGTGAAAAAGAAAATATCTTCCGTTAAAAACAGGAAAGATTTTTTCTGAGTTACAGCTTTCCCTTCAAGAAGCCTTTTGCTAAGGCTGTTCTTGTGGAATTTGCAAAGTGATAATTGGAAGCCCATAGAGGGCTATGGTGAAAAAGGAAATCTCTTCCGTTAAAAACTGGAAAGAAGCTTTCTGAGAAACTGCTTTGTGTTCTCTTAATTCATCTCACAGATTTACAGCTATCCCCTCAAGAAGCCTTTCGCTAAGACTGTTCTTGTGGAATTTGCAAAGTTATATTTGTAAGCCCATAGAGGGCTACGGTGAAAAAGGAAATATCTTCCGTTAAAAACGGGAAAGAAGCTTTCTGAGAAACTACTTTGTGTTCTGTTAATTCATGTCGCCGAGTTACAGCTTTCCCCTCAACAAGCCCTTTGCTAAGACTGTTTTTGTGGAATTGGCAAAGTGATATTTGGAAGCCCTTAGATGGCTATGGTGTAAAAGGAAATATCTTCCGTTAAAAATTGGAAAGAAACTTTCTGAGAAACTGTTTCATGTTCTGTTAATTCACCTCACAGAGTAACTGCTTTCCCCTCATGAAGCCTTTCGCTAAGACTGTTCTTGTGGAATTTGCAAAGTGATATTTGGAAGCCCATAGAGGGCGATGGTGAAAATGGAATTATCTTCCGTTAAAAACTGGGAAGAAGCTTTCTGAGAAACTGCTTTGTGTTCTTTAATTCATCTCACAGAGTTACAGCTTTCCCCTCCAGAAGCCTTTCGATAAGACTGTTCTTGTGTAATTTGCAAAGTGATATTTGGAAGCCCATAGAGGGCTATGGTGAAAAAGGGAATATCTTCAGTTAAAAACTGGAAAGTAGCTTTCAGAGAAACAGCGTTGTTTTCCGTTAATTCATCAGACAGTGTTACAGCTCTCCCCTCAAGAAGCCTTTCGCTAAGACTGTTCTTCTGTAATTTGCAAAGTGATATTTGGAAGCCCATAGAGGGCTATGGTGAAAAGGAAATATCTTCCGTTAAAAACGGGAAAGAGGCTTTCTGAGAAACTGCTCTGTGTTCTGCGAATTCGTCTCACACAGTTACAGCTTTCCCACCAAGAAGCCTTTCCCTAAGACAGTTGTTTTGGAATGTGCAATGTGTTATTTGGAAGTCCATGCAGGGCTATGGTGAAAAATGAAATATCTTCAGTTAAAAACTGGAAGGAAGCTTTCTGAGAAACTGCTTTGTGTTCTGTTAATTCATCTCACAGAGTTACAGCTTTCCCCTCAAGAAGCCTCTCCCTAAGACTGTTCTTGTGGAATTTTCAAAGTGATATTTGAAAGCCCTTAGAGGGCTATGGTGAAAAAGGAAATATCCTACATAAAACCTGAAAAGAAGCTTTCTGAGAAACTGCTTTGTGTTCTGTTAATTCATCTCACAGAGTTACAGCTTTCACCTAAAGAAGCCATTCAATAAGACTGTTCTTGTGGAATTTGCAAAGTGATATTTGGAAGCCCATAGAGGGCTATGGTGAAAAAGGAAATATCCTACAATAAAAACCGAAAAGAAGCTTTCTGAGAAACTGCATTGTGTTCTATTAATTCATCGCACGGAGTTGTAGCATTCCCCTCAAGAAGCCGATCACTAAGATTGTTCTTGTGGAATTTGCAAGGTGATATCTAGAAGCCCATAGAGGGCTTTGGTGAGAAAGGAAATATCTTCCGTTAACAACTGGAAAGAGACTTTCTGAGAAACTGCTTTGTGTTCTGTTAATTCATCTCACAGAGTTACAGCTTTCACCTAAAGAAGCCATTCAATAAGACTGTTCTTGTGGAATTTGCAAAGTGATATTTGGAAGCATATAGAGGGCTATGGTGAAAAAGGAAATATCCTACAATAAAAACCAAAAGAAGCTTTCGGAGAAACTGCATTGTGTTCTATTAATTCATCGCACGGAGTTGTAGCATTCCCCTCAAGAAGCCGATCACTAAGATTGTTCTTGTGGAATTTGCAAGGTGATATCTAGAAGCCCATAGAGGGCTTTGGTGAGAAAGGAAATATCTTCCGTTAAAAACTGGAAAGAGACTTTCTGAGAAACTGCTTTGTGTTCTGTTAATTCATCTCACAGAGTTACAGCTTTCCCCTCAAGAAGGCTTTCGGTAAGACTGTTCTTGTGGAATTTGCAAAGTGATATTTGGAAGCCCAAAGAGGTCTACCGTGAAAAGGAAAATATCTTCCGTTAAAAACTGGAAAAAAGCTTTTTGAGAAACTGCTTTGTGTTCTGTTAATTCATTTCACCGAGTTACAGCTTTCCCCTCCAAAAGCCTTTCGATAAGACTGCTCTTGTGGAATTTTCAGAGTGATATTTGGAAGCCCTTAGATGGCTATGGTGAAAAAGGAAATATCTTCAGTTAAAAACTCGAAGGAAGCTTTCTGAGAAACTGCTTTGTGTTCTGTTAATTCATCTCACATAGTTACAGCTTTCCCCTCAAGAAGCGTTTCACTACGACTGTTCTTGTGCAATTTGCAAATTGATATTTGGGAGCCGAAAGAGGGCTACGGTGAAAAAGGAAATATCTTAAGTTAAAATCTGGAAAAAAGCTTTCTGAGAAACTGCTTTGTGTTCTGTTAATTTATCTCAAAGAGATACAGCTTTCCCCTCAAGAAACCTTTCGCTAAGACTGTTCTTGTGCTATTTTCAAGGTGATATTTGGAAGCCAGAAGAGGGCTATGGTGAAATAGAAAATATCTTCAGTTAAAATGTGGAAATAAGCTTTCTAAGAAACTGTTTGTGTTCTGTGAATTCATCTCACAAAGTTACAGATTTCCCCTCAAAAAGCCTTTCACTAAGACGGCTCTTGTGGAATTTTCAAAGTGATATTTGGAAGCCCATAGAAGGCTATGGTGAAAACGGAAATATCCTAAGATAAAAACTGAAAAGAAGCTTTCTGAGAAACTGCTTTGTGTTCTGTTAATTCACCTCACAGAGTTACATCTTTCCCCTCAAGAAGCCTTTCTCTAAGACTGTTCTTGTGGAATTTGCATAGTGATATTTGGAAGGCGGTAGAGGGCTATGGTGAAAGAAGAAATATCTTCTGTTAAAAACTGCAAAGAAGCTTTCTGAGAAACTGCTTTGTGTTCTGTTAATTTATCTTATAGAGTTAAACTTTCCCCTCAAGAAGCCTTTCTGTAAGGCTCTTCTTGTGTAATTTGCAAAGTGATATTTGGAAGCCCATAGAGGGCTATGGTGAAAAAGGAAATATCTTCAGTTGCAAACTGGAAAGAAGATTTCTGAAAAAGTGCTTTGTGATCTGTTAATTCATCTCACAGTGTTACAGCTTTCCCTCAAGACGCCTTTCGCGAAGACTGTTCTTGTGGAATTTGCAAACTGATAATTGGACGACCATAGAGGGCTATGGTGACAAAGAAATTATCCTCAGTTAAAAACTGGAAAGAAGCTTTCTGAGAAACTGCTTTGAGTTCTGTTAATTCACATCACGGAGATACAGCTTTCCCCTCAAGAAGCCTTTCGCTAAGACACTTCTTGTGGAATTTGCAAAGTGATATTTGGAAGCCATTAGAGGGCTATAGTGAAAAAGGAAATATCCTCAGTTAAAAAGTTGAAAGGAGATTTCTGAGAAACTGCTTTGTGTTTTGTTAATTCATCTCATAGAGTTACTGCTTTCCGCTCAAGAAGCCTTTCGCTAAGACTGTTCCTCTGGAATATGCAAAGTGTTATTTTGGAGCCCATAGGGGGCTACGGTGAAAAGGAAATATCTTCAGTTTAAAACTGGAAAGAAGATTTTTGAGAATCTGCTTTGTGTTCTTTAAATTCATCTCACAGAGTAACAGCTTTCCCCTCTAGAAGCCTTTCGTTAAGACAGTTCTTGTGGAATTTGCAATGTGATATATGGAAGCCCATAGAAGGCTATGGTGAAAAAGGAAATATCTTCCGTTAAAACTCTGAAGAAGCATTCTGTGAAACTGCCGTGTGTTCTGTTAATACATCTCACCGAGATACAGCTTTCCCCTCAAGAAGCCTTTCGCAAAGACTGTTCTTGTGTGATTTTCTAAGTGATATTTGGAAACCCATAGAGGCTTAAGGGGAAAAAGGAAATCTCTTCGGTTGAAAACTGCAAAGAAGCTTTCTGAGAAACAGCTCTGTGTTCTGTTAATTCATTTCAGAGAGTTACAGCCTTCCGCTCCAGAAGCCTTTCGATAAGACTGCTCTTTTGGAATTTGCAAAGTGATATTTGGAAGCCCTTAGAGGGCTATGGTGAAAAAGGAAATATCTTCCGTTAAAAACTGGAAAGAAGCATTCTGAGATACTGCCGTGTGTTCTGTTAATAAGTCTAACCGAGTTACAGCATTCCCCTCAAGAAGTCTTTCGTTAAGACTGTTCTTGTGTGATTTGCAATGTGATATTTGGAAGCCCATAGAGGGCTACGGTGAAAAAGAAAATATCTTCAGTTAAAAACTGGAAAGAAGCTTTCTGAGAAACTGCTTTGTGTTCTGTTAATTCATCTCACAGAGTTAAAACTTTCCCCTCCAGAAGCCTTTCGCTAAGACTGTTCTTGTGGAATTTGCAAAATGATGTTTGGAAGCCCAAAGAGAGCTATGGTGAAAAAGAAAATATCCTAAGATAAAAACTGAAAAGAAGCTTTCTGAGGAACTGCTTTCTGTTCTCTTATTTCGTATCCCAGAGTTACAAATTTTCCCTCAAGAAGCCATTCGCTAAGACGGCTCTTGTGGAATTTTCAAAGTGATATTTGGAGCCCATAGAGGGCCATGATGAAAAAGGAAATATCTTCAGTTAAAAACTGGAAAGAAACTTTCTGAGAAACTGCTTTGTGTTCTGTTAATTCACCTCACAGAGTTACATCTTTCCCCTCAAGAAGCCTTTCTCTAAGACTGTTCTTGTGGAATTTGCATAGTGATATTTGGAAGGCGATAGAGGGCTATGGTGAAAGAAGAAATATCTTCTGTTAGAAACTAGAAAGACGCTTTCTGAGAAACTGCTTTGTGTTCTGTTAATTTATCTTATAGAGTTAAACTTTCCCCTCAAGAAGCCTTTCTGTAAGGCTCTTCTTGTGTAATTTGCAAAGTGATATTTGGAAGCCCATAGAGGGCTATGGTGAAAAAGGAAATATCTTCAGTTACAAACTGGAAAGAAGATTTCTGAAAAACTGCTTTGTGATCTGTTAATTCATCTCACAGTGTTACAGCTTTCCCTCAAGACGCCTTTCGCGAAGACTGTTCTTGTGGAATTTGCAAACTGATAATTGGACGACCATAGAGGGCTACGGTGACAAAGAAAATATCCTCAGTTAAAAACTGGAAAGAAGCTTTCTGAGAAACTGCTTTGAGTTCTGTTAATTCACATCACGGAGATACAGCTTTCCCCTCAAGAAGCCTTTCGCTAAGACACTTCTTGTGGAATTTGCAAAGTGATATTTGGAAGCCATTAGAGGGCTATAGTGAAAAAGGAAATATCCTCAGTTAAAAAGTTGAAAGGAGATTTCTGAGAAACTGCTTTGTGTTTTGTTAATTCATCTCATAGAGTTACTGCTTTCCGCTCAAGAAGCCTTTCGCTAAGACTGTTCCTCTGGAATATGCAAAGTGTTATTTTGGAGCCCATAGGGGGCTACGGTGAAAAGGAAATATCTTCAGTTTAAAACTGGAAAGAAGATTTTTGAGAATCTGCTTTGTGTTCTTTAAATTCATCTCACAGAGTAACAGCTTTCCCCTCTAGAAGCCTTTCGTTAAGACAGTTCTTGTGGAATTTGCAATGTGATATATGGAAGCCCATAGAAGGCTATGGTGAAAAAGGAAATATCTTCCGTTAAAACTCTGAAGAAGCATTCTGTGAAACTGCCGTGTGTTCTGTTAATACATCTCACCGAGATACAGCTTTCCCCTCAAGAAGCCTTTCGCAAAGACTGTTCTTGTGTGATTTTCTAAGTGATATTTGGAAACCCATAGAGGCTTAAGGGGAAAAAGGAAATCTCTTCGGTTGAAAACTGCAAAGAAGCTTTCTGAGAAACAGCTCTGTGTTCTGTTAATTCATTTCAGAGAGTTACAGCCTTCCGCTCCAGAAGCCTTTCGATAAGACTGCTCTTTTGGAATTTGCAAAGTGATATTTGGAAGCCCTTAGAGGGCTATGGTGAAAAAGGAAATATCTTCCGTTAAAAACTGGAAAGAAGCATTCTGAGATACTGCCGTGTGTTCTGTTAATAAGTCTAACCGAGTTACAGCATTCCCCTCAAGAAGTCTTTCGTTAAGACTGTTCTTGTGTGATTTGCAATGTGATATTTGGAAGCCCATAGAGGGCTACGGTGAAAAAGGAAATATCTTCAGTTAAAAACTGGAAAGAAGCTTTCTGAGAAACTGCTTTGTGTTCTGTTAATTCATCTCACAGAGTTAAAACTTTCCCATCCAGAAGCCTTTCGCTAAGACTGTTTTGTGGAATTTGCAAAATGATGTTTGGAAGCCCAAAGAGAGCTATGGTGAAAAAGAAAATATCCTAAGATAAAAACTGAAAAGAAGCTTTCTGAGGAACTGCTTTGTGTTCTCTTATTTCGTATCCCAGAGTTACAAATTTTCCCTCAAGAAGCCATTCGCTAAGACTGTTCTTGTGCAATTTGCAAAGTGATATTTGGAGCCCATAGAGGGCCATGATGAAAAAGGAAATATCTTCAGTTAAAAACTGGAAAGAAACTTTCTGAGAAACTGCTTTGTGTTCTGGTAATTCATCTCACAGGGTTACAGTTTTCTTCTCAAGAAGCTTTTCGGTAAGTCTGTTATGTGGAATTTGCAAAGTGATATTTGGAAGCCCATAGTGGGCTACGGAGAAAAAGGAAATATCTTCCGTTAAAAACTGGGAAGAAGATTTCTAAGACACTGCTTTGTGTTCTGTTAATTTATCTAACAGACTTACAGCATTCCCCTACAGAAGTCATTCGCTAAGTTTGTTTTTGTGGAATTTGCAAAGTGATATTTGGAAGCCCCTAGAGGGCTTCGGTGAAAAAGGAAATATCTTCAGTTAAAAACTGGAAAGAAGATTTCTGAGAAACTGCTTTGTGTTCTGATAATTCATCTCACAGAATTACAGCTTTCCCTTCAAGAAGCCTTTCGATAAGACTGGTCTTGTGGGATTTGCAAAGTGATATTTGGAAGCCCAAAGAGGACTATGGTGAAAAAGGAAATTTCTTCAGTTAAAAACTGGAAAGAACTTTCTCAGAAACTGCTTTGTGTTCTGTTAATTTAACTCACTGAGTTACAGCTTTCCCCTCCAGAAGCCTTTCCCTAAGACTGTTCTTCTGGAATTTGCAAAGTGATATTTGTAAGCCCTTAGAGGGCTATGGTGAAAAAGGAAATATCCTCCGTTAAAAACGGGAAAGAAGCTTTCTGAGACACTGCTTTGTTTTCTGTTAATTCATCTGACAGAGTTACAGCTTTCCCTTCAAGAATCCTTTTGCTAAGGCTGTTCTTGTGGAATTTACAAAATGATATTTGTAAGCCCTTAGAGGGCTATGTTGGAAAAGGAAATATCTTCCGTTAAAAACGTGAAAGAAGCTTTCTGAGAAACTGCTTTGTTTTCTGTTAATTCATCTAACAGAGTTACAGATTTCCCTTCACGAAGCCTTTCACTAAGGCTGTTCTTGGGGTATTTACAAAGTGATATTTGGAGCCCATAGAGGGCTATGGTGAAAAAGGAAATATCTTCAGTTAAAAACTAGAAAGAAGCAGTCTGAGAAACTGCTTTGTTCTGTGTTAATTCATCTCACAGAGTTACAGCATTCCCCTGAAGAAGCCTTTTGCTAAGCCTGTTCTTTTGGAATTGGCAAGGTGATATTTGGAAGCCCATAGAGGGCTATGGTGAAAAAGGAATATCTTCAGTTAAAAACTGGAAAGAAGCTGTCTGAGAAACTGCTTTGTGTTCTGTTAATTCATCTCACAGAGTTACAGCTTTCCCCTCAAGAAGCCTTTCGCTAAGACTGTTCTTGTGGAATTTGCAAAGAGATATTTGGAAGCCCATAGAGGGCTATGGTGAAAAAGGAAATATCTTCCGTTAAAAACTGGAAAGACATTTTCTGAGAAACTGCTTTGTGTTCTCTTAATTCATCTCTCTGAGTTACTGCTTTCCCCTCAAGAAGCGTTTCGCTAAGACTCTTCTTGTGAAATTTGCAAAGTGATATTTGGAAGCCCATAGAGGGCTACGGTGAAAAAGGAAATATCCTAAGTTAAAAACTGGAAAAAAGCAGTCTGAGAAACTGCTTTGTGTTCTGTTAATTCATGTCACAGAGTTACAGCTTTCCCTTCAAGAAGCCTTTCGCTAACGCTGTTCTTGGGGAATTGGCAAAGTGATATTTGGAAGCCCATAGAGGGCTATGGAGAGAATGGAAATATCTTCAGTTAAAAACTGGAAAGAAGCTTTCTGAGAGCCTGCTTTGTGTTCTGTTAATTCATCTCACAGAGTTACAGCATTCCCCTCAAGAAGCCTTTCGCTAAGACTGTTCTTGTGGAATTTGCAAAGGGATATTTCGAAACCCATAGAGGGCTATTTTGAAAAAGGCAATATCTTCCTTTAATAACTGGAAAGAAGCTTTCTGAGAAACTGCTTTGTGTTCAGTTAATTCAACTCACAGAGTTACAGCTTTTCCTTCATGAGGCCTTTCGCTAAGGCTGTTCTTGTGGAATTTGCAAAGTGATATTTGGAAGACCATAGAGGGCTATATGGAAAAAGGAATTATCTTCAGTTAAAAACTGGAAAGAAGCTGTCTGAGAAACTGCTTTGTGTTCTGTTAATTCATCTCACAGAGTTACAGCTTTCCCTTCAACAATCCTTTTGCTAAGTCTGTTCTTGTGGAGTTTGCAAAGTGATATTTGGAAGGCATTGGCGGCTACGGAGAAAAAGGAAATATCTTCAGTTAAAAACTCGAAGGAAGCTTTCTGAGAAACTGCTTTCTGTTCTGTTAATTCACCTCACAGAGTTACTGCTTTCCCTTCAAGAAGCCTTTCACTAAGGCTCTTATTATGGAATTTGCAAAGTGATATTTGTAAGTCCTTAGAGGGCGATGATGAAAAAGGAAATATCTTCCGTTAAAAACCGGAAAGAAGCTTTCTAGAAATTGCTTTGTGTTCTCTTAATTCATCTCACTGAATTACAGCATTCCCCTCAAGAAGCCTTTCGCTAAGACTGTTCTTGTGGAATTTGCAAAGTGATATTCAGAAGCCCATAGAGGGCTATGGTGAAAAAGAAAATATCTTCCGTTAAAAACAGGAAAGATTTTTTCTGAGTTACAGCTTTCCCTTCAAGAAGCCTTTTGCTAAGGCTGTTCTTGTGGAATTTGCAAAGTGATAATTGGAAGCCCATAGAGGGCTATGGTGAAAAAGGAAATCTCTTCCGTTAAAAACTGGAAAGAAGCTTTCTGAGAAACTGCTTTGTGTTCTCTTAATTCATCTCACAGATTTACAGCTATCCCCTCAAGAAGCCTTTCGCTAAGACTGTTCTTGTGGAATTTGCAAAGTTATATTTGTAAGCCCATAGAGGGCTACGGTGAAAAAGGAAATATCTTCCGTTAAAAACGGGAAAGAAGCTTTCTGAGAAACTACTTTGTGTTCTGTTAATTCATGTCGCCGAGTTACAGCTTTCCCCTCAACAAGCCCTTTGCTAAGACTGTTTTTGTGGAATTGGCAAAGTGATATTTGGAAGCCCTTAGATGGCTATGGTGTAAAAGGAAATATCTTCCGTTAAAAATTGGAAAGAAACTTTCTGAGAAACTGTTTCATGTTCTGTTAATTCACCTCACAGAGTAACTGCTTTCCCCTCATGAAGCCTTTCGCTAAGACTGTTCTTGTGGAATTTGCAAAGTGATATTTGGAAGCCCATAGAGGGCGATGGTGAAAATGGAATTATCTTCCGTTAAAAACTGGGAAGAAGCTTTCTGAGAAACTGCTTTGTGTTCTTTAATTCATCTCACAGAGTTACAGCTTTCCCCTCCAGAAGCCTTTCGATAAGACTGTTCTTGTGTAATTTGCAAAGTGATATTTGGAAGCCCATAGAGGGCTATGGTGAAAAAGGGAATATCTTCAGTTAAAAACTGGAAAGTAGCTTTCAGAGAAACAGCGTTGTTTTCCGTTAATTCATCAGACAGTGTTACAGCTCTCCCCTCAAGAAGCCTTTCGCTAAGACTGTTCTTCTGTAATTTGCAAAGTGATATTTGGAAGCCCATAGAGGGCTATGGTGAAAAGGAAATATCTTCCGTTAAAAACGGGAAAGAGGCTTTCTGAGAAACTGCTCTGTGTTCTGCTAATTCGTCTCACACAGTTACAGCTTTCCCACCAAGAAGCCTTTCCCTAAGACAGTTGTTTTGGAATGTGCAATGTGTTATTTGGAAGTCCATGCAGGGCTATGGTGAAAAATGAAATATCTTCAGTTAAAAACTGGAAGGAAGCTTTCTGAGAAACTGCTTTGTGTTCTGTTAATTCATCTCACAGAGTTACAGCTTTCCCCTCAAGAAGCCTCTCCCTAAGACTGTTCTTGTGGAATTTTCAAAGTGATATTTGAAAGCCCTTAGAGGGCTATGGTGAAAAAGGAAATATCCTACATAAAACCTGAAAAGAAGCTTTCTGAGAAACTGCTTTGTGTTCTGTTAATTCATCTCACAGAGTTACAGCTTTCACCTAAAGAAGCCATTCAATAAGACTGTTCTTGTGGAATTTGCAAAGTGATATTTGGAAGCCCATAGAGGGCTATGGTGAAAAAGGAAATATCCTACAATAAAAACCGAAAAGAAGCTTTCTGAGAAACTGCATTGTGTTCTATTAATTCATCGCACGGAGTTGTAGCATTCCCCTCAAGAAGCCGATCACTAAGATTGTTCTTGTGGAATTTGCAAGGTGATATCTAGAAGCCCATAGAGGGCTTTGGTGAGAAAGGAAATATCTTCCGTTAACAACTGGAAAGAGACTTTCTGAGAAACTGCTTTGTGTTCTGTTAATTCATCTCACAGAGTTACAGCTTTCACCTAAAGAAGCCATTCAATAAGACTGTTCTTGTGGAATTTGCAAAGTGATATTTGGAAGCATATAGAGGGCTATGGTGAAAAAGGAAATATCCTACAATAAAAACCAAAAGAAGCTTTCGGAGAAACTGCATTGTGTTCTATTAATTCATCGCACGGAGTTGTAGCATTCCCCTCAAGAAGCCGATCACTAAGATTGTTCTTGTGGAATTTGCAAGGTGATATCTAGAAGCCCATAGAGGGCTTTGGTGAGAAAGGAAATATCTTCCGTTAAAAACTGGAAAGAGACTTTCTGAGAAACTGCTTTGTGTTCTGTTAATTCATCTCACAGAGTTACAGCTTTCCCCTCAAGAAGGCTTTCGGTAAGACTGTTCTTGTGGAATTTGCAAAGTGATATTTGGAAGCCCAAAGAGGTCTACCGTGAAAAGGAAAATATCTTCCGTTAAAAACTGGAAAAAAGCTTTTTGAGAAACTGCTTTGTGTTCTGTTAATTCATTTCACCGAGTTACAGCTTTCCCCTCCAAAAGCCTTTCGATAAGACTGCTCTTGTGGAATTTTCAGAGTGATATTTGGAAGCCCTTAGATGGCTATGGTGAAAAAGGAAATATCTTCAGTTAAAAACTCGAAGGAAGCTTTCTGAGAAACTGCTTTGTGTTCTGTTAATTCATCTCACATAGTTACAGCTTTCCCCTCAAGAAGCGTTTCACTACGACTGTTCTTGTGCAATTTGCAAATTGATATTTGGGAGCCGAAAGAGGGCTACGGTGAAAAAGGAAATATCTTAAGTTAAAATCTGGAAAAAAGCTTTCTGAGAAACTGCTTTGTGTTCTGTTAATTTATCTCAAAGAGATACAGCTTTCCCCTCAAGAAACCTTTCGCTAAGACTGTTCTTGTGCTATTTTCAAGGTGATATTTGGAAGCCAGAAGAGGGCTATGGTGAAATAGAAAATATCTTCAGTTAAAATGTGGAAATAAGCTTTCTAAGAAACTGTTTGTGTTCTGTGAATTCATCTCACAAAGTTACAGATTTCCCCTCAAAAAGCCTTTCACTAAGACGGCTCTTGTGGAATTTTCAAAGTGATATTTGGAAGCCCATAGAAGGCTATGTTGAAAACGGAAATATCCTAAGATAAAAACTGAAAAGAAGCTTTCTGAGAAACTGCTTTGTGTTCTGTTAATTCACCTCACAGAGTTACATCTTTCCCCTCAAGAAGCCTTTCTCTAAGACTGTTCTTGTGGAATTTGCATAGTGATATTTGAAGGCGGTAGAGGGCTATGGTGAAAGAAGAAATATCTTCTGTTAAAAACTGGAAAGAAGCTTTCTGAGAAACTGCTTTGTGTTCTGTTAATTTATCTTATAGAGATAAACTTTCCCCTCAAGAAGCCTTTCTGTAAGGCTCTTCTTGTGTAATTTGCAAAGTGATATTTGGAAGCCCATAGAGGGCTATGGTGAAAAAGGAAATATCTTCAGTTACAAACTGGAAAGAAGATTTCTGAAAAACTGCTTTGTGATCTGTTAATTCATCTCACAGTGTTACAGCTTTCCCTCAAGACGCCTTTCGCGAAGACTGTTCTTGTGGAATTTGCAAACTGATAATTGGACGACCATAGAGGGCTATGGTGACAAAGAAATTATCCTCAGTTAAAAACTGGAAAGAAGCTTTCTGAGAAACTGCTTTGAGTTCTGTTAATTCACATCACGGAGATACAGCTTTCCCCTCAAGAAGCCTTTCGCTAAGACACTTCTTGTGGAATTTGCAAAGTGATATTTGGAAGCCATTAGAGGGCTATAGTGAAAAAGGAAATATCCTCAGTTAAAAAGTTGAAAGGAGATTTCTGAGAAACTGCTTTGTGTTTTGTTAATTCATCTCATAGAGTTACTGCTTTCCGCTCAAGAAGCCTTTCGCTAAGACTGTTCCTCTGGAATATGCAAAGTGTTATTTTGGAGCCCATAGGGGGCTACGGTGAAAAGGAAATATCTTCAGTTTAAAACTGGAAAGAAGATTTTTGAGAATCTGCTTTGTGTTCTTTAAATTCATCTCACAGAGTAACAGCTTTCCCCTCTAGAAGCCTTTCATTAAGACAGTTCTTGTGGAATTTGCAATGTGATATATGGAAGCCCATAGAAGGCTATGGTGAAAAAGGAAATATCTTCCGTTAAAACTCTGAAGAAGCATTCTGTGAAACTGCCGTGTGTTCTGTTAATACATCTCACCGAGATACAGCTTTCCCCTCAAGAAGCCTTTCGCAAAGACTGTTCTTGTGTGATTTTCTAAGTGATATTTGGAAACCCATAGAGGCTTAAGGGGAAAAAGGAAATCACTTCGGTTGAAAACTGCAAAGAAGCTTTCTGAGAAACAGCTCTGTGTTCTGTTAATTCATTTCAGAGAGTTACAGCCTTCCGCTCCAGAAGCCTTTCGATAAGACTGCTCTTTTGGAATTTGCAAAGTGATATTTGGAAGCCCTTAGAGGGCTATGGTGAAAAAGGGAATATCTTCCGTTAAAAACTGGAAAGAAGCATTCTGAGATACTGCCGTGTGTTCTGTTAATAAGTCTAACCGAGTTACAGCATTCCCCTCAAGAAGTCTTTCGTTAAGACTGTTCTTGTGTGATTTGCAATGTGATATTTGGAAGCCCATAGAGGGCTACGGTGAAAAAGGAAATATCTTCAGTTAAAAACTGGAAAGAAGCTTTCTGAGAAACTGCTTTGTGTTCTGTTAATTCATCTCACAGAGTTAAAACTTTCCCATCCAGAAGCCTTTCGCTAAGACTGTTTTGTGGAATTTGCAAAATGATGTTTGGAAGCCCAAAGAGAGCTATGGTGAAAAAGAAAATATCCTAAGATAAAAACTGAAAAGAAGCTTTCTGAGGAACTGCTTTGTGTTCTCTTATTTCGTATCCCAGAGTTACAAATTTTCCCTCAAGAAGCCATTCGCTAAGACTGTTCTTGTGCAATTTGCAAAGTGATATTTGGAGCCCATAGAGGGCCATGATGAAAAAGGAAATATCTTCAGTTAAAAACTGGAAAGAAACTTTCTGAGAAACTGCTTTGTGTTCTGGTAATTCATCTCACAGGGTTACAGTTTTCTTCTCAAGAAGCTTTTCGGTAAGTCTGTTATGTGGAATTTGCAAAGTGATATTTGGAAGCCCATAGTGGGCTACGGAGAAAAAGGAAATATCTTCCGTTAAAAACTGGGAAGAAGATTTCTAAGACACTGCTTTGTGTTCTGTTAATTTATCTAACAGACTTACAGCATTCCCCTACAGAAGTCATTCGCTAAGTTTGTTTTTGTGGAATTTGCAAAGTGATATTTGGAAGCCCCTAGAGGGCTTCGGTGAAAAAGGAAATATCTTCAGTTAAAAACTGGAAAGAAGATTTCTGAGAAACTGCTTTGTGTTCTGATAATTCATCTCACAGAATTACAGCTTTCCCTTCAAGAAGCCTTTCGATAAGACTGGTCTTGTGGGATTTGCAAAGTGATATTTGGAAGCCCAAAGAGGACTATGGTGAAAAAGGAAATTTCTTCAGTTAAAAACTGGAAAGAACTTTCTCAGAAACTGCTTTGTGTTCTGTTAATTTAACTCACTGAGTTACAGCTTTCCCCTCCAGAAGCCTTTCCCTAAGACTGTTCTTCTGGAATTTGCAAAGTGATATTTGTAAGCCCTTAGAGGGCTATGGTGAAAAAGGAAATATCCTCCGTTAAAAACGGGAAAGAAGCTTTCTGAGACACTGCTTTGTTTTCTGTTAATTCATCTGACAGAGTTACAGCTTTCCCTTCAAGAATCCTTTTGCTAAGGCTGTTCTTGTGGAATTTACAAAATGATATTTGTAAGCCCTTAGAGGGCTATGTTGGAAAAGGAAATATCTTCCGTTAAAAACGTGAAAGAAGCTTTCTGAGAAACTGCTTTGTTTTCTGTTAATTCATCTAACAGAGTTACAGATTTCCCTTCACGAAGCCTTTCACTAAGGCTGTTCTTGGGGTATTTACAAAGTGATATTTGGAGCCCATAGAGGGCTATGGTGAAAAAGGAAATATCTTCAGTTAAAAACTAGAAAGAAGCAGTCTGAGAAACTGCTTTGTTCTGTGTTAATTCATCTCACAGAGTTACAGCATTCCCCTGAAGAAGCCTTTTGCTAAGCCTGTTCTTTTGGAATTGGCAAGGTGATATTTGGAAGCCCATAGAGGGCTATGGTGAAAAAGGAATATCTTCAGTTAAAAACTGGAAAGAAGCTGTCTGAGAAACTGCTTTGTGTTCTGTTAATTCATCTCACAGAGTTACAGCTTTCCCCTCAAGAAGCCTTTCGCTAAGACTGTTCTTGTGGAATTTGCAAAGAGATATTTGGAAGCCCATAGAGGGCTATGGTGAAAAAGGAAATATCTTCCGTTAAAAACTGGAAAGACATTTTCTGAGAAACTGCTTTGTGTTCTCTTAATTCATCTCTCTGAGTTACTGCTTTCCCCTCAAGAAGCGTTTCGCTAAGACTCTTCTTGTGAAATTTGCAAAGTGATATTTGGAAGCCCATAGAGGGCTACGGTGAAAAAGGAAATATCCTAAGTTAAAAACTGGAAAAAAGCAGTCTGAGAAACTGCTTTGTGTTCTGTTAATTCATGTCACAGAGTTACAGCTTTCCCTTCAAGAAGCCTTTCGCTAACGCTGTTCTTGGGGAATTGGCAAAGTGATATTTGGAAGCCCATAGAGGGCTATGGAGAGAATGGAAATATCTTCAGTTAAAAACTGGAAAGAAGCTTTCTGAGAGCCTGCTTTGTGTTCTGTTAATTCATCTCACAGAGTTACAGCATTCCCCTCAAGAAGCCTTTCGCTAAGACTGTTCTTGTGGAATTTGCAAAGGGATATTTCGAAACCCATAGAGGGCTATTTTGAAAAAGGCAATATCTTCCTTTAATAACTGGAAAGAAGCTTTCTGAGAAACTGCTTTGTGTTCAGTTAATTCAACTCACAGAGTTACAGCTTTTCCTTCATGAGGCCTTTCGCTAAGGCTGTTCTTGTGGAATTTGCAAAGTGATATTTGGAAGACCATAGAGGGCTATATGGAAAAAGGAATTATCTTCAGTTAAAAACTGGAAAGAAGCTGTCTGAGAAACTGCTTTGTGTTCTGTTAATTCATCTCACAGAGTTACAGCTTTCCCTTCAACAATCCTTTTGCTAAGTCTGTTCTTGTGGAGTTTGCAAAGTGATATTTGGAAGGCATTGGCGGCTACGGAGAAAAAGGAAATATCTTCAGTTAAAAACTCGAAGGAAGCTTTCTGAGAAACTGCTTTCTGTTCTGTTAATTCACCTCACAGAGTTACTGCTTTCCCTTCAAGAAGCCTTTCACTAAGGCTCTTATTATGGAATTTGCAAAGTGATATTTGTAAGTCCTTAGAGGGCGATGATGAAAAAGGAAATATCTTCCGTTAAAAACCGGAAAGAAGCTTTCTAGAAATTGCTTTGTGTTCTCTTAATTCATCTCACTGAATTACAGCATTCCCCTCAAGAAGCCTTTCGCTAAGACTGTTCTTGTGGAATTTGCAAAGTGATATTCAGAAGCCCATAGAGGGCTATGGTGAAAAAGAAAATATCTTCCGTTAAAAACAGGAAAGATTTTTTCTGAGTTACAGCTTTCCCTTCAAGAAGCCTTTTGCTAAGGCTGTTCTTGTGGAATTTGCAAAGTGATAATTGGAAGCCCATAGAGGGCTATGGTGAAAAAGGAAATCTCTTCCGTTAAAAACTGGAAAGAAGCTTTCTGAGAAACTGCTTTGTGTTCTCTTAATTCATCTCACAGATTTACAGCTATCCCCTCAAGAAGCCTTTCGCTAAGACTGTTCTTGTGGAATTTGCAAAGTTATATTTGTAAGCCCATAGAGGGCTACGGTGAAAAAGGAAATATCTTCCGTTAAAAACGGGAAAGAAGCTTTCTGAGAAACTACTTTGTGTTCTGTTAATTCATGTCGCCGAGTTACAGCTTTCCCCTCAACAAGCCCTTTGCTAAGACTGTTTTTGTGGAATTGGCAAAGTGATATTTGGAAGCCCTTAGATGGCTATGGTGTAAAAGGAAATATCTTCCGTTAAAAATTGGAAAGAAACTTTCTGAGAAACTGTTTCATGTTCTGTTAATTCACCTCACAGAGTAACTGCTTTCCCCTCATGAAGCCTTTCGCTAAGACTGTTCTTGTGGAATTTGCAAAGTGATATTTGGAAGCCCATAGAGGGCGATGGTGAAAATGGAATTATCTTCCGTTAAAAACTGGGAAGAAGCTTTCTGAGAAACTGCTTTGTGTTCTTTAATTCATCTCACAGAGTTACAGCTTTCCCCTCAAGAAGCCTCTCCCTAAGACTGTTCTTGTGGAATTTTCAAAGTGATATTTGAAAGCCCTTAGAGGGCTATGGTGAAAAAGGAAATATCCTACATAAAACCTGAAAAGAAGCTTTCTGAGAAACTGCTTTGTGTTCTGTTAATTCATCTCACAGAGTTACAGCTTTCACCTAAAGAAGCCATTCAATAAGACTGTTCTTGTGGAATTTGCAAAGTGATATTTGGAAGCCCATAGAGGGCTATGGTGAAAAAGGAAATATCCTACAATAAAAACCGAAAAGAAGCTTTCTGAGAAACTGCATTGTGTTCTATTAATTCATCGCACGGAGTTGTAGCATTCCCCTCAAGAAGCCGATCACTAAGATTGTTCTTGTGGAATTTGCAAGGTGATATCTAGAAGCCCATAGAGGGCTTTGGTGAGAAAGGAAATATCTTCCGTTAACAACTGGAAAGAGACTTTCTGAGAAACTGCTTTGTGTTCTGTTAATTCATCTCACAGAGTTACAGCTTTCACCTAAAGAAGCCATTCAATAAGACTGTTCTTGTGGAATTTGCAAAGTGATATTTGGAAGCATATAGAGGGCTATGGTGAAAAAGGAAATATCCTACAATAAAAACCAAAAGAAGCTTTCGGAGAAACTGCATTGTGTTCTATTAATTCATCGCACGGAGTTGTAGCATTCCCCTCAAGAAGCCGATCACTAAGATTGTTCTTGTGGAATTTGCAAGGTGATATCTAGAAGCCCATAGAGGGCTTTGGTGAGAAAGGAAATATCTTCCGTTAAAAACTGGAAAGAGACTTTCTGAGAAACTGCTTTGTGTTCTGTTAATTCATCTCACAGAGTTACAGCTTTCCCCTCAAGAAGGCTTTCGGTAAGACTGTTCTTGTGGAATTTGCAAAGTGATATTTGGAAGCCCAAAGAGGTCTACCGTGAAAAGGAAAATATCTTCCGTTAAAAACTGGAAAAAAGCTTTTTGAGAAACTGCTTTGTGTTCTGTTAATTCATTTCACCGAGTTACAGCTTTCCCCTCCAAAAGCCTTTCGATAAGACTGCTCTTGTGGAATTTTCAGAGTGATATTTGGAAGCCCTTAGATGGCTATGGTGAAAAAGGAAATATCTTCAGTTAAAAACTCGAAGGAAGCTTTCTGAGAAACTGCTTTGTGTTCTGTTAATTCATCTCACATAGTTACAGCTTTCCCCTCAAGAAGCGTTTCACTACGACTGTTCTTGTGCAATTTGCAAATTGATATTTGGGAGCCGAAAGAGGGCTACGGTGAAAAAGGAAATATCTTAAGTTAAAATCTGGAAAAAAGCTTTCTGAGAAACTGCTTTGTGTTCTGTTAATTTATCTCAAAGAGATACAGCTTTCCCCTCAAGAAACCTTTCGCTAAGACTGTTCTTGTGCTATTTTCAAGGTGATATTTGGAAGCCAGAAGAGGGCTATGGTGAAATAGAAAATATCTTCAGTTAAAATGTGGAAATAAGCTTTCTAAGAAACTGTTTGTGTTCTGTGAATTCATCTCACAAAGTTACAGATTTCCCCTCAAAAAGCCTTTCACTAAGACGGCTCTTGTGGAATTTTCAAAGTGATATTTGGAAGCCCATAGAAGGCTATGTTGAAAACGGAAATATCCTAAGATAAAAACTGAAAAGAAGCTTTCTGAGAAACTGCTTTGTGTTCTGTTAATTCACCTCACAGAGTTACATCTTTCCCCTCAAGAAGCCTTTCTCTAAGACTGTTCTTGTGGAATTTGCATAGTGATATTTGAAGGCGGTAGAGGGCTATGGTGAAAGAAGAAATATCTTCTGTTAAAAACTGGAAAGAAGCTTTCTGAGAAACTGCTTTGTGTTCTGTTAATTTATCTTATAGAGATAAACTTTCCCCTCAAGAAGCCTTTCTGTAAGGCTCTTCTTGTGTAATTTGCAAAGTGATATTTGGAAGCCCATAGAGGGCTATGGTGAAAAAGGAAATATCTTCAGTTACAAACTGGAAAGAAGATTTCTGAAAAACTGCTTTGTGATCTGTTAATTCATCTCACAGTGTTACAGCTTTCCCTCAAGACGCCTTTCGCGAAGACTGTTCTTGTGGAATTTGCAAACTGATAATTGGACGACCATAGAGGGCTATGGTGACAAAGAAATTATCCTCAGTTAAAAACTGGAAAGAAGCTTTCTGAGAAACTGCTTTGAGTTCTGTTAATTCACATCACGGAGATACAGCTTTCCCCTCAAGAAGCCTTTCGCTAAGACACTTCTTGTGGAATTTGCAAAGTGATATTTGGAAGCCATTAGAGGGCTATAGTGAAAAAGGAAATATCCTCAGTTAAAAAGTTGAAAGGAGATTTCTGAGAAACTGCTTTGTGTTTTGTTAATTCATCTCATAGAGTTACTGCTTTCCGCTCAAGAAGCCTTTCGCTAAGACTGTTCCTCTGGAATATGCAAAGTGTTATTTTGGAGCCCATAGGGGGCTACGGTGAAAAGGAAATATCTTCAGTTTAAAACTGGAAAGAAGATTTTTGAGAATCTGCTTTGTGTTCTTTAAATTCATCTCACAGAGTAACAGCTTTCCCCTCTAGAAGCCTTTCATTAAGACAGTTCTTGTGGAATTTGCAATGTGATATATGGAAGCCCATAGAAGGCTATGGTGAAAAAGGAAATATCTTCCGTTAAAACTCTGAAGAAGCATTCTGTGAAACTGCCGTGTGTTCTGTTAATACATCTCACCGAGATACAGCTTTCCCCTCAAGAAGCCTTTCGCAAAGACTGTTCTTGTGTGATTTTCTAAGTGATATTTGGAAACCCATAGAGGCTTAAGGGGAAAAAGGAAATCACTTCGGTTGAAAACTGCAAAGAAGCTTTCTGAGAAACAGCTCTGTGTTCTGTTAATTCATTTCAGAGAGTTACAGCCTTCCGCTCCAGAAGCCTTTCGATAAGACTGCTCTTTTGGAATTTGCAAAGTGATATTTGGAAGCCCTTAGAGGGCTATGGTGAAAAAGGGAATATCTTCCGTTAAAAACTGGAAAGAAGCATTCTGAGATACTGCCGTGTGTTCTGTTAATAAGTCTAACCGAGTTACAGCATTCCCCTCAAGAAGTCTTTCGTTAAGACTGTTCTTGTGTGATTTGCAATGTGATATTTGGAAGCCCATAGAGGGCTACGGTGAAAAAGGAAATATCTTCAGTTAAAAACTGGAAAGAAGCTTTCTGAGAAACTGCTTTGTGTTCTGTTAATTCATCTCACAGAGTTAAAACTTTCCCCTCCAGAAGCCTTTCGCTAAGACTGTTCTTGTGGAATTTGCAAAATGATGTTTGGAAGCCCAAAGAGAGCTATGGTGAAAAAGAAAATATCCTAAGATAAAAACTGAAAAGAAGCTTTCTGAGGAACTGCTTTGTGTTCTCTTATTTCGTATCCCAGAGTTACAAATTTTCCCTCAAGAAGCCATTCGCTAAGACTCTTCTTGTGCAATTTGCAAAGTGATATTTGGAGCCCATAGAGGGTCATGATGAAAAAGGAAATATCTTCAGTTAAAAACTGGAAAGAAACTTTCTGAGAAACTGCTTTGTGTTCTGGTAATTCATCTCACATGGTTACAGTTTTCTTCTCAAGAAGCTTTTCGGTAATTCTGTTATGTGGAATTTGCAAAGTGATATTTGGAAGCCCATAGTGAGCTACGGAGAAAAAGGAAATATCTTCCGTTAAAAACTGGGAAGAAGATTTCTAAGACACTGCTTTGTGTTCTGTTAATTTATCTAACAGACTTACAGCATTCCCCTACAGAAGTCATTCGCTAAGTTTGTTTTTGTGGAATTTGCAAAGTGATATTTGGAAGCCCCTAGAGGGCTTCGGTGAAAAAGGAAATATCTTCAGTTAAAAACTGGAAAGAAGATTTCTGAGAAACTGCTTTGTGTTCTGATAATTCATCTCACAGAATTACAGCTTTCCCTTCAAGAACCCTTTCGATAAGACTGGTCTTGTGGGATTTGCAAAGTGATATTTGGAAGCCCAAAGAGGACTATGGTGAAAAAGGAAATTTCTTCAGTTAAAAACTGGAAAGAACTTTCTCAGAAACTGCTTTGTGTTCTGTTAATTTAACTCACTGAGTTACAGCTTTCCCCTCCAGAAGCCTTTCCCTAAGACTGTTCTTCTGGAATTTGCAAAGTGATATTTGTAAGCCCTTAGAGGGCTATGGTGAAAAAGGAAATATCCTCCGTTAAAAACGGGAAAGAAGCTTTCTGAGACACTGCTTTGTTTTCTGTTAATTCATCTGACAGAGTTACAGCTTTCCCTTCAAGAATCCTTTTGCTAAGGCTGTTCTTGTGGAATTTACAAAATGATATTTGTAAGCCCTTAGAGGGCTATGTTGGAAAAGGAAATATCTTCCGTTAAAAACGTAAAAGAAGCTTTCTGAGAAACTGCTTTGTTTTCTGTTAATTCATCTAACAGAGTTACAGATTTCCCTTCACGAAGCCTTTCACTAAGGCTGTTCTTGGGGTATTTACAAAGTGATATTTGGAGCCCATAGAGGGCTATGGTGAAAAAGGAAATATCTTCAGTTAAAAACTAGAAAGAAGCAGTCTGAGAAACTGCTTTGTTCTGTGTTAATTCATCTCACAGAGTTACAGCATTCCCCTGAAGAAGCCTTTTGCTAAGCCTGTTCTTTTGGAATTGGCAAGGTGATATTTGGAAGCCCATAGAGGGCTATGGTGAAAAAGGAATATCTTCAGTTAAAAACTGGAAAGAAGCTGTCTGAGAAACTGCTTTGTGTTCTGTTAATTCATCTCACAGAGTTACAGCTTTCCCCTCAAGAAGCCTTTCGCTAAGACTGTTCTTGTGGAATTTACAAAGAGATATTTGGAAGCCCATAGAGGGCTATGGTGAAAAAGGAAGTATCTTCCGTTAAAAACTGGAAAGAAATTTTCTGAGAAACTGCTTTGTGTTCTCTTAATTCATCTCTCTGAGTTACTGCTTTCCCCTCAAGAAGCGTTTCGCTAAGACTCTTCTTGTGAAATTTGCAAAGTGATATTTGGAAGCCCATAGAGGGCTACGGTGAAAAAGGAAATATCCTAAGTTAAAAACTGGAAAGAGGCAGTCTGAGAAACTGCTTTGTGTTCTGTTATTTCATGTCACAGAGTTACAGCTTTCCCTTCAAGAAGCCTTTCGCTAACGCTGTTCTTGGGGAATTGGCAACGTGATATTGGAAGCCCATAGAGGGCTATGGAGAGAATGGAAATATCTTCAGTTAAAAACTGGAAAGAAGCTTTCTGAGAGCCTGCTTTGTGTTCTGTTAATTCACCTCACAGAGTTACAGCATTCCCCTCAAGAAGCCTTTCGCTAAGACTGTTCTTGTGGAATTTGCAAAGGGATATTTCGAAACCCATAGAGGGCTATTTTGAAAAAGGCAATATCTTCCTTTAATAACTGGAAAGAAGCTTTCTGAGAAACTGCTTTGTGTTCGGTTAATTCAACTCACAGAGTTACAGCTTTTCCTTCATGAGGCCTTTCGCTAAGGCTGTTCTTGTGGAATTTGCAAAGTGATATTTGGAAGACCATAGAGGGCTATATGGAAAAAGGAATTATCTTCAGTTAAAAACTGGAAAGAAGCTGTCTGAGAAACTGCTTTGTGTTCTGTTAATTCATCTCACAGAGTTACAGCTTTCCCTTCAACAATCCTTTTGCTAAGTCTGTTCTTGTGGAGTTTGCAAAGTGATATTTCGAAGCCATTGTCGGCTACGGAGAAAAAGGAAATATCTTCAGTTAAAAACTCGAAGGAAGCTTTCTGAGAAACTGCTTTCTGTTCTGTTAATTCACCTCACAGAGTTACTGCTTTCCCTTCAAGAAGCCTTTCACTAAGGCTCTTATTATGGAATTTGCAAAGTGATATTTGTAAGTCCTTAGAGGGCGATGATGAAAAAGGAAATATCTTCCGTTAAAAACCGGAAAGAAGCTTTCTAGAAATTGCTTTGTGTTCTCTTAATTCATCTCACTGAATTACAGCATTCCCCTCAAGAAGCCTTTCGCTAAGACTGTTCTTGTGGAATTTGCAAAGTGATATTCAGAAGCCCATAGAGGGCTATGGTGAAAAAGAAAATATCTTCCGTTAAAAACAGGAAAGATTTTTTCTGAGTTACAGCTTTCCCTTCAAGAAGCCTTTTGCTAAGGCTGTTCTTGTGGAATTTGCAAAGTGATAATTGGAAGCCCATAGAGGGCTATGGTGAAAAAGGAAATCTCTTCCGTTAAAAACTGGAAAGAAGCTTTCTGAGAAACTGCTTTGTGTTCTCTTAATTCATCTCACAGATTTACAGCTATCCCCTCAAGAAGCCTTTCGCTAAGACTGTTCTTGTGGAATTTGCAAAGTTATATTTGTAAGCCCATAGAGGGCTACGGTGAAAAAGGAAATATCTTCCGTTAAAAACGGGAAAGAAGCTTTCTGAGAAACTACTTTGTGTTCTGTTAATTCATGTCGCCGAGTTACAGCTTTCTCCTCAACAAGCCCTTTGCTAAGACTGTTTTTGTGGAATTGGCAAAGTGATATTTGGAAGCCCTTAGATGGCTATGGTGTAAAAGGAAATATCTTCCGTTAAAAATTGGAAAGAAACTTTCTGAGAAACTGTTTCATGTTCTGTTAATTCACCTCACAGAGTAACTGCTTTCCCCTCATGAAGCCTTTCGCTAAGACTGTTCTTGTGGAATTTGCAAAGTGATATTTGGAAGCCCATAGAGGGCGATGGTGAAAATGGAATTATCTTCCGTTAAAAACTGGGAAGAAGCTTTCTGAGAAACTGCTTTGTGTTCTTTAATTCATCTCACAGAGTTACAGCTTTCCCCTCCAGAAGCCTTTCGATAAGACTGTTCTTGTGTAATTTGCAAAGTGATATTTGGAAGCCCATAGAGGGCTATGGTGAAAAAGGGAATATCTTCAGTTAAAAACTGGAAAGTAGCTTTCAGAGAAACAGCGTTGTTTTCCGTTAATTCATCAGACAGTGTTACAGCTCTCCCCTCAAGAAGCCTTTCGCTAAGACTGTTCTTCTGTAATTTGCAAAGTGATATTTGGAAGCCCATAGAGGGCTATGGTGAAAAGGAAATATCTTCCGTTAAAAACGGGAAAGAGGCTTTCTGAGAAACTGCTCTGTGTTCTGCGAATTCGTCTCACACAGTTACAGCTTTCCCACCAAGAAGCCTTTCCCTAAGACAGTTGTTTTGGAATGTGCAATGTGTTATTTGGAAGTCCATGCAGGGCTATGGTGAAAAATGAAATATCTTCAGTTAAAAACTGGAAGGAAGCTTTCTGAGAAACTGCTTTGTGTTCTGTTAATTCATCTCACAGAGTTACAGCTTTCCCCTCAAGAAGCCTCTCCCTAAGACTGTTCTTGTGGAATTTTCAAAGTGATATTTGAAAGCCCTTAGAGGGCTATGGTGAAAAAGGAAATATCCTACATAAAACCTGAAAAGAAGCTTTCTGAGAAACTGCTTTGTGTTCTGTTAATTCATCTCACAGAGTTACAGCTTTCACCTAAAGAAGCCATTCAATAAGACTGTTCTTGTGGAATTTGCAAAGTGATATTTGGAAGCCCATAGAGGGCTATGGTGAAAAAGGAAATATCCTACAATAAAAACCGAAAAGAAGCTTTCTGAGAAACTGCATTGTGTTCTATTAATTCATCGCACGGAGTTGTAGCATTCCCCTCAAGAAGCCGATCACTAAGATTGTTCTTGTGGAATTTGCAAGGTGATATCTAGAAGCCCATAGAGGGCTTTGGTGAGAAAGGAAATATCTTCCGTTAACAACTGGAAAGAGACTTTCTGAGAAACTGCTTTGTGTTCTGTTAATTCATCTCACAGAGTTACAGCTTTCACCTAAAGAAGCCATTCAATAAGACTGTTCTTGTGGAATTTGCAAAGTGATATTTGGAAGCATATAGAGGGCTATGGTGAAAAAGGAAATATCCTACAATAAAAACCAAAAGAAGCTTTCGGAGAAACTGCATTGTGTTCTATTAATTCATCGCACGGAGTTGTAGCATTCCCCTCAAGAAGCCGATCACTAAGATTGTTCTTGTGGAATTTGCAAGGTGATATCTAGAAGCCCATAGAGGGCTTTGGTGAGAAAGGAAATATCTTCCGTTAAAAACTGGAAAGAGACTTTCTGAGAAACTGCTTTGTGTTCTGTTAATTCATCTCACAGAGTTACAGCTTTCCCCTCAAGAAGGCTTTCGGTAAGACTGTTCTTGTGGAATTTGCAAAGTGATATTTGGAAGCCCAAAGAGGTCTACCGTGAAAAGGAAAATATCTTCCGTTAAAAACTGGAAAAAAGCTTTTTGAGAAACTGCTTTGTGTTCTGTTAATTCATTTCACCGAGTTACAGCTTTCCCCTCCAAAAGCCTTTCGATAAGACTGCTCTTGTGGAATTTTCAGAGTGATATTTGGAAGCCCTTAGATGGCTATGGTGAAAAAGGAAATATCTTCAGTTAAAAACTCGAAGGAAGCTTTCTGAGAAACTGCTTTGTGTTCTGTTAATTCATCTCACATAGTTACAGCTTTCCCCTCAAGAAGCGTTTCACTACGACTGTTCTTGTGCAATTTGCAAATTGATATTTGGGAGCCGAAAGAGGGCTACGGTGAAAAAGGAAATATCTTAAGTTAAAATCTGGAAAAAAGCTTTCTGAGAAACTGCTTTGTGTTCTGTTAATTTATCTCAAAGAGATACAGCTTTCCCCTCAAGAAACCTTTCGCTAAGACTGTTCTTGTGCTATTTTCAAGGTGATATTTGGAAGCCAGAAGAGGGCTATGGTGAAATAGAAAATATCTTCAGTTAAAATGTGGAAATAAGCTTTCTAAGAAACTGTTTGTGTTCTGTGAATTCATCTCACAAAGTTACAGATTTCCCCTCAAAAAGCCTTTCACTAAGACGGCTCTTGTGGAATTTTCAAAGTGATATTTGGAAGCCCATAGAAGGCTATGGTGAAAACGGAAATATCCTAAGATAAAAACTGAAAAGAAGCTTTCTGAGAAACTGCTTTGTGTTCTGTTAATTCACCTCACAGAGTTACATCTTTCCCCTCAAGAAGCCTTTCTCTAAGACTGTTCTTGTGGAATTTGCATAGTGATATTTGAAGGCGGTAGAGGGCTATGGTGAAAGAAGAAATATCTTCTGTTAAAAACTGGAAAGAAGCTTTCTGAGAAACTGCTTTGTGTTCTGTTAATTTATCTTATAGAGATAAACTTTCCCCTCAAGAAGCCTTTCTGTAAGGCTCTTCTTGTGTAATTTGCAAAGTGATATTTGGAAGCCCATAGAGGGCTATGGTGAAAAAGGAAATATCTTCAGTTACAAACTGGAAAGAAGATTTCTGAAAAACTGCTTTGTGATCTGTTAATTCATCTCACAGTGTTACAGCTTTCCCTCAAGACGCCTTTCGCGAAGACTGTTCTTGTGGAATTTGCAAACTGATAATTGGACGACCATAGAGGGCTATGGTGACAAAGAAATTATCCTCAGTTAAAAACTGGAAAGAAGCTTTCTGAGAAACTGCTTTGAGTTCTGTTAATTCACATCACGGAGATACAGCTTTCCCCTCAAGAAGCCTTTCGCTAAGACACTTCTTGTGGAATTTGCAAAGTGATATTTGGAAGCCATTAGAGGGCTATAGTGAAAAAGGAAATATCCTCAGTTAAAAAGTTGAAAGGAGATTTCTGAGAAACTGCTTTGTGTTTTGTTAATTCATCTCATAGAGTTACTGCTTTCCGCTCAAGAAGCCTTTCGCTAAGACTGTTCCTCTGGAATATGCAAAGTGTTATTTTGGAGCCCATAGGGGGCTACGGTGAAAAGGAAATATCTTCAGTTTAAAACTGGAAAGAAGATTTTTGAGAATCTGCTTTGTGTTCTTTAAATTCATCTCACAGAGTAACAGCTTTCCCCTCTAGAAGCCTTTCATTAAGACAGTTCTTGTGGAATTTGCAATGTGATATATGGAAGCCCATAGAAGGCTATGGTGAAAAAGGAAATATCTTCCGTTAAAACTCTGAAGAAGCATTCTGTGAAACTGCCGTGTGTTCTGTTAATACATCTCACCGAGATACAGCTTTCCCCTCAAGAAGCCTTTCGCAAAGACTGTTCTTGTGTGATTTTCTAAGTGATATTTGGAAACCCATAGAGGCTTAAGGGGAAAAAGGAAATCACTTCGGTTGAAAACTGCAAAGAAGCTTTCTGAGAAACAGCTCTGTGTTCTGTTAATTCATTTCAGAGAGTTACAGCCTTCCGCTCCAGAAGCCTTTCGATAAGACTGCTCTTTTGGAATTTGCAAAGTGATATTTGGAAGCCCTTAGAGGGCTATGGTGAAAAAGGGAATATCTTCCGTTAAAAACTGGAAAGAAGCATTCTGAGATACTGCCGTGTGTTCTGTTAATAAGTCTAACCGAGTTACAGCATTCCCCTCAAGAAGTCTTTCGTTAAGACTGTTCTTGTGTGATTTGCAATGTGATATTTGGAAGCCCATAGAGGGCTACGGTGAAAAAGGAAATATCTTCAGTTAAAAACTGGAAAGAAGCTTTCTGAGAAACTGCTTTGTGTTCTGTTAATTCATCTCACAGAGTTAAAACTTTCCCCTCCAGAAGCCTTTCGCTAAGACTGTTCTTGTGGAATTTGCAAAATGATGTTTGGAAGCCCAAAGAGAGCTATGGTGAAAAAGAAAATATCCTAAGATAAAAACTGAAAAGAAGCTTTCTGAGGAACTGCTTTGTGTTCTCTTATTTCGTATCCCAGAGTTACAAATTTTCCCTCAAGAAGCCATTCGCTAAGACTCTTCTTGTGCAATTTGCAAAGTGATATTTGGAGCCCATAGAGGGTCATGATGAAAAAGGAAATATCTTCAGTTAAAAACTGGAAAGAAACTTTCTGAGAAACTGCTTTGTGTTCTGGTAATTCATCTCACAGGGTTACAGTTTTCTTCTCAAGAAGCTTTTCGGTAATTCTGTTATGTGGAATTTGCAAAGTGATATTTGGAAGCCCATAGTGAGCTACGGAGAAAAAGGAAATATCTTCCGTTAAAAACTGGGAAGAAGATTTCTAAGACACTGCTTTGTGTTCTGTTAATTTATCTAACAGACTTACAGCATTCCCCTACAGAAGTCATTCGCTAAGTTTGTTTTTGTGGAATTTGCAAAGTGATATTTGGAAGCCCCTAGAGGGCTTCGGTGAAAAAGGAAATATCTTCAGTTAAAAACTGGAAAGAAGATTTCTGAGAAACTGCTTTGTGTTCTGATAATTCATCTCACAGAATTACAGCTTTCCCTTCAAGAACCCTTTCGATAAGACTGGTCTTGTGGGATTTGCAAAGTGATATTTGGAAGCCCAAAGAGGACTATGGTGAAAAAGGAAATTTCTTCAGTTAAAAACTGGAAAGAACTTTCTCAGAAACTGCTTTGTGTTCTGTTAATTTAACTCACTGAGTTACAGCTTTCCCCTCCAGAAGCCTTTCCCTAAGACTGTTCTTCTGGAATTTGCAAAGTGATATTTGTAAGCCCTTAGAGGGCTATGGTGAAAAAGGAAATATCCTCCGTTAAAAACGGGAAAGAAGCTTTCTGAGACACTGCTTTGTTTTCTGTTAATTCATCTGACAGAGTTACAGCTTTCCCTTCAAGAATCCTTTTGCTAAGGCTGTTCTTGTGGAATTTACAAAATGATATTTGTAAGCCCTTAGAGGGCTATGTTGGAAAAGGAAATATCTTCCGTTAAAAACGTAAAAGAAGCTTTCTGAGAAACTGCTTTGTTTTCTGTTAATTCATCTAACAGAGTTACAGATTTCCCTTCACGAAGCCTTTCACTAAGGCTGTTCTTGGGGTATTTACAAAGTGATATTTGGAGCCCATAGAGGGCTATGGTGAAAAAGGAAATATCTTCAGTTAAAAACTAGAAAGAAGCAGTCTGAGAAACTGCTTTGTTCTGTGTTAATTCATCTCACAGAGTTACAGCATTCCCCTGAAGAAGCCTTTTGCTAAGCCTGTTCTTTTGGAATTGGCAAGGTGATATTTGGAAGCCCATAGAGGGCTATGGTGAAAAAGGAATATCTTCAGTTAAAAACTGGAAAGAAGCTGTCTGAGAAACTGCTTTGTGTTCTGTTAATTCATCTCACAGAGTTACAGCTTTCCCCTCAAGAAGCCTTTCGCTAAGACTGTTCTTGTGGAATTTACAAAGAGATATTTGGAAGCCCATAGAGGGCTATGGTGAAAAAGGAAGTATCTTCCGTTAAAAACTGGAAAGAAATTTTCTGAGAAACTGCTTTGTGTTCTCTTAATTCATCTCTCTGAGTTACTGCTTTCCCCTCAAGAAGCGTTTCGCTAAGACTCTTCTTGTGAAATTTGCAAAGTGATATTTGGAAGCCCATAGAGGGCTACGGTGAAAAAGGAAATATCCTAAGTTAAAAACTGGAAAGAGGCAGTCTGAGAAACTGCTTTGTGTTCTGTTATTTCATGTCACAGAGTTACAGCTTTCCCTTCAAGAAGCCTTTCGCTAACGCTGTTCTTGGGGAATTGGCAAAGTGATATTGGAAGCCCATAGAGGGCTATGGAGAGAATGGAAATATCTTCAGTTAAAAACTGGAAAGAAGCTTTCTGAGAGCCTGCTTTGTGTTCTGTTAATTCACCTCACAGAGTTACAGCATTCCCCTCAAGAAGCCTTTCGCTAAGACTGTTCTTGTGGAATTTGCAAAGGGATATTTCGAAACCCATAGAGGGCTATTTTGAAAAAGGCAATATCTTCCTTTAATAACTGGAAAGAAGCTTTCTGAGAAACTGCTTTGTGTTCGGTTAATTCAACTCACAGAGTTACAGCTTTTCCTTCATGAGGCCTTTCGCTAAGGCTGTTCTTGTGGAATTTGCAAAGTGATATTTGGAAGACCATAGAGGGCTATATGGAAAAAGGAATTATCTTCAGTTAAAAACTGGAAAGAAGCTGTCTGAGAAACTGCTTTGTGTTCTGTTAATTCATCTCACAGAGTTACAGCTTTCCCTTCAACAATCCTTTTGCTAAGTCTGTTCTTGTGGAGTTTGCAAAGTGATATTTCGAAGCCATTGTCGGCTACGGAGAAAAAGGAAATATCTTCAGTTAAAAACTCGAAGGAAGCTTTCTGAGAAACTGCTTTCTGTTCTGTTAATTCACCTCACAGAGTTACTGCTTTCCCTTCAAGAAGCCTTTCACTAAGGCTCTTATTATGGAATTTGCAAAGTGATATTTGTAAGTCCTTAGAGGGCGATGATGAAAAAGGAAATATCTTCCGTTAAAAACCGGAAAGAAGCTTTCTAGAAATTGCTTTGTGTTCTCTTAATTCATCTCACTGAATTACAGCATTCCCCTCAAGAAGCCTTTCGCTAAGACTGTTCTTGTGGAATTTGCAAAGTGATATTCAGAAGCCCATAGAGGGCTATGGTGAAAAAGAAAATATCTTCCGTTAAAAACAGGAAAGATTTTTTCTGAGTTACAGCTTTCCCTTCAAGAAGCCTTTTGCTAAGGCTGTTCTTGTGGAATTTGCAAAGTGATAATTGGAAGCCCATAGAGGGCTATGGTGAAAAAGGAAATCTCTTCCGTTAAAAACTGGAAAGAAGCTTTCTGAGAAACTGCTTTGTGTTCTCTTAATTCATCTCACAGATTTACAGCTATCCCCTCAAGAAGCCTTTCGCTAAGACTGTTCTTGTGGAATTTGCAAAGTTATATTTGTAAGCCCATAGAGGGCTACGGTGAAAAAGGAAATATCTTCCGTTAAAAACGGGAAAGAAGCTTTCTGAGAAACTACTTTGTGTTCTGTTAATTCATGTCGCCGAGTTACAGCTTTCCCCTCAACAAGCCCTTTGCTAAGACTGTTTTTGTGGAATTGGCAAAGTGATATTTGGAAGCCCTTAGATGGCTATGGTGTAAAAGGAAATATCTTCCGTTAAAAATTGGAAAGAAACTTTCTGAGAAACTGTTTCATGTTCTGTTAATTCACCTCACAGAGTAACTGCTTTCCCCTCATGAAGCCTTTCGCTAAGACTGTTCTTGTGGAATTTGCAAAGTGATATTTGGAAGCCCATAGAGGGCGATGGTGAAAATGGAATTATCTTCCGTTAAAAACTGGGAAGAAGCTTTCTGAGAAACTGCTTTGTGTTCTTTAATTCATCTCACAGAGTTACAGCTTTCCCCTCCAGAAGCCTTTCGATAAGACTGTTCTTGTGTAATTTGCAAAGTGATATTTGGAAGCCCATAGAGGGCTATGGTGAAAAAGGGAATATCTTCAGTTAAAAACTGGAAAGTAGCTTTCAGAGAAACAGCGTTGTTTTCCGTTAATTCATCAGACAGTGTTACAGCTCTCCCCTCAAGAAGCCTTTCGCTAAGACTGTTCTTCTGTAATTTGCAAAGTGATATTTGGAAGCCCATAGAGGGCTATGGTGAAAAGGAAATATCTTCCGTTAAAAACGGGAAAGAGGCTTTCTGAGAAACTGCTCTGTGTTCTGCGAATTCGTCTCACACAGTTACAGCTTTCCCACCAAGAAGCCTTTCCCTAAGACAGTTGTTTTGGAATGTGCAATGTGTTATTTGGAAGTCCATGCAGGGCTATGGTGAAAAATGAAATATCTTCAGTTAAAAACTGGAAGGAAGCTTTCTGAGAAACTGCTTTGTGTTCTGTTAATTCATCTCACAGAGTTACAGCTTTCCCCTCAAGAAGCCTCTCCCTAAGACTGTTCTTGTGGAATTTTCAAAGTGATATTTGAAAGCCCTTAGAGGGCTATGGTGAAAAAGGAAATATCCTACATAAAACCTGAAAAGAAGCTTTCTGAGAAACTGCTTTGTGTTCTGTTAATTCATCTCACAGAGTTACAGCTTTCACCTAAAGAAGCCATTCAATAAGACTGTTCTTGTGGAATTTGCAAAGTGATATTTGGAAGCCCATAGAGGGCTATGGTGAAAAAGGAAATATCCTACAATAAAAACCGAAAAGAAGCTTTCTGAGAAACTGCATTGTGTTCTATTAATTCATCGCACGGAGTTGTAGCATTCCCCTCAAGAAGCCGATCACTAAGATTGTTCTTGTGGAATTTGCAAGGTGATATCTAGAAGCCCATAGAGGGCTTTGGTGAGAAAGGAAATATCTTCCGTTAACAACTGGAAAGAGACTTTCTGAGAAACTGCTTTGTGTTCTGTTAATTCATCTCACAGAGTTACAGCTTTCACCTAAAGAAGCCATTCAATAAGACTGTTCTTGTGGAATTTGCAAAGTGATATTTGGAAGCATATAGAGGGCTATGGTGAAAAAGGAAATATCCTACAATAAAAACCAAAAGAAGCTTTCGGAGAAACTGCATTGTGTTCTATTAATTCATCGCACGGAGTTGTAGCATTCCCCTCAAGAAGCCGATCACTAAGATTGTTCTTGTGGAATTTGCAAGGTGATATCTAGAAGCCCATAGAGGGCTTTGGTGAGAAAGGAAATATCTTCCGTTAAAAACTGGAAAGAGACTTTCTGAGAAACTGCTTTGTGTTCTGTTAATTCATCTCACAGAGTTACAGCTTTCCCCTCAAGAAGGCTTTCGGTAAGACTGTTCTTGTGGAATTTGCAAAGTGATATTTGGAAGCCCAAAGAGGTCTACCGTGAAAAGGAAAATATCTTCCGTTAAAAACTGGAAAAAAGCTTTTTGAGAAACTGCTTTGTGTTCTGTTAATTCATTTCACCGAGTTACAGCTTTCCCCTCCAAAAGCCTTTCGATAAGACTGCTCTTGTGGAATTTTCAGAGTGATATTTGGAAGCCCTTAGATGGCTATGGTGAAAAAGGAAATATCTTCAGTTAAAAACTCGAAGGAAGCTTTCTGAGAAACTGCTTTGTGTTCTGTTAATTCATCTCACATAGTTACAGCTTTCCCCTCAAGAAGCGTTTCACTACGACTGTTCTTGTGCAATTTGCAAATTGATATTTGGGAGCCGAAAGAGGGCTACGGTGAAAAAGGAAATATCTTAAGTTAAAATCTGGAAAAAAGCTTTCTGAGAAACTGCTTTGTGTTCTGTTAATTTATCTCAAAGAGATACAGCTTTCCCCTCAAGAAACCTTTCGCTAAGACTGTTCTTGTGCTATTTTCAAGGTGATATTTGGAAGCCAGAAGAGGGCTATGGTGAAATAGAAAATATCTTCAGTTAAAATGTGGAAATAAGCTTTCTAAGAAACTGTTTGTGTTCTGTGAATTCATCTCACAAAGTTACAGATTTCCCCTCAAAAAGCCTTTCACTAAGACGGCTCTTGTGGAATTTTCAAAGTGATATTTGGAAGCCCATAGAAGGCTATGTTGAAAACGGAAATATCCTAAGATAAAAACTGAAAAGAAGCTTTCTGAGAAACTGCTTTGTGTTCTGTTAATTCACCTCACAGAGTTACATCTTTCCCCTCAAGAAGCCTTTCTCTAAGACTGTTCTTGTGGAATTTGCATAGTGATATTTGAAGGCGGTAGAGGGCTATGGTGAAAGAAGAAATATCTTCTGTTAAAAACTGGAAAGAAGCTTTCTGAGAAACTGCTTTGTGTTCTGTTAATTTATCTTATAGAGATAAACTTTCCCCTCAAGAAGCCTTTCTGTAAGGCTCTTCTTGTGTAATTTGCAAAGTGATATTTGGAAGCCCATAGAGGGCTATGGTGAAAAAGGAAATATCTTCAGTTACAAACTGGAAAGAAGATTTCTGAAAAACTGCTTTGTGATCTGTTAATTCATCTCACAGTGTTACAGCTTTCCCTCAAGACGCCTTTCGCGAAGACTGTTCTTGTGGAATTTGCAAACTGATAATTGGACGACCATAGAGGGCTATGGTGACAAAGAAATTATCCTCAGTTAAAAACTGGAAAGAAGCTTTCTGAGAAACTGCTTTGAGTTCTGTTAATTCACATCACGGAGATACAGCTTTCCCCTCAAGAAGCCTTTCGCTAAGACACTTCTTGTGGAATTTGCAAAGTGATATTTGGAAGCCATTAGAGGGCTATAGTGAAAAAGGAAATATCCTCAGTTAAAAAGTTGAAAGGAGATTTCTGAGAAACTGCTTTGTGTTTTGTTAATTCATCTCATAGAGTTACTGCTTTCCGCTCAAGAAGCCTTTCGCTAAGACTGTTCCTCTGGAATATGCAAAGTGTTATTTTGGAGCCCATAGGGGGCTACGGTGAAAAGGAAATATCTTCAGTTTAAAACTGGAAAGAAGATTTTTGAGAATCTGCTTTGTGTTCTTTAAATTCATCTCACAGAGTAACAGCTTTCCCCTCTAGAAGCCTTTCATTAAGACAGTTCTTGTGGAATTTGCAATGTGATATATGGAAGCCCATAGAAGGCTATGGTGAAAAAGGAAATATCTTCCGTTAAAACTCTGAAGAAGCATTCTGTGAAACTGCCGTGTGTTCTGTTAATACATCTCACCGAGATACAGCTTTCCCCTCAAGAAGCCTTTCGCAAAGACTGTTCTTGTGTGATTTTCTAAGTGATATTTGGAAACCCATAGAGGCTTAAGGGGAAAAAGGAAATCACTTCGGTTGAAAACTGCAAAGAAGCTTTCTGAGAAACAGCTCTGTGTTCTGTTAATTCATTTCAGAGAGTTACAGCCTTCCGCTCCAGAAGCCTTTCGATAAGACTGCTCTTTTGGAATTTGCAAAGTGATATTTGGAAGCCCTTAGAGGGCTATGGTGAAAAAGGGAATATCTTCCGTTAAAAACTGGAAAGAAGCATTCTGAGATACTGCCGTGTGTTCTGTTAATAAGTCTAACCGAGTTACAGCATTCCCCTCAAGAAGTCTTTCGTTAAGACTGTTCTTGTGTGATTTGCAATGTGATATTTGGAAGCCCATAGAGGGCTACGGTGAAAAAGGAAATATCTTCAGTTAAAAACTGGAAAGAAGCTTTCTGAGAAACTGCTTTGTGTTCTGTTAATTCATCTCACAGAGTTAAAACTTTCCCCTCCAGAAGCCTTTCGCTAAGACTGTTCTTGTGGAATTTGCAAAATGATGTTTGGAAGCCCAAAGAGAGCTATGGTGAAAAAGAAAATATCCTAAGATAAAAACTGAAAAGAAGCTTTCTGAGGAACTGCTTTGTGTTCTCTTATTTCGTATCCCAGAGTTACAAATTTTCCCTCAAGAAGCCATTCGCTAAGACTCTTCTTGTGCAATTTGCAAAGTGATATTTGGAGCCCATAGAGGGTCATGATGAAAAAGGAAATATCTTCAGTTAAAAACTGGAAAGAAACTTTCTGAGAAACTGCTTTGTGTTCTGGTAATTCATCTCACAGGGTTACAGTTTTCTTCTCAAGAAGCTTTTCGGTAATTCTGTTATGTGGAATTTGCAAAGTGATATTTGGAAGCCCATAGTGAGCTACGGAGAAAAAGGAAATATCTTCCGTTAAAAACTGGGAAGAAGATTTCTAAGACACTGCTTTGTGTTCTGTTAATTTATCTAACAGACTTACAGCATTCCCCTACAGAAGTCATTCGCTAAGTTTGTTTTTGTGGAATTTGCAAAGTGATATTTGGAAGCCCCTAGAGGGCTTCGGTGAAAAAGGAAATATCTTCAGTTAAAAACTGGAAAGAAGATTTCTGAGAAACTGCTTTGTGTTCTGATAATTCATCTCACAGAATTACAGCTTTCCCTTCAAGAACCCTTTCGATAAGACTGGTCTTGTGGGATTTGCAAAGTGATATTTGGAAGCCCAAAGAGGACTATGGTGAAAAAGGAAATTTCTTCAGTTAAAAACTGGAAAGAACTTTCTCAGAAACTGCTTTGTGTTCTGTTAATTTAACTCACTGAGTTACAGCTTTCCCCTCCAGAAGCCTTTCCCTAAGACTGTTCTTCTGGAATTTGCAAAGTGATATTTGTAAGCCCTTAGAGGGCTATGGTGAAAAAGGAAATATCCTCCGTTAAAAACGGGAAAGAAGCTTTCTGAGACACTGCTTTGTTTTCTGTTAATTCATCTGACAGAGTTACAGCTTTCCCTTCAAGAATCCTTTTGCTAAGGCTGTTCTTGTGGAATTTACAAAATGATATTTGTAAGCCCTTAGAGGGCTATGTTGGAAAAGGAAATATCTTCCGTTAAAAACGTAAAAGAAGCTTTCTGAGAAACTGCTTTGTTTTCTGTTAATTCATCTAACAGAGTTACAGATTTCCCTTCACGAAGCCTTTCACTAAGGCTGTTCTTGGGGTATTTACAAAGTGATATTTGGAGCCCATAGAGGGCTATGGTGAAAAAGGAAATATCTTCAGTTAAAAACTAGAAAGAAGCAGTCTGAGAAACTGCTTTGTTCTGTGTTAATTCATCTCACAGAGTTACAGCATTCCCCTGAAGAAGCCTTTTGCTAAGCCTGTTCTTTTGGAATTGGCAAGGTGATATTTGGAAGCCCATAGAGGGCTATGGTGAAAAAGGAATATCTTCAGTTAAAAACTGGAAAGAAGCTGTCTGAGAAACTGCTTTGTGTTCTGTTAATTCATCTCACAGAGTTACAGCTTTCCCCTCAAGAAGCCTTTCGCTAAGACTGTTCTTGTGGAATTTACAAAGAGATATTTGGAAGCCCATAGAGGGCTATGGTGAAAAAGGAAGTATCTTCCGTTAAAAACTGGAAAGAAATTTTCTGAGAAACTGCTTTGTGTTCTCTTAATTCATCTCTCTGAGTTACTGCTTTCCCCTCAAGAAGCGTTTCGCTAAGACTCTTCTTGTGAAATTTGCAAAGTGATATTTGGAAGCCCATAGAGGGCTACGGTGAAAAAGGAAATATCCTAAGTTAAAAACTGGAAAGAGGCAGTCTGAGAAACTGCTTTGTGTTCTGTTATTTCATGTCACAGAGTTACAGCTTTCCCTTCAAGAAGCCTTTCGCTAACGCTGTTCTTGGGGAATTGGCAAAGTGATATTGGAAGCCCATAGAGGGCTATGGAGAGAATGGAAATATCTTCAGTTAAAAACTGGAAAGAAGCTTTCTGAGAGCCTGCTTTGTGTTCTGTTAATTCACCTCACAGAGTTACAGCATTCCCCTCAAGAAGCCTTTCGCTAAGACTGTTCTTGTGGAATTTGCAAAGGGATATTTCGAAACCCATAGAGGGCTATTTTGAAAAAGGCAATATCTTCCTTTAATAACTGGAAAGAAGCTTTCTGAGAAACTGCTTTGTGTTCGGTTAATTCAACTCACAGAGTTACAGCTTTTCCTTCATGAGGCCTTTCGCTAAGGCTGTTCTTGTGGAATTTGCAAAGTGATATTTGGAAGACCATAGAGGGCTATATGGAAAAAGGAATTATCTTCAGTTAAAAACTGGAAAGAAGCTGTCTGAGAAACTGCTTTGTGTTCTGTTAATTCATCTCACAGAGTTACAGCTTTCCCTTCAACAATCCTTTTGCTAAGTCTGTTCTTGTGGAGTTTGCAAAGTGATATTTCGAAGCCATTGTCGGCTACGGAGAAAAAGGAAATATCTTCAGTTAAAAACTCGAAGGAAGCTTTCTGAGAAACTGCTTTCTGTTCTGTTAATTCACCTCACAGAGTTACTGCTTTCCCTTCAAGAAGCCTTTCACTAAGGCTCTTATTATGGAATTTGCAAAGTGATATTTGTAAGTCCTTAGAGGGCGATGATGAAAAAGGAAATATCTTCCGTTAAAAACCGGAAAGAAGCTTTCTAGAAATTGCTTTGTGTTCTCTTAATTCATCTCACTGAATTACAGCATTCCCCTCAAGAAGCCTTTCGCTAAGACTGTTCTTGTGGAATTTGCAAAGTGATATTCAGAAGCCCATAGAGGGCTATGGTGAAAAAGAAAATATCTTCCGTTAAAAACAGGAAAGATTTTTTCTGAGTTACAGCTTTCCCTTCAAGAAGCCTTTTGCTAAGGCTGTTCTTGTGGAATTTGCAAAGTGATAATTGGAAGCCCATAGAGGGCTATGGTGAAAAAGGAAATCTCTTCCGTTAAAAACTGGAAAGAAGCTTTCTGAGAAACTGCTTTGTGTTCTCTTAATTCATCTCACAGATTTACAGCTATCCCCTCAAGAAGCCTTTCGCTAAGACTGTTCTTGTGGAATTTGCAAAGTTATATTTGTAAGCCCATAGAGGGCTACGGTGAAAAAGGAAATATCTTCCGTTAAAAACGGGAAAGAAGCTTTCTGAGAAACTACTTTGTGTTCTGTTAATTCATGTCGCCGAGTTACAGCTTTCTCCTCAACAAGCCCTTTGCTAAGACTGTTTTTGTGGAATTGGCAAAGTGATATTTGGAAGCCCTTAGATGGCTATGGTGTAAAAGGAAATATCTTCCGTTAAAAATTGGAAAGAAACTTTCTGAGAAACTGTTTCATGTTCTGTTAATTCACCTCACAGAGTAACTGCTTTCCCCTCATGAAGCCTTTCGCTAAGACTGTTCTTGTGGAATTTGCAAAGTGATATTTGGAAGCCCATAGAGGGCGATGGTGAAAATGGAATTATCTTCCGTTAAAAACTGGGAAGAAGCTTTCTGAGAAACTGCTTTGTGTTCTTTAATTCATCTCACAGAGTTACAGCTTTCCCCTCCAGAAGCCTTTCGATAAGACTGTTCTTGTGTAATTTGCAAAGTGATATTTGGAAGCCCATAGAGGGCTATGGTGAAAAAGGGAATATCTTCAGTTAAAAACTGGAAAGTAGCTTTCAGAGAAACAGCGTTGTTTTCCGTTAATTCATCAGACAGTGTTACAGCTCTCCCCTCAAGAAGCCTTTCGCTAAGACTGTTCTTCTGTAATTTGCAAAGTGATATTTGGAAGCCCATAGAGGGCTATGGTGAAAAGGAAATATCTTCCGTTAAAAACGGGAAAGAGGCTTTCTGAGAAACTGCTCTGTGTTCTGCGAATTCGTCTCACACAGTTACAGCTTTCCCACCAAGAAGCCTTTCCCTAAGACAGTTGTTTTGGAATGTGCAATGTGTTATTTGGAAGTCCATGCAGGGCTATGGTGAAAAATGAAATATCTTCAGTTAAAAACTGGAAGGAAGCTTTCTGAGAAACTGCTTTGTGTTCTGTTAATTCATCTCACAGAGTTACAGCTTTCCCCTCAAGAAGCCTCTCCCTAAGACTGTTCTTGTGGAATTTTCAAAGTGATATTTGAAAGCCCTTAGAGGGCTATGGTGAAAAAGGAAATATCCTACATAAAACCTGAAAAGAAGCTTTCTGAGAAACTGCTTTGTGTTCTGTTAATTCATCTCACAGAGTTACAGCTTTCACCTAAAGAAGCCATTCAATAAGACTGTTCTTGTGGAATTTGCAAAGTGATATTTGGAAGCCCATAGAGGGCTATGGTGAAAAAGGAAATATCCTACAATAAAAACCGAAAAGAAGCTTTCTGAGAAACTGCATTGTGTTCTATTAATTCATCGCACGGAGTTGTAGCATTCCCCTCAAGAAGCCGATCACTAAGATTGTTCTTGTGGAATTTGCAAGGTGATATCTAGAAGCCCATAGAGGGCTTTGGTGAGAAAGGAAATATCTTCCGTTAACAACTGGAAAGAGACTTTCTGAGAAACTGCTTTGTGTTCTGTTAATTCATCTCACAGAGTTACAGCTTTCACCTAAAGAAGCCATTCAATAAGACTGTTCTTGTGGAATTTGCAAAGTGATATTTGGAAGCATATAGAGGGCTATGGTGAAAAAGGAAATATCCTACAATAAAAACCAAAAGAAGCTTTCGGAGAAACTGCATTGTGTTCTATTAATTCATCGCACGGAGTTGTAGCATTCCCCTCAAGAAGCCGATCACTAAGATTGTTCTTGTGGAATTTGCAAGGTGATATCTAGAAGCCCATAGAGGGCTTTGGTGAGAAAGGAAATATCTTCCGTTAAAAACTGGAAAGAGACTTTCTGAGAAACTGCTTTGTGTTCTGTTAATTCATCTCACAGAGTTACAGCTTTCCCCTCAAGAAGGCTTTCGGTAAGACTGTTCTTGTGGAATTTGCAAAGTGATATTTGGAAGCCCAAAGAGGTCTACCGTGAAAAGGAAAATATCTTCCGTTAAAAACTGGAAAAAAGCTTTTTGAGAAACTGCTTTGTGTTCTGTTAATTCATTTCACCGAGTTACAGCTTTCCCCTCCAAAAGCCTTTCGATAAGACTGCTCTTGTGGAATTTTCAGAGTGATATTTGGAAGCCCTTAGATGGCTATGGTGAAAAAGGAAATATCTTCAGTTAAAAACTCGAAGGAAGCTTTCTGAGAAACTGCTTTGTGTTCTGTTAATTCATCTCACATAGTTACAGCTTTCCCCTCAAGAAGCCTTTCACTACGACTGTTCTTGTGCAATTTGCAAATTGATATTTGGGAGCCGAAAGAGGGCTACGGTGAAAAAGGAAATATCTTAAGTTAAAATCTGGAAAAAAGCTTTCTGAGAAACTGCTTTGTGTTCTGTTAATTTATCTCAAAGAGATACAGCTTTCCCCTCAAGAAACCTTTCGCTAAGACTGTTCTTGTGCTATTTTCAAGGTGATATTTGGAAGCCAGAAGAGGGCTATGGTGAAATAGAAAATATCTTCAGTTAAAATGTGGAAATAAGCTTTCTAAGAAACTGTTTGTGTTCTGTGAATTCATCTCACAAAGTTACAGATTTCCCCTCAAAAAGCCTTTCACTAAGACGGCTCTTGTGGAATTTTCAAAGTGATATTTGGAAGCCCATAGAAGGCTATGGTGAAAACGGAAATATCCTAAGATAAAAACTGAAAAGAAGCTTTCTGAGAAACTGCTTTGTGTTCTGTTAATTCACCTCACAGAGTTACATCTTTCCCCTCAAGAAGCCTTTCTCTAAGACTGTTCTTGTGGAATTTGCATAGTGATATTTGAAGGCGGTAGAGGGCTATGGTGAAAGAAGAAATATCTTCTGTTAAAAACTGGAAAGAAGCTTTCTGAGAAACTGCTTTGTGTTCTGTTAATTTATCTTATAGAGATAAACTTTCCCCTCAAGAAGCCTTTCTGTAAGGCTCTTCTTGTGTAATTTGCAAAGTGATATTTGGAAGCCCATAGAGGGCTATGGTGAAAAAGGAAATATCTTCAGTTACAAACTGGAAAGAAGATTTCTGAAAAACTGCTTTGTGATCTGTTAATTCATCTCACAGTGTTACAGCTTTCCCTCAAGACGCCTTTCGCGAAGACTGTTCTTGTGGAATTTGCAAACTGATAATTGGACGACCATAGAGGGCTATGGTGACAAAGAAATTATCCTCAGTTAAAAACTGGAAAGAAGCTTTCTGAGAAACTGCTTTGAGTTCTGTTAATTCACATCACGGAGATACAGCTTTCCCCTCAAGAAGCCTTTCGCTAAGACACTTCTTGTGGAATTTGCAAAGTGATATTTGGAAGCCATTAGAGGGCTATAGTGAAAAAGGAAATATCCTCAGTTAAAAAGTTGAAAGGAGATTTCTGAGAAACTGCTTTGTGTTTTGTTAATTCATCTCATAGAGTTACTGCTTTCCGCTCAAGAAGCCTTTCGCTAAGACTGTTCCTCTGGAATATGCAAAGTGTTATTTTGGAGCCCATAGGGGGCTACGGTGAAAAGGAAATATCTTCAGTTTAAAACTGGAAAGAAGATTTTTGAGAATCTGCTTTGTGTTCTTTAAATTCATCTCACAGAGTAACAGCTTTCCCCTCTAGAAGCCTTTCATTAAGACAGTTCTTGTGGAATTTGCAATGTGATATATGGAAGCCCATAGAAGGCTATGGTGAAAAAGGAAATATCTTCCGTTAAAACTCTGAAGAAGCATTCTGTGAAACTGCCGTGTGTTCTGTTAATACATCTCACCGAGATACAGCTTTCCCCTCAAGAAGCCTTTCGCAAAGACTGTTCTTGTGTGATTTTCTAAGTGATATTTGGAAACCCATAGAGGCTTAAGGGGAAAAAGGAAATCACTTCGGTTGAAAACTGCAAAGAAGCTTTCTGAGAAACAGCTCTGTGTTCTGTTAATTCATTTCAGAGAGTTACAGCCTTCCGCTCCAGAAGCCTTTCGATAAGACTGCTCTTTTGGAATTTGCAAAGTGATATTTGGAAGCCCTTAGAGGGCTATGGTGAAAAAGGGAATATCTTCCGTTAAAAACTGGAAAGAAGCATTCTGAGATACTGCCGTGTGTTCTGTTAATAAGTCTAACCGAGTTACAGCATTCCCCTCAAGAAGTCTTTCGTTAAGACTGTTCTTGTGTGATTTGCAATGTGATATTTGGAAGCCCATAGAGGGCTACGGTGAAAAAGGAAATATCTTCAGTTAAAAACTGGAAAGAAGCTTTCTGAGAAACTGCTTTGTGTTCTGTTAATTCATCTCACAGAGTTAAAACTTTCCCCTCCAGAAGCCTTTCGCTAAGACTGTTCTTGTGGAATTTGCAAAATGATGTTTGGAAGCCCAAAGAGAGCTATGGTGAAAAAGAAAATATCCTAAGATAAAAACTGAAAAGAAGCTTTCTGAGGAACTGCTTTGTGTTCTCTTATTTCGTATCCCAGAGTTACAAATTTTCCCTCAAGAAGCCATTCGCTAAGACTCTTCTTGTGCAATTTGCAAAGTGATATTTGGAGCCCATAGAGGGTCATGATGAAAAAGGAAATATCTTCAGTTAAAAACTGGAAAGAAACTTTCTGAGAAACTGCTTTGTGTTCTGGTAATTCATCTCACATGGTTACAGTTTTCTTCTCAAGAAGCTTTTCGGTAATTCTGTTATGTGGAATTTGCAAAGTGATATTTGGAAGCCCATAGTGAGCTACGGAGAAAAAGGAAATATCTTCCGTTAAAAACTGGGAAGAAGATTTCTAAGACACTGCTTTGTGTTCTGTTAATTTATCTAACAGACTTACAGCATTCCCCTACAGAAGTCATTCGCTAAGTTTGTTTTTGTGGAATTTGCAAAGTGATATTTGGAAGCCCCTAGAGGGCTTCGGTGAAAAAGGAAATATCTTCAGTTAAAAACTGGAAAGAAGATTTCTGAGAAACTGCTTTGTGTTCTGATAATTCATCTCACAGAATTACAGCTTTCCCTTCAAGAACCCTTTCGATAAGACTGGTCTTGTGGGATTTGCAAAGTGATATTTGGAAGCCCAAAGAGGACTATGGTGAAAAAGGAAATTTCTTCAGTTAAAAACTGGAAAGAACTTTCTCAGAAACTGCTTTGTGTTCTGTTAATTTAACTCACTGAGTTACAGCTTTCCCCTCCAGAAGCCTTTCCCTAAGACTGTTCTTCTGGAATTTGCAAAGTGATATTTGTAAGCCCTTAGAGGGCTATGGTGAAAAAGGAAATATCCTCCGTTAAAAACGGGAAAGAAGCTTTCTGAGACACTGCTTTGTTTTCTGTTAATTCATCTGACAGAGTTACAGCTTTCCCTTCAAGAATCCTTTTGCTAAGGCTGTTCTTGTGGAATTTACAAAATGATATTTGTAAGCCCTTAGAGGGCTATGTTGGAAAAGGAAATATCTTCCGTTAAAAACGTAAAAGAAGCTTTCTGAGAAACTGCTTTGTTTTCTGTTAATTCATCTAACAGAGTTACAGATTTCCCTTCACGAAGCCTTTCACTAAGGCTGTTCTTGGGGTATTTACAAAGTGATATTTGGAGCCCATAGAGGGCTATGGTGAAAAAGGAAATATCTTCAGTTAAAAACTAGAAAGAAGCAGTCTGAGAAACTGCTTTGTTCTGTGTTAATTCATCTCACAGAGTTACAGCATTCCCCTGAAGAAGCCTTTTGCTAAGCCTGTTCTTTTGGAATTGGCAAGGTGATATTTGGAAGCCCATAGAGGGCTATGGTGAAAAAGGAATATCTTCAGTTAAAAACTGGAAAGAAGCTGTCTGAGAAACTGCTTTGTGTTCTGTTAATTCATCTCACAGAGTTACAGCTTTCCCCTCAAGAAGCCTTTCGCTAAGACTGTTTTTGTGGAATTTACAAAGAGATATTTGGAAGCCCATAGAGGGCTATGGTGAAAAAGGAAGTATCTTCCGTTAAAAACTGGAAAGAAATTTTCTGAGAAACTGCTTTGTGTTCTCTTAATTCATCTCTCTGAGTTACTGCTTTCCCCTCAAGAAGCGTTTCGCTAAGACTCTTCTTGTGAAATTTGCAAAGTGATATTTGGAAGCCCATAGAGGGCTACGGTGAAAAAGGAAATATCCTAAGTTAAAAACTGGAAAGAGGCAGTCTGAGAAACTGCTTTGTGTTCTGTTATTTCATGTCACAGAGTTACAGCTTTCCCTTCAAGAAGCCTTTCGCTAACGCTGTTCTTGGGGAATTGGCAAAGTGATATTGGAAGCCCATAGAGGGCTATGGAGAGAATGGAAATATCTTCAGTTAAAAACTGGAAAGAAGCTTTCTGAGAGCCTGCTTTGTGTTCTGTTAATTCACCTCACAGAGTTACAGCATTCCCCTCAAGAAGCCTTTCGCTAAGACTGTTCTTGTGGAATTTGCAAAGGGATATTTCGAAACCCATAGAGGGCTATTTTGAAAAAGGCAATATCTTCCTTTAATAACTGGAAAGAAGCTTTCTGAGAAACTGCTTTGTGTTCGGTTAATTCAACTCACAGAGTTACAGCTTTTCCTTCATGAGGCCTTTCGCTAAGGCTGTTCTTGTGGAATTTGCAAAGTGATATTTGGAAGACCATAGAGGGCTATATGGAAAAAGGAATTATCTTCAGTTAAAAACTGGAAAGAAGCTGTCTGAGAAACTGCTTTGTGTTCTGTTAATTCATCTCACAGAGTTACAGCTTTCCCTTCAACAATCCTTTTGCTAAGTCTGTTCTTGTGGAGTTTGCAAAGTGATATTTCGAAGCCATTGTCGGCTACGGAGAAAAAGGAAATATCTTCAGTTAAAAACTCGAAGGAAGCTTTCTGAGAAACTGCTTTCTGTTCTGTTAATTCACCTCACAGAGTTACTGCTTTCCCTTCAAGAAGCCTTTCACTAAGGCTCTTATTATGGAATTTGCAAAGTGATATTTGTAAGTCCTTAGAGGGCGATGATGAAAAAGGAAATATCTTCCGTTAAAAACCGGAAAGAAGCTTTCTAGAAATTGCTTTGTGTTCTCTTAATTCATCTCACTGAATTACAGCATTCCCCTCAAGAAGCCTTTCGCTAAGACTGTTCTTGTGGAATTTGCAAAGTGATATTCAGAAGCCCATAGAGGGCTATGGTGAAAAAGAAAATATCTTCCGTTAAAAACAGGAAAGATTTTTTCTGAGTTACAGCTTTCCCTTCAAGAAGCCTTTTGCTAAGGCTGTTCTTGTGGAATTTGCAAAGTGATAATTGGAAGCCCATAGAGGGCTATGGTGAAAAAGGAAATCTCTTCCGTTAAAAACTGGAAAGAAGCTTTCTGAGAAACTGCTTTGTGTTCTCTTAATTCATCTCACAGATTTACAGCTATCCCCTCAAGAAGCCTTTCGCTAAGACTGTTCTTGTGGAATTTGCAAAGTTATATTTGTAAGCCCATAGAGGGCTACGGTGAAAAAGGAAATATCTTCCGTTAAAAACGGGAAAGAAGCTTTCTGAGAAACTACTTTGTGTTCTGTTAATTCATGTCGCCGAGTTACAGCTTTCCCCTCAACAAGCCCTTTGCTAAGACTGTTTTTGTGGAATTGGCAAAGTGATATTTGGAAGCCCTTAGATGGCTATGGTGTAAAAGGAAATATCTTCCGTTAAAAATTGGAAAGAAACTTTCTGAGAAACTGTTTCATGTTCTGTTAATTCACCTCACAGAGTAACTGCTTTCCCCTCATGAAGCCTTTCGCTAAGACTGTTCTTGTGGAATTTGCAAAGTGATATTTGGAAGCCCATAGAGGGCGATGGTGAAAATGGAATTATCTTCCGTTAAAAACTGGGAAGAAGCTTTCTGAGAAACTGCTTTGTGTTCTTTAATTCATCTCACAGAGTTACAGCTTTCCCCTCCAGAAGCCTTTCGATAAGACTGTTCTTGTGTAATTTGCAAAGTGATATTTGGAAGCCCATAGAGGGCTATGGTGAAAAAGGGAATATCTTCAGTTAAAAACTGGAAAGTAGCTTTCAGAGAAACAGCGTTGTTTTCCGTTAATTCATCAGACAGTGTTACAGCTCTCCCCTCAAGAAGCCTTTCGCTAAGACTGTTCTTCTGTAATTTGCAAAGTGATATTTGGAAGCCCATAGAGGGCTATGGTGAAAAGGAAATATCTTCCGTTAAAAACGGGAAAGAGGCTTTCTGAGAAACTGCTCTGTGTTCTGCGAATTCGTCTCACACAGTTACAGCTTTCCCACCAAGAAGCCTTTCCCTAAGACAGTTGTTTTGGAATGTGCAATGTGTTATTTGGAAGTCCATGCAGGGCTATGGTGAAAAATGAAATATCTTCAGTTAAAAACTGGAAGGAAGCTTTCTGAGAAACTGCTTTGTGTTCTGTTAATTCATCTCACAGAGTTACAGCTTTCCCCTCAAGAAGCCTCTCCCTAAGACTGTTCTTGTGGAATTTTCAAAGTGATATTTGAAAGCCCTTAGAGGGCTATGGTGAAAAAGGAAATATCCTACATAAAACCTGAAAAGAAGCTTTCTGAGAAACTGCTTTGTGTTCTGTTAATTCATCTCACAGAGTTACAGCTTTCACCTAAAGAAGCCATTCAATAAGACTGTTCTTGTGGAATTTGCAAAGTGATATTTGGAAGCCCATAGAGGGCTATGGTGAAAAAGGAAATATCCTACAATAAAAACCGAAAAGAAGCTTTCTGAGAAACTGCATTGTGTTCTATTAATTCATCGCACGGAGTTGTAGCATTCCCCTCAAGAAGCCGATCACTAAGATTGTTCTTGTGGAATTTGCAAGGTGATATCTAGAAGCCCATAGAGGGCTTTGGTGAGAAAGGAAATATCTTCCGTTAAAAACTGGAAACAGACTTTCTGAGAAACTGCTTTGTGTTCTGTTAATTCATCTCACAGAGTTACAGCTTTCACCTAAAGAAGCCATTCCATAAGACTGTTCTTGTGGAATTTGCAAAGTGATATTTGGAAGCATATAGAGGGCTATGGTGAAAAAGGAAATATCCTACAATAAAAACCAAAAGAAGCTTTCGGAGAAACTGCATTGTGTTCTATTAATTCATCGCACGGAGTTGTAGCATTCCCCTCAAGAAGCCGATCACTAAGATTGTTCTTGTGGAATTTGCAAGGTGATATCTAGAAGCCCATAGAGGGCTTTGGTGAGAAAGGAAATATCTTCCGTTAAAAACTGGAAAGAGACTTTCTGAGAAACTGCTTTGTGTTCTGTTAATTCATCTCACAGAGTTACAGCTTTCCCCTCAAGAAGGCTTTCGGTAAGACTGTTCTTGTGGAATTTGCAAAGTGATATTTGGAAGCCCAAAGAGGTCTACCGTGAAAAGGAAAATATCTTCCGTTAAAAACTGGAAAAAAGCTTTCTGAGAAACTGCTTTGTGTTCTGTTAATTCATTTCACAGAGTTACAGCTTTCCCCTCCAAAAACCTTTCGATAAGACTGCTCTTGTGGAATTTTCAGAGTGATATTTGGAAGCCCTTAGAGGGCTATGGTGAAAAAGGAAATATCTTCAGTTAAAAACTCGAAGGAAGCTTTCTGAGAAACTGCTTTGTGTTCTGTTAATTCATCTCACATAGTTTCAGCTTTCCCCTCAAGAAGCCTTTCACTACGACTGTTCTTGTGCAATTTGCAAATTGATATTTGGGAGCCGAAAGAGGGCTACGGTGAAAAAGGAAATATCTTAAGTTAAAATCTGGAAAAAAGCTTTCTGAGAAACTGCTTTGTGTTCTGTTAATTTATCTCAAAGAGATACAGCTTTCCCCTCAAGAAACCTTTCGCTAAGACTGTTCTTGTGCTATTTTCAAGGTGATATTTGGAAGCCAGAAGAGGGCTATGGTGAAATAGAAAATATCTTCAGTTAAAATGTGGAAATAAGCTTTCTAACAAACTGTTTGTGTTCTGTGAATTCATCTCACAAAGTTACAGATTTCCCCTCAAAAAGCCTTTCACTAAGACGGCTCTTGTGGAATTTTCAAAGTGATATTTGGAAGCCCATAGAAGGCTATGGTGAAAACGGAAATATCCTAAGATAAAAACTGAAAAGAAGCTTTCTGAGAAACTGCTTTGTGTTCTGTTAATTCACCTCACAGAGTTACATCTTTCCCCTCAAGAAGCCTTTCTCTAAGACTGTTCTTGTGGAATTTGCATAGTGATATTTGGAAGGCGGTAGAGGGCTATGGTGAAAGAAGAAATATCTTCTGTTAAAAACTGCAAAGAAGCTTTCTGAGAAACTGCTTTGTGTTCTGTTAATTTATCTTATAGAGATAAACTTTCCCCTCAAGAAGCCTTTCTGTAAGGCTCTTCTTGTGTAATTTGCAAAGTGATATTTGGAAGCCCATAGAGGGCTATGGTGAAAAAGGAAATATCTTCAGTTGCAAACTGGAAAGAAGATTTCTGAAAAACTGCTTTGTGATCTGTTAATTCATCTCACAGTGTTACAGCTTTCCCTCAAGACGCCTTTCGCGAAGACTGTTCTTGTGGAATTTGCAAACTGATAATTGGACGACCATAGAGGGCTATGGTGACAAAGAAATTATCCTCAGTTAAAAACTGGAAAGAAGCTTTCTGAGAAACTGCTTTGAGTTCTGTTAATTCACATCACGGAGATACAGCTTTCCCCTCAAGAAGCCTTTCGCTAAGACACTTCTTGTGGAAATTGCAAAGTGATATTTGGAAGCCATTAGAGGGCTATAGTGAAAAAGGAAATATCCTCAGTTAAAAAGTTGAAAGGAGATTTCTGAGAAACTGCTTTGTGTTTTGTTAATTCATCTCATAGAGTTACTGCTTTCCGCTCAAGAAGCCTTTCGCTAAGACTGTTCCTCTGGAATATGCAAAGTGTTATTTTGGAGCCCATAGGGGGCTACGGTGAAAAGGAAATATCTTCAGTTTAAAACTGGAAAGAAGATTTTTGAGAATCTGCTTTGTGTTCTTTAAATTCATCTCACAGAGTAACAGCTTTCCCCTCTAGAAGCCTTTCGTTAAGACAGTTCTTGTGGAATTTGCAATGTGATATATGGAAGCCCATAGAAGGCTATGGTGAAAAAGGAAATATCTTCCGTTAAAACTCTGAAGAAGCATTCTGTGAAACTGCCGTGTGTTCTGTTAATACATCTCACCGAGATACAGCTTTCCCCTCAAGAAGCCTTTCGCAAAGACTGTTCTTGTGTGATTTTCTAAGTGATATTTGGAAACCCATAGAGGCTTAAGGGGAAAAAGGAAATCTCTTCGGTTGAAAACTGCAAAGAAGCTTTCTGAGAAACAGCTCTGTGTTCTGTTAATTCATTTCAGAGAGTTACAGCCTTCCGCTCCAGAAGCCTTTCGATAAGACTGCTCTTTTGGAATTTGCAAAGTGATATTTGGAAGCCTTTAGAGGGCTATGGTGAAAAAGGAAATATCTTCCGTTAAAAACTGGAAAGAAGCATTCTGAGATACTGCCGTGTGTTCTGTTAATAAGTCTAACCGAGTTACAGCATTCCCCTCAAGAAGTCTTTCGTTAAGACTGTTCTTGTGTGATTTGCAATGTGATATTTGGAAGCCCATAGAGGGCTACGGTGAAAAAGGAAATATCTTCAGTTAAAAACTGGAAAGAAGCTTTCTGAGAAACTGCTTTGTGTTCTGTTAATTCATCTCACAGAGTTAAAACTTTCCCCTCCAGAAGCCTTTCGCTAAGACTGTTCTTGTGGAATTTGCAAAATGATGTTTGGAAGCCCAAAGAGAGCTATGGTGAAAAAGAAAATATCCTAAGATAAAAACTGAAAAGAAGCTTTCTGAGGAACTGCTTTCTGTTCTCTTATTTCGTATCCCAGAGTTACAAATTTTCCCTCAAGAAGCCATTCGCTAAGACGGCTCTTGTGGAATTTTCAAAGTGATATTTGGAGCCCATAGAGGGCCATGATGAAAAAGGAAATATCTTCAGTTAAAAACTGGAAAGAAACTTTCTGAGAAACTGCTTTGTGTTCTGTTAATTCACCTCACAGAGTTACATCTTTCCCCTCAAGAAGCCTTTCTCTAAGACTGTTCTTGTGGAATTTGCATAGTGATATTTGGAAGGCGATAGAGGGCTATGGTGAAAGAAGAAATATCTTCTGTTAGAAACTAGAAAGACGCTTTCTGAGAAACTGCTTTGTGTTCTGTTAATTTATCTTATAGAGTTAAACTTTCCCCTCAAGAAGCCTTTCTGTAAGGCTCTTCTTGTGTAATTTGCAAAGTGATATTTGGAAGCCCATAGAGGGCTATGGTGAAAAAGGAAATATCTTCAGTTACAAACTGGAAAGAAGATTTCTGAAAAACTGCTTTGTGATCTGTTAATTCATCTCACAGTGTTACAGCTTTCCCTCAAGACGCCTTTCGCGAAGACTGTTCTTGTGGAATTTGCAAACTGATAATTGGACGACCATAGAGGGCTACGGTGACAAAGAAAATATCCTCAGTTAAAAACTGGAAAGAAGCTTTCTGAGAAACTGCTTTGAGTTCTGTTAATTCACATCACGGAGATACAGCTTTCCCCTCAAGAAGCCTTTCGCTAAGACACTTCTTGTGGAATTTGCAAAGTGATATTTGGAAGCCATTAGAGGGCTATAGTGAAAAAGGAAATATCCTCAGTTAAAAAGTTGAAAGGAGATTTCTGAGAAACTGCTTTGTGTTTTGTTAATTCATCTCATAGAGTTACTGCTTTCCGCTCAAGAAGCCTTTCGCTAAGACTGTTCCTCTGGAATATGCAAAGTGTTATTTTGGAGCCCATAGGGGGCTACGGTGAAAAGGAAATATCTTCAGTTTAAAACTGGAAAGAAGATTTTTGAGAATCTGCTTTGTGTTCTTTAAATTCATCTCACAGAGTAACAGCTTTCCCCTCTAGAAGCCTTTCGTTAAGACAGTTCTTGTGGAATTTGCAATGTGATATATGGAAGCCCATAGAAGGCTATGGTGAAAAAGGAAATATCTTCCGTTAAAACTCTGAAGAAGCATTCTGTGAAACTGCCGTGTGTTCTGTTAATACATCTCACCGAGATACAGCTTTCCCCTCAAGAAGCCTTTCGCAAAGACTGTTCTTGTGTGATTTTCTAAGTGATATTTGGAAACCCATAGAGGCTTAAGGGGAAAAAGGAAATCTCTTCGGTTGAAAACTGCAAAGAAGCTTTCTGAGAAACAGCTCTGTGTTCTGTTAATTCATTTCAGAGAGTTACAGCCTTCCGCTCCAGAAGCCTTTCGATAAGACTGCTCTTTTGGAATTTGCAAAGTGATATTTGGAAGCCCTTAGAGGGCTATGGTGAAAAAGGAAATATCTTCCGTTAAAAACTGGAAAGAAGCATTCTGAGATACTGCCGTGTGTTCTGTTAATAAGTCTAACCGAGTTACAGCATTCCCCTCAAGAAGTCTTTCGTTAAGACTGTTCTTGTGTGATTTGCAATGTGATATTTGGAAGCCCATAGAGGGCTACGGTGAAAAAGGAAATATCTTCAGTTAAAAACTGGAAAGAAGCTTTCTGAGAAACTGCTTTGTGTTCTGTTAATTCATCTCACAGAGTTAAAACTTTCCCCTCCAGAAGCCTTTCGCTAAGACTGTTCTTGTGGAATTTGCAAAATGATGTTTGGAAGCCCAAAGAGAGCTATGGTGAAAAAGAAAATATCCTAAGATAAAAACTGAAAAGAAGCTTTCTGAGGAACTGCTTTGTGTTCTCTTATTTCGTATCCCAGAGTTACAAATTTTCCCTCAAGAAGCCATTCTCTAAGACTGTTCTTGTGCAATTTGCAAAGTGATATTTGGAGCCCATAGAGGGCCATGATGAAAAAGGAAATATCTTCAGTTAAAAACTGGAAAGAAACTTTCTGAGAAACTGCTTTGTGTTCTGGTAATTCATCTCACAGGGTTACAGTTTTCTTCTCAAGAAGCTTTTCGGTAATTCTGTTATGTGGAATTTGCAAAGTGATATTTGGAAGCCCATAGTGGGCTACGGAGAAAAAGGAAATATCTTCCGTTAAAAACTGGGAAGAAGATTTCTAAGACACTGCTTTGTGTTCTGTTAATTTATCTAACAGACTTACAGCATTCCCCTACAGAAGTCATTCGCTAAGTTTGTTTTTGTGGAATTTGCAAAGTGATATTTGGAAGCCCCTAGAGGGCTTCGGTGAAAAAGGAAATATCTTCAGTTAAAAACTGGAAAGAAGATTTCTGAGAAACTGCTTTGTGTTCTGATAATTCATCTCACAGAATTACAGCTTTCCCTTCAAGAAGCCTTTCGATAAGACTGGTCTTGTGGGATTTGCAAAGTGATATTTGGAAGCCCAAAGAGGACTATGGTGAAAAAGGAAATTTCTTCAGTTAAAAACTGGAAAGAACTTTCTCAGAAACTGCTTTGTGTTCTGTTAATTTAACTCACTGAGTTACAGCTTTCCCCTCCAGAAGCCTTTCCCTAAGACTGTTCTTCTGGAATTTGCAAAGTGATATTGGTAAGCCCTTAGAGGGCTATGGTGAAAAAGGAAATATCCTCCGTTAAAAACGGGAAAGAAGCTTTCTGAGACACTGCTTTGTTTTCTGTTAATTCATCTGACAGAGTTACAGCTTTCCCTTCAAGAATCCTTTTGCTAAGGCTGTTCTTGTGGAATTTACAAAATGATATTTGTAAGCCCTTAGAGGGCTATGTTGGAAAAGGAAATATCTTCCGTTAAAAACGTGAAAGAAGCTTTCTGAGAAACTGCTTTGTTTTCTGTTAATTCATCTAACAGTGTTACAGATTTCCCTTCACGAACCTTTCACTAAGGCTGTTCTTGGGGTATTTACAAAGTGATATTTGGAGCCCATAGAGGGCTATGGTGAAAAAGGAAATATCTTCAGTTAAAAACTAGAAAGAAGCAGTCTGAGAAACTGCTTTGTTCTGTGTTAATTCATCTCACAGAGTTACAGCATTCCCCTGAAGAAGCCTTTTGCTAAGCCTGTTCTTTTGGAATTGGCAAGGTGATATTTGGAAGCCCATAGAGGGCTATGGTGAAAAAGGAAATATCTTCCGTTAAAAACTGGAAAGAAATTTTCTGAGAAACTGCTTTGTGTTCTGTTAATTCATCTCTCTGAGTTACTGCTTTCCCCTCAAGAAGCGTTTCGCTAAGACTCTTCTTGTGAAATTTGCAAAGTGATATTTGGAAGCCCATAGAGGGCTACGGTGAAAAAGGAAATATCCCAAGTTAAAAACTGGAAAGAAGCTGTCTGAGAAACTGCTTTGTGTTCTGTTAATTCATGTCACAGAGTTACAGATTTCCCTTCAAGAAGCCTTTCGCTAAGGCTGTTCTTGGGGAACTGGCAAAGTGATATTTGGAAGCCCATAGAGGGCTATGGAGAGAATGGAAATATCTTCAGTTAAAAACTGGAAAGAAGCTTTCTGAGAGACTGCTTTGTGTTCTGTTAATTCATCTCACAGAGTTACAGCATTCCCCTCAAGAAGCTTTTCGCTAAGACTGTTCTTGTGGAATTTGCAAAGGGATATTTCGAAACCCATAGAGGGCTATTTTGAAAAAGGCAATATCTTCCTTTAATAACTGGAAAGAAGCTTTCTGAGAAACTGCTTTGTGTTCGGTTAATTCAACTCACAGAGTTACAGCTTTTCCTTCATGAGGCCTTTCGCTAAGGCTGTTCTTGTGGAATTTGCAAAGTGATATTTGGAAGACCATAGGGGGCTCTATGGAAAAAGGAATTATCTTCAGTTAAAAACTGGAAAGAAGCTGTCTGAGAAACTGCTTTGTGTTCTGTTAATTCATCTCACAGAGTTACAGCTTTCCCTTCAACAATCCTTTTGCTAAGTCTGTTCTTGTGGAATTTGCAAAGTGATATTTGGAAGCCATTGGCGGCTACGGAGAAAAAGGAAATATCTTCAGTTAAAAACTCGAAGGAAGCTTTCTGAGAAACTGCTTTCTGTTCTGTTAATTCACCTCACAGTGTTACTGCTTTCCCTTCAAGAAGCCTTTCACTAAGGCTGTTATTATGGAATTTGCAAAGTGATATTTGTAAGTCCTTAGAGGGCGATGATGAAAAAGGAAATATCTTCCGTTAAAAACCGGAAAGAAGCTTTCTAGAAATTGCTTTGTGTTCTCTTAATTCATCTCACTGAATTACAGCATTCCCCTCAAGAAGCCTTTCGCTAAGACTCTTCTTGTGGAATTTGCAAAGTGATATTCAGAAGCCCATAGAGGGCTATGGTGAAAAAGAAAATATCTTCCGTTAAAAACAGGAAAGATTTTTTCTGAGTTACAGCTTTCCCTTCAAGAAGCCTTTTGCTAAGGCTGTTCTGGTGGAATTTGCAAAGTGATAATTGGAAGCCCATAGAGGGCTATGGTGAAAAAGGAAATATCTTCCGTTAAAAACTGGAAAGAAGCTTTCTGAGAAACTGCTTTTTGTTCTCTTAATTCATCTCACAGATTTACAGCTATCCCCTCAAGAAGCCTTTCGCTAAGACTGTTCTTGTGGAATTTGCAAAGAGATATTTGGAAGCCCATAGAGGGCTACGGTGAAAAAGGAAATATCTTCCGTTAAAAACGGGAAAGAAGCTTTCTGAGAAACTACTTTGTGTTCTGTTAATTCATGTCGCCGAGTTACAGCTTTCCCCTCAACAAGCCTTTTGCTAAGACTGTTTTTGTGGAATTGGCAAAGTGATATTTCAAAGCCCTTAGATGGCTATGGTGTAAAAGGAAATATCTTCCGTTAAAAATTGGAAAGAAACTTTCTGAGAAACTGTTTCGTGTTCTGTTAATTCATCTCACAGAGTTACTGCTTTCCCCTCATGAAGCCTTTCGCTAAGACTGTTCTTGTGGAATTTGCAAAGTGATATTTGGAAGCCCATAGAGGGCGATGGTGAAAATGGAATTATCTTCCGTTAAAAACTGGGAAGAAGCTTTCTGAGAAACTGCTTTGTGTTCTTTAATTCATCTCACAGAGTTACAGCTTTCCCCTCCAGAAGCCTTTCGATAAGACTGTTCTTGTGTAATTTGCAAAGTGATATTTGGAAGCCCATAGAGGGCTATGGTGAAAAAGGGAATATCTTCAGTTAAAAACTGGAAAGTAGCTTTCAGAGAAACAGCGTTGTTTTCCGTTAATTCATCAGACAGTGTTACAGCTCTCCCCTCAAGAAGCCTTTCGCTAAGACTGTTCTTCTGTAATTTGCAAAGTGATATTTGGAAGCCCATAGAGGGCTATGGTGAAAAGGAAATATCTTCCGTTAAAAACGGGAAAGAGGCTTTCTGAGAAACTGCTCTGTGTTCTGCGAATTCGTCTCACACAGTTACAGCTTTCCCACCAAGAAGCCTTTCCCTAAGACAGTTGTTTTGGAATGTGCAATGTGTTATTTGGAAGTCCATGCAGGGCTATGGTGAAAAATGAAATATCTTCAGTTAAAAACTGGAAGGAAGCTTTCTGAGAAACTGCTTTGTGTTCTGTTAATTCATCTCACAGAGTTACAGCTTTCCCCTCAAGAAGCCTCTCCCTAAGACTGTTCTTGTGGAATTTTCAAAGTGATATTTGAAAGCCCTTAGAGGGCTATGGTGAAAAAGGAAATATCCTACATAAAACCTGAAAAGAAGCTTTCTGAGAAACTGCTTTGTGTTCTGTTAATTCATCTCACAGAGTTACAGCTTTCACCTAAAGAAGCCATTCAATAAGACTGTTCTTGTGGAATTTGCAAAGTGATATTTGGAAGCCCATAGAGGGCTATGGTGAAAAAGGAAATATCCTACAATAAAAACCGAAAAGAAGCTTTCTGAGAAACTGCATTGTGTTCTATTAATTCATCGCACGGAGTTGTAGCATTCCCCTCAAGAAGCCGATCACTAAGATTGTTCTTGTGGAATTTGCAAGGTGATATCTAGAAGCCCATAGAGGGCTTTGGTGAGAAAGGAAATATCTTCCGTTAAAAACTGGAAACAGACTTTCTGAGAAACTGCTTTGTGTTCTGTTAATTCATCTCACAGAGTTACAGCTTTCACCTAAAGAAGCCATTCCATAAGACTGTTCTTGTGGAATTTGCAAAGTGATATTTGGAAGCATATAGAGGGCTATGGTGAAAAAGGAAATATCCTACAATAAAAACCAAAAGAAGCTTTCTGAGAAACTGCATTGTGTTCTATTAATTCATCGCACGGAGTTGTAGCATTCCCCTCAAGAAGCCGATCACTAAGATTGTTCTTGTGGAATTTGCAAGGTGATATCTAGAAGCCCATAGAGGGCTTTGGTGAGAAAGGAAATATCTTCCGTTAAAAACTGGAAAGAGACTTTCTGAGAAACTGCTTTGTGTTCTGTTAATTCATCTCACAGAGTTACAGCTTTCCCCTCAAGAAGGCTTTCGGTAAGACTGTTCTTGTGGAATTTGCAAAGTGATATTTGGAAGCCCAAAGAGGTCTACCGTGAAAAGGAAAATATCTTCCGTTAAAAACTGGAAAAAAGCTTTCTGAGAAACTGCTTTGTGTTCTGTTAATTCATTTCACAGAGTTACAGCTTTCCCCTCCAAAAACCTTTCGATAAGACTGCTCTTGTGGAATTTTCAGAGTGATATTTGGAAGCCCTTAGAGGGCTATGGTGAAAAAGGAAATATCTTCAGTTAAAAACTCGAAGGAAGCTTTCTGAGAAACTGCTTTGTGTTCTGTTAATTCATCTCACATAGTTTCAGCTTTCCCCTCAAGAAGCCTTTCACTACGACTGTTCTTGTGCAATTTGCAAATTGATATTTGGGAGCCGAAAGAGGGCTACGGTGAAAAAGGAAATATCTTAAGTTAAAATCTGGAAAAAAGCTTTCTGAGAAACTGCTTTGTGTTCTGTTAATTTATCTCAAAGAGATACAGCTTTCCCCTCAAGAAACCTTTCGCTAAGACTGTTCTTGTGCTATTTTCAAGGTGATATTTGGAAGCCAGAAGAGGGCTATGGTGAAATAGAAAATATCTTCAGTTAAAATGTGGAAATAAGCTTTCTAAGAAACTGTTTGTGTTCTGTGAATTCATCTCACAAAGTTACAGATTTCCCCTCAAAAAGCCTTTCACTAAGACGGCTCTTGTGGAATTTTCAAAGTGATATTTGGAAGCCCATAGAAGGCTATGGTGAAAACGGAAATATCCTAAGATAAAAACTGAAAAGAAGCTTTCTGAGAAACTGCTTTGTGTTCTGTTAATTCACCTCACAGAGTTACATCTTTCCCCTCAAGAAGCCTTTCTCTAAGACTGTTCTTGTGGAATTTGCATAGTGATATTTGGAAGGCGGTAGAGGGCTATGGTGAAAGAAGAAATATCTTCTGTTAAAAACTGCAAAGAAGCTTTCTGAGAAACTGCTTTGTGTTCTGTTAATTTATCTTATAGAGATAAACTTTCCCCTCAAGAAGCCTTTCTGTAAGGCTCTTCTTGTGTAATTTGCAAAGTGATATTTGGAAGCCCATAGAGGGCTATGGTGAAAAAGGAAATATCTTCAGTTGCAAACTGGAAAGAAGATTTCTGAAAAACTGCTTTGTGATCTGTTAATTCATCTCACAGTGTTACAGCTTTCCCTCAAGACGCCTTTCGCGAAGACTGTTCTTGTGGAATTTGCAAACTGATAATTGGACGACCATAGAGGGCTATGGTGACAAAGAAATTATCCTCAGTTAAAAACTGGAAAGAAGCTTTCTGAGAAACTGCTTTGAGTTCTGTTAATTCACATCACGGAGATACAGCTTTCCCCTCAAGAAGCCTTTCGCTAAGACACTTCTTGTGGAATTTGCAAAGTGATATTTGGAAGCCATTAGAGGGCTATAGTGAAAAAGGAAATATCCTCAGTTAAAAAGTTGAAAGGAGATTTCTGAGAAACTGCTTTGTGTTTTGTTAATTCATCTCATAGAGTTACTGCTTTCCGCTCAAGAAGCCTTTCGCTAAGACTGTTCCTCTGGAATATGCAAAGTGTTATTTTGGAGCCCATAGGGGGCTACGGTGAAAAGGAAATATCTTCAGTTTAAAACTGGAAAGAAGATTTTTGAGAATCTGCTTTGTGTTCTTTAAATTCATCTCACAGAGTAACAGCTTTCCCCTCTAGAAGCCTTTCGTTAAGACAGTTCTTGTGGAATTTGCAATGTGATATATGGAAGCCCATAGAAGGCTATGGTGAAAAAGGAAATATCTTCCGTTAAAACTCTGAAGAAGCATTCTGTGAAACTGCCGTGTGTTCTGTTAATACATCTCACCGAGATACAGCTTTCCCCTCAAGAAGCCTTTCGCAAAGACTGTTCTTGTGTGATTTTCTAAGTGATATTTGGAAACCCATAGAGGCTTAAGGGGAAAAAGGAAATCTCTTCGGTTGAAAACTGCAAAGAAGCTTTCTGAGAAACAGCTCTGTGTTCTGTTAATTCATTTCAGAGAGTTACAGCCTTCCGCTCCAGAAGCCTTTCGATAAGACTGCTCTTTTGGAATTTGCAAAGTGATATTTGGAAGCCTTTAGAGGGCTATGGTGAAAAAGGAAATATCTTCCGTTAAAAACTGGAAAGAAGCATTCTGAGATACTGCCGTGTGTTCTGTTAATAAGTCTAACCGAGTTACAGCATTCCCCTCAAGAAGTCTTTCGTTAAGACTGTTCTTGTGTGATTTGCAATGTGATATTTGGAAGCCCATAGAGGGCTACGGTGAAAAAGGAAATATCTTCAGTTAAAAACTGGAAAGAAGCTTTCTGAGAAACTGCTTTGTGTTCTGTTAATTCATCTCACAGAGTTAAAACTTTCCCCTCCAGAAGCCTTTCGCTAAGACTGTTCTTGTGGAATTTGCAAAATGATGTTTGGAAGCCCAAAGAGAGCTATGGTGAAAAAGAAAATATCCTAAGATAAAAACTGAAAAGAAGCTTTCTGAGGAACTGCTTTCTGTTCTCTTATTTCGTATCCCAGAGTTACAAATTTTCCCTCAAGAAGCCATTCGCTAAGACGGCTCTTGTGGAATTTTCAAAGTGATATTTGGAGCCCATAGAGGGCCATGATGAAAAAGGAAATATCTTCAGTTAAAAACTGGAAAGAAACTTTCTGAGAAACTGCTTTGTGTTCTGTTAATTCACCTCACAGAGTTACATCTTTCCCCTCAAGAAGCCTTTCTCTAAGACTGTTCTTGTGGAATTTGCATAGTGATATTTGGAAGGCGATAGAGGGCTATGGTGAAAGAAGAAATATCTTCTGTTAGAAACTAGAAAGACGCTTTCTGAGAAACTGCTTTGTGTTCTGTTAATTTATCTTATAGAGTTAAACTTTCCCCTCAAGAAGCCTTTCTGTAAGGCTCTTCTTGTGTAATTTGCAAAGTGATATTTGGAAGCCCATAGAGGGCTATGGTGAAAAAGGAAATATCTTCAGTTACAAACTGGAAAGAAGATTTCTGAAAAACTGCTTTGTGATCTGTTAATTCATCTCACAGTGTTACAGCTTTCCCTCAAGACGCCTTTCGCGAAGACTGTTCTTGTGGAATTTGCAAACTGATAATTGGACGACCATAGAGGGCTACGGTGACAAAGAAAATATCCTCAGTTAAAAACTGGAAAGAAGCTTTCTGAGAAACTGCTTTGAGTTCTGTTAATTCACATCACGGAGATACAGCTTTCCCCTCAAGAAGCCTTTCGCTAAGACACTTCTTGTGGAATTTGCAAAGTGATATTTGGAAGCCATTAGAGGGCTATAGTGAAAAAGGAAATATCCTCAGTTAAAAAGTTGAAAGGAGATTTCTGAGAAACTGCTTTGTGTTTTGTTAATTCATCTCATAGAGTTACTGCTTTCCGCTCAAGAAGCCTTTCGCTAAGACTGTTCCTCTGGAATATGCAAAGTGTTATTTTGGAGCCCATAGGGGGCTACGGTGAAAAGGAAATATCTTCAGTTTAAAACTGGAAAGAAGATTTTTGAGAATCTGCTTTGTGTTCTTTAAATTCATCTCACAGAGTAACAGCTTTCCCCTCTAGAAGCCTTTCGTTAAGACAGTTCTTGTGGAATTTGCAATGTGATATATGGAAGCCCATAGAAGGCTATGGTGAAAAAGGAAATATCTTCCGTTAAAACTCTGAAGAAGCATTCTGTGAAACTGCCGTGTGTTCTGTTAATACATCTCACCGAGATACAGCTTTCCCCTCAAGAAGCCTTTCGCAAAGACTGTTCTTGTGTGATTTTCTAAGTGATATTTGGAAACCCATAGAGGCTTAAGGGGAAAAAGGAAATCTCTTCGGTTGAAAACTGCAAAGAAGCTTTCTGAGAAACAGCTCTGTGTTCTGTTAATTCATTTCAGAGAGTTACAGCCTTCCGCTCCAGAAGCCTTTCGATAAGACTGCTCTTTTGGAATTTGCAAAGTGATATTTGGAAGCCCTTAGAGGGCTATGGTGAAAAAGGAAATATCTTCCGTTAAAAACTGGAAAGAAGCATTCTGAGATACTGCCGTGTGTTCTGTTAATAAGTCTAACCGAGTTACAGCATTCCCCTCAAGAAGTCTTTCGTTAAGACTGTTCTTGTGTGATTTGCAATGTGATATTTGGAAGCCCATAGAGGGCTACGGTGAAAAAGGAAATATCTTCAGTTAAAAACTGGAAAGAAGCTTTCTGAGAAACTGCTTTGTGTTCTGTTAATTCATCTCACAGAGTTAAAACTTTCCCCTCCAGAAGCCTTTCGCTAAGACTGTTCTTGTGGAATTTGCAAAATGATGTTTGGAAGCCCAAAGAGAGCTATGGTGAAAAAGAAAATATCCTAAGATAAAAACTGAAAAGAAGCTTTCTGAGGAACTGCTTTGTGTTCTCTTATTTCGTATCCCAGAGTTACAAATTTTCCCTCAAGAAGCCATTCTCTAAGACTGTTCTTGTGCAATTTGCAAAGTGATATTTGGAGCCCATAGAGGGCCATGATGAAAAAGGAAATATCTTCAGTTAAAAACTGGAAAGAAACTTTCTGAGAAACTGCTTTGTGTTCTGGTAATTCATCTCACAGGGTTACAGTTTTCTTCTCAAGAAGCTTTTCGGTAATTCTGTTATGTGGAATTTGCAAAGTGATATTTGGAAGCCCATAGTGGGCTACGGAGAAAAAGGAAATATCTTCCGTTAAAAACTGGGAAGAAGATTTCTAAGACACTGCTTTGTGTTCTGTTAATTTATCTAACAGACTTACAGCATTCCCCTACAGAAGTCATTCGCTAAGTTTGTTTTTGTGGAATTTGCAAAGTGATATTTGGAAGCCCCTAGAGGGCTTCGGTGAAAAAGGAAATATCTTCAGTTAAAAACTGGAAAGAAGATTTCTGAGAAACTGCTTTGTGTTCTGATAATTCATCTCACAGAATTACAGCTTTCCCTTCAAGAAGCCTTTCGATAAGACTGGTCTTGTGGGATTTGCAAAGTGATATTTGGAAGCCCAAAGAGGACTATGGTGAAAAAGGAAATTTCTTCAGTTAAAAACTGGAAAGAACTTTCTCAGAAACTGCTTTGTGTTCTGTTAATTTAACTCACTGAGTTACAGCTTTCCCCTCCAGAAGCCTTTCCCTAAGACTGTTCTTCTGGAATTTGCAAAGTGATATTGGTAAGCCCTTAGAGGGCTATGGTGAAAAAGGAAATATCCTCCGTTAAAAACGGGAAAGAAGCTTTCTGAGACACTGCTTTGTTTTCTGTTAATTCATCTGACAGAGTTACAGCTTTCCCTTCAAGAATCCTTTTGCTAAGGCTGTTCTTGTGGAATTTACAAAATGATATTTGTAAGCCCTTAGAGGGCTATGTTGGAAAAGGAAATATCTTCCGTTAAAAACGTGAAAGAAGCTTTCTGAGAAACTGCTTTGTTTTCTGTTAATTCATCTAACAGTGTTACAGATTTCCCTTCACGAACCTTTCACTAAGGCTGTTCTTGGGGTATTTACAAAGTGATATTTGGAGCCCATAGAGGGCTATGGTGAAAAAGGAAATATCTTCAGTTAAAAACTAGAAAGAAGCAGTCTGAGAAACTGCTTTGTTCTGTGTTAATTCATCTCACAGAGTTACAGCATTCCCCTGAAGAAGCCTTTTGCTAAGCCTGTTCTTTTGGAATTGGCAAGGTGATATTTGGAAGCCCATAGAGGGCTATGGTGAAAAAGGAAATATCTTCCGTTAAAAACTGGAAAGAAATTTTCTGAGAAACTGCTTTGTGTTCTGTTAATTCATCTCTCTGAGTTACTGCTTTCCCCTCAAGAAGCGTTTCGCTAAGACTCTTCTTGTGAAATTTGCAAAGTGATATTTGGAAGCCCATAGAGGGCTACGGTGAAAAAGGAAATATCCCAAGTTAAAAACTGGAAAGAAGCTGTCTGAGAAACTGCTTTGTGTTCTGTTAATTCATGTCACAGAGTTACAGATTTCCCTTCAAGAAGCCTTTCGCTAAGGCTGTTCTTGGGGAACTGGCAAAGTGATATTTGGAAGCCCATAGAGGGCTATGGAGAGAATGGAAATATCTTCAGTTAAAAACTGGAAAGAAGCTTTCTGAGAGACTGCTTTGTGTTCTGTTAATTCATCTCACAGAGTTACAGCATTCCCCTCAAGAAGCTTTTCGCTAAGACTGTTCTTGTGGAATTTGCAAAGGGATATTTCGAAACCCATAGAGGGCTATTTTGAAAAAGGCAATATCTTCCTTTAATAACTGGAAAGAAGCTTTCTGAGAAACTGCTTTGTGTTCGGTTAATTCAACTCACAGAGTTACAGCTTTTCCTTCATGAGGCCTTTCGCTAAGGCTGTTCTTGTGGAATTTGCAAAGTGATATTTGGAAGACCATAGGGGGCTCTATGGAAAAAGGAATTATCTTCAGTTAAAAACTGGAAAGAAGCTGTCTGAGAAACTGCTTTGTGTTCTGTTAATTCATCTCACAGAGTTACAGCTTTCCCTTCAACAATCCTTTTGCTAAGTCTGTTCTTGTGGAATTTGCAAAGTGATATTTGGAAGCCATTGGCGGCTACGGAGAAAAAGGAAATATCTTCAGTTAAAAACTCGAAGGAAGCTTTCTGAGAAACTGCTTTCTGTTCTGTTAATTCACCTCACAGTGTTACTGCTTTCCCTTCAAGAAGCCTTTCACTAAGGCTGTTATTATGGAATTTGCAAAGTGATATTTGTAAGTCCTTAGAGGGCGATGATGAAAAAGGAAATATCTTCCGTTAAAAACCGGAAAGAAGCTTTCTAGAAATTGCTTTGTGTTCTCTTAATTCATCTCACTGAATTACAGCATTCCCCTCAAGAAGCCTTTCGCTAAGACTCTTCTTGTGGAATTTGCAAAGTGATATTCAGAAGCCCATAGAGGGCTATGGTGAAAAAGAAAATATCTTCCGTTAAAAACAGGAAAGATTTTTTCTGAGTTACAGCTTTCCCTTCAAGAAGCCTTTTGCTAAGGCTGTTCTGGTGGAATTTGCAAAGTGATAATTGGAAGCCCATAGAGGGCTATGGTGAAAAAGGAAATATCTTCCGTTAAAAACTGGAAAGAAGCTTTCTGAGAAACTGCTTTTTGTTCTCTTAATTCATCTCACAGATTTACAGCTATCCCCTCAAGAAGCCTTTCGCTAAGACTGTTCTTGTGGAATTTGCAAAGAGATATTTGGAAGCCCATAGAGGGCTACGGTGAAAAAGGAAATATCTTCCGTTAAAAACGGGAAAGAAGCTTTCTGAGAAACTACTTTGTGTTCTGTTAATTCATGTCGCCGAGTTACAGCTTTCCCCTCAACAAGCCTTTTGCTAAGACTGTTTTTGTGGAATTGGCAAAGTGATATTTCAAAGCCCTTAGATGGCTATGGTGTAAAAGGAAATATCTTCCGTTAAAAATTGGAAAGAAACTTTCTGAGAAACTGTTTCGTGTTCTGTTAATTCATCTCACAGAGTTACTGCTTTCCCCTCATGAAGCCTTTCGCTAAGACTGTTCTTGTGGAATTTGCAAAGTGATATTTGGAAGCCCATAGAGGGCGATGGTGAAAATGGAATTATCTTCCGTTAAAAACTGGGAAGAAGCTTTCTGAGAAACTGCTTTGTGTTCTTTAATTCATCTCACAGAGTTACAGCTTTCCCCTCCAGAAGCCTTTCGATAAGACTGTTCTTGTGTAATTTGCAAAGTGATATTTGGAAGCCCATAGAGGGCTATGGTGAAAAAGGGAATATCTTCAGTTAAAAACTGGAAAGTAGCTTTCAGAGAAACAGCGTTGTTTTCCGTTAATTCATCAGACAGTGTTACAGCTCTCCCCTCAAGAAGCCTTTCGCTAAGACTGTTCTTCTGTAATTTGCAAAGTGATATTTGGAAGCCCATAGAGGGCTATGGTGAAAAGGAAATATCTTCCGTTAAAAACGGGAAAGAGGCTTTCTGAGAAACTGCTCTGTGTTCTGCGAATTCGTCTCACACAGTTACAGCTTTCCCACCAAGAAGCCTTTCCCTAAGACAGTTGTTTTGGAATGTGCAATGTGTTATTTGGAAGTCCATGCAGGGCTATGGTGAAAAATGAAATATCTTCAGTTAAAAACTGGAAGGAAGCTTTCTGAGAAACTGCTTTGTGTTCTGTTAATTCATCTCACAGAGTTACAGCTTTCCCCTCAAGAAGCCTCTCCCTAAGACTGTTCTTGTGGAATTTTCAAAGTGATATTTGAAAGCCCTTAGAGGGCTATGGTGAAAAAGGAAATATCCTACATAAAACCTGAAAAGAAGCTTTCTGAGAAACTGCTTTGTGTTCTGTTAATTCATCTCACAGAGTTACAGCTTTCACCTAAAGAAGCCATTCAATAAGACTGTTCTTGTGGAATTTGCAAAGTGATATTTGGAAGCCCATAGAGGGCTATGGTGAAAAAGGAAATATCCTACAATAAAAACCGAAAAGAAGCTTTCTGAGAAACTGCATTGTGTTCTATTAATTCATCGCACGGAGTTGTAGCATTCCCCTCAAGAAGCCGATCACTAAGATTGTTCTTGTGGAATTTGCAAGGTGATATCTAGAAGCCCATAGAGGGCTTTGGTGAGAAAGGAAATATCTTCCGTTAACAACTGGAAAGAGACTTTCTGAGAAACTGCTTTGTGTTCTGTTAATTCATCTCACAGAGTTACAGCTTTCACCTAAAGAAGCCATTCCATAAGACTGTTCTTGTGGAATTTGCAAAGTGATATTTGGAAGCATATAGAGGGCTATGGTGAAAAAGGAAATATCCTACAATAAAAACCAAAAGAAGCTTTCTGAGAAACTGCATTGTGTTCTATTAATTCATCGCACGGAGTTGTAGCATTCCCCTCAAGAAGCCGATCACTAAGATTGTTCTTGTGGAATTTGCAAGGTGATATCTAGAAGCCCATAGAGGGCTTTGGTGAGAAAGGAAATATCTTCCGTTAAAAACTGGAAAGAGACTTTCTGAGAAACTGCTTTGTGTTCTGTTAATTCATCTCACAGAGTTACAGCTTTCCCCTCAAGAAGGCTTTCGGTAAGACTGTTCTTGTGGAATTTGCAAAGTGATATTTGGAAGCCCAAAGAGGTCTACCGTGAAAAGGAAAATATCTTCCGTTAAAAACTGGAAAAAAGCTTTCTGAGAAACTGCTTTGTGTTCTGTTAATTCATTTCACAGAGTTACAGCTTTCCCCTCCAAAAACCTTTCGATAAGACTGCTCTTGTGGAATTTTCAGAGTGATATTTGGAAGCCCTTAGAGGGCTATGGTGAAAAAGGAAATATCTTCAGTTAAAAACTCGAAGGAAGCTTTCTGAGAAACTGCTTTGTGTTCTGTTAATTCATCTCACATAGTTACAGCTTTCCCCTCAAGAAGCCTTTCACTACGACTGTTCTTGTGCAATTTGCAAATTGATATTTGGGAGCCGAAAGAGGGCTACGGTGAAAAAGGAAATATCTTAAGTTAAAATCTGGAAAAAAGCTTTCTGAGAAACTGCTTTGTGTTCTGTTAATTTATCTCAAAGAGATACAGCTTTCCCCTCAAGAAACCTTTCGCTAAGACTGTTCTTGTGCTATTTTCAAGGTGATATTTGGAAGCCAGAAGAGGGCTATGGTGAAATAGAAAATATCTTCAGTTAAAATGTGGAAATAAGCTTTCTAAGAAACTGTTTGTGTTCTGTGAATTCATCTCACAAAGTTACAGATTTCCCCTCAAAAAGCCTTTCACTAAGACGGCTCTTGTGGAATTTTCAAAGTGATATTTGGAAGCCCATAGAAGGCTATGGTGAAAACGGAAATATCCTAAGATAAAAACTGAAAAGAAGCTTTCTGAGAAACTGCTTTGTGTTCTGTTAATTCACCTCACAGAGTTACATCTTTCCCCTCAAGAAGCCTTTCTCTAAGACTGTTCTTGTGGAATTTGCATAGTGATATTTGAAGGCGGTAGAGGGCTATGGTGAAAGAAGAAATATCTTCTGTTAAAAACTGGAAAGAAGCTTTCTGAGAAACTGCTTTGTGTTCTGTTAATTTATCTTATAGAGATAAACTTTCCCCTCAAGAAGCCTTTCTGTAAGGCTCTTCTTGTGTAATTTGCAAAGTGATATTTGGAAGCCCATAGAGGGCTATGGTGAAAAAGGAAATATCTTCAGTTACAAACTGGAAAGAAGATTTCTGAAAAACTGCTTTGTGATCTGTTAATTCATCTCACAGTGTTACAGCTTTCCCTCAAGACGCCTTTCGCGAAGACTGTTCTTGTGGAATTTGCAAACTGATAATTGGACGACCATAGAGGGCTATGGTGACAAAGAAAATATCCTCAGTTAAAAACTGGAAAGAAGCTTTCTGAGAAACTGCTTTGAGTTCTGTTAATTCACATCACGGAGATACAGCTTTCCCCTCAAGAAGCCTTTCGCTAAGACACTTCTTGTGGAATTTGCAAAGTGATATTTGGAAGCCATTAGAGGGCTATAGTGAAAAAGGAAATATCCTCAGTTAAAAAGTTGAAAGGAGATTTCTGAGAAACTGCTTTGTGTTTTGTTAATTCATCTCATAGAGTTACTGCTTTCCGCTCAAGAAGCCTTTCGCTAAGACTGTTCCTCTGGAATATGCAAAGTGTTATTTTGGAGCCCATAGGGGGCTACGGTGAAAAGGAAATATCTTCAGTTTAAAACTGGAAAGAAGATTTTTGAGAATCTGCTTTGTGTTCTTTAAATTCATCTCACAGAGTAACAGCTTTCCCCTCTAGAAGCCTTTCGTTAAGACAGTTCTTGTGGAATTTGCAATGTGATATATGGAAGCCCATAGAAGGCTATGGTGAAAAAGGAAATATCTTCCGTTAAAACTCTGAAGAAGCATTCTGTGAAACTGCCGTGTGTTCTGTTAATACATCTCACCGAGATACAGCTTTCCCCTCAAGAAGCCTTTCGCAAAGACTGTTCTTGTGTGATTTTCTAAGTGATATTTGGAAACCCATAGAGGCTTAAGGGGAAAAAGGAAATCTCTTCGGTTGAAAACTGCAAAGAAGCTTTCTGAGAAACAGCTCTGTGTTCTGTTAATTCATTTCAGAGAGTTACAGCCTTCCGCTCCAGAAGCCTTTCGATAAGACTGCTCTTTTGGAATTTGCAAAGTGATATTTGGAAGCCCTTAGAGGGCTATGGTGAAAAAGGAAATATCTTCCGTTAAAAACTGGAAAGAAGCATTCTGAGATACTGCCGTGTGTTCTGTTAATTCATGTCACAGAGTTACAGATTTCCCTTCAAGAAGCCTTTCGCTAAGGCTGTTCTTGGGGAACTGGCAAAGTGATATTTGGAAGCCCATAGAGGGCTATGGAGAGAATGGAAATATCTTCAGTTAAAAACTGGAAAGAAGCTTTCTGAGAGACTGCTTTGTGTTCTGTTAATTCATCTCACAGAGTTACAGCATTCCCCTCAAGAAGCTTTTCGCTAAGGCTGTTCTTGTGGAATTTGCAAAGGGATATTTCGAAACCCATAGAGGGCTATTTTGAAAAAGGCAATATCTTCCTTTAATAACTGGAAAGAAGCTTTCTGAGAAACTGCTTTGTGTTCGGTTAATTCAACTCACAGAGTTACAGCTTTTCCTTCATGAGGCCTTTCGCTAAGGCTGTTCTTGTGGAATTTGCAAAGTGATATTTGGAAGACCATAGGGGGCTCTATGGAAAAAGGAATTATCTTCAGTTAAAAACTGGAAAGAAGCTGTCTGAGAAACTGCTTTGTGTTCTGTTAATTCATCTCACAGAGTTACAGCTTTCCCTTCAACAATCCTTTTGCTAAGTCTGTTCTTGTGGAATTTGCAAAGTGATATTTGGAAGCCATTGGCGGCTACGGAGAAAAAGGAAATATCTTCAGTTAAAAACTCGAAGGAAGCTTTCTGAGAAACTGCTTTCTGTTCTGTTAATTCACCTCACAGTGTTACTGCTTTCCCTTCAAGAAGCCTTTCACTAAGGCTGTTATTATGGAATTTGCAAAGTGATATTTGTAAGTCCTTAGAGGGCGATGATGAAAAAGGAAATATCTTCCGTTAAAAACCGGAAAGAAGCTTTCTAGAAATTGCTTTGTGTTCTCTTAATTCATCTCACTGAATTACAGCATTCCCCTCAAGAAGCCTTTCGCTAAGACTCTTCTTGTGGAATTTGCAAAGTGATATTCAGAAGCCCATAGAGGGCTATGGTGAAAAAGAAAATATCTTCCGTTAAAAACAGGAAAGATTTTTTCTGAGTTACAGCTTTCCCTTCAAGAAGCCTTTTGCTAAGGCTGTTCTTGTGGAATTTGCAAAGTGATAATTGGAAGCCCATAGAGGGCTATGGTGAAAAAGGAAATATCTTCCGTTAAAAACTGGAAAGAAGCTTTCTGAGAAACTGCTTTTTGTTCTCTTAATTCATCTCACAGATTTACAGCTATCCCCTCAAGAAGCCTTTCGCTAAGACTGTTCTTGTGGAATTTGCAAAGAGATATTTGGAAGCCCATAGAGGGCTACGGTGAAAAAGGAAATATCTTCCGTTAAAAACGGGAAAGAAGCTTTCTGAGAAACTACTTTGTGTTCTGTTAATTCATGTCGCCGAGTTACAGCTTTCCCCTCAACAAGCCTTTTGCTAAGACTGTTTTTGTGGAATTGGCAAAGTGATATTTCAAAGCCCTTAGATGGCTATGGTGTAAAAGGAAATATCTTCCGTTAAAAATTGGAAAGAAACTTTCTGAGAAACTGTTTCGTGTTCTGTTAATTCATCTCACAGAGTTACTGCTTTCCCCTCATGAAGCCTTTCGCTAAGACTGTTCTTGTGGAATTTGCAAAGTGATATTTGGAAGCCCATAGAGGGCGATGGTGAAAATGGAATTATCTTCCGTTAAAAACTGGGAAGAAGCTTTCTGAGAAACTGCTTTGTGTTCTTTAATTCATCTCACAGAGTTACAGCTTTCCCCTCCAGAAGCCTTTCGATAAGACTGTTCTTGTGTAATTTGCAAAGTGATATTTGGAAGCCCATAGAGGGCTATGGTGAAAAAGGGAATATCTTCAGTTAAAAACTGGAAAGTAGCTTTCAGAGAAACAGCGTTGTTTTCCGTTAATTCATCAGACAGTGTTACAGCTCTCCCCTCAAGAAGCCTTTCGCTAAGACTGTTCTTCTGTAATTTGCAAAGTGATATTTGGAAGCCCATAGAGGGCTATGGTGAAAAGGAAATATCTTCCGTTAAAAACGGGAAAGAGGCTTTCTGAGAAACTGCTCTGTGTTCTGCGAATTCGTCTCACACAGTTACAGCTTTCCCACCAAGAAGCCTTTCCCTAAGACAGTTGTTTTGGAATGTGCAATGTGTTATTTGGAAGTCCATGCAGGGCTATGGTGAAAAATGAAATATCTTCAGTTAAAAACTGGAAGGAAGCTTTCTGAGAAACTGCTTTGTGTTCTGTTAATTCATCTCACAGAGTTACAGCTTTCCCCTCAAGAAGCCTCTCCCTAAGACTGTTCTTGTGGAATTTTCAAAGTGATATTTGAAAGCCCTTAGAGGGCTATGGTGAAAAAGGAAATATCCTACATAAAACCTGAAAAGAAGCTTTCTGAGAAACTGCTTTGTGTTCTGTTAATTCATCTCACAGAGTTACAGCTTTCACCTAAAAGAAGCCATTCAATAAGACTGTTCTTGTGGAATTTGCAAAGTGATATTTGGAAGCCCATAGAGGGCTATGGTGAAAAAGGAAATATCCTACAATAAAAACCGAAAAGAAGCTTTCTGAGAAACTGCATTGTGTTCTATTAATTCATCGCACGGAGTTGTAGCATTCCCCTCAAGAAGCCGATCACTAAGATTGTTCTTGTGGAATTTGCAAGGTGATATCTAGAAGCCCATAGAGGGCTTTGGTGAGAAAGGAAATATCTTCCGTTAAAAACTGGAAACAGACTTTCTGAGAAACTGCTTTGTGTTCTGTTAATTCATCTCACAGAGTTACAGCTTTCACCTAAAGAAGCCATTCCATAAGACTGTTCTTGTGGAATTTGCAAAGTGATATTTGGAAGCATACAGAGGGCTATGGTGAAAAAGGAAATATCCTACAATAAAAACCAAAAGAAGCTTTCTGAGAAACTGCATTGTGTTCTATTAATTCATCGCACGGAGTTGTAGCATTCCCCTCAAGAAGCCGATCACTAAGATTGTTCTTGTGGAATTTGCAAGGTGATATCTAGAAGCCCATAGAGGGCTTTGGTGAGAAAGGAAATATCTTCCGTTAAAAACTGGAAAGAGACTTTCTGAGAAACTGCTTTGTGTTCTGTTAATTCATCTCACAGAGTTACAGCTTTCCCCTCAAGAAGGCTTTCGGTAAGACTGTTCTTGTGGAATTTGCAAAGTGATATTTGGAAGCCCAAAGAGGTCTACCGTGAAAAGGAAAATATCTTCCGTTAAAAACTGGAAAAAAGCTTTCTGAGAAACTGCTTTGTGTTCTGTTAATTCATTTCACAGAGTTACAGCTTTCCCCTCCAAAAGCCTTTCGATAAGACTGCTCTTGTGGAATTTTCAGAGTGATATTTGGAAGCCCTTAGAGGGCTATGGTGAAAAAGGAAATATCTTCAGTTAAAAACTCGAAGGAAGCTTTCTGAGAAACTGCTTTGTGTTCTGTTAATTCATCTCACATCGTTACAGCTTTCCCCTCAAGAAGCCTTTCACTACGACTGTTCTTGTGCAATTTGCAAATTGATATTTGGGAGCCGAAAGAGGGCTACGGTGAAAAAGGAAATATCTTAAGTTAAAATCTGGAAAAAAGCTTTCTGAGAAACTGCTTTGTGTTCTGTTAATTTATCTCAAAGAGATACAGCTTTCCCCTCAAGAAACCTTTCGCTAAGACTGTTCTTGTGCTATTTTCAAGGTGATATTTGGAAGCCAGAAGAGGGCTATGGTGAAATAGAAAATATCTTCAGTTAAAATGTGGAAATAAGCTTTCTAAGAAACTGTTTGTGTTCTGTGAATTCATCTCACAAAGTTACAGATTTCCCCTCAAAAAGCCTTTCACTAAGACGGCTCTTGTGGAATTTTCAAAGTGATATTTGGAAGCCCATAGAAGGCTATGGTGAAAACGGAAATATCCTAAGATAAAAACTGAAAAGAAGCTTTCTGAGAAACTGCTTTGTGTTCTGTTAATTCACCTCACAGAGTTACATCTTTCCCCTCAAGAAGCCTTTCTCTAAGACTGTTCTTGTGGAATTTGCATAGTGATATTTGAAGGCGGTAGAGGGCTATGGTGAAAGAAGAAATATCTTCTGTTAAAAACTGGAAAGAAGCTTTCTGAGAAACTGCTTTGTGTTCTGTTAATTTATCTTATAGAGATAAACTTTCCCCTCAAGAAGCCTTTCTGTAAGGCTCTTCTTGTGTAATTTGCAAAGTGATATTTGGAAGCCCATAGAGGGCTATGGTGAAAAAGGAAATATCTTCAGTTACAAACTGGAAAGAAGATTTCTGAAAAACTGCTTTGTGATCTGTTAATTCATCTCACAGTGTTACAGCTTTCCCTCAAGACGCCTTTCGCGAAGACTGTTCTTGTGGAATTTGCAAACTGATAATTGGACGACCATAGAGGGCTATGGTGACAAAGAAATTATCCTCAGTTAAAAACTGGAAAGAAGCTTTCTGAGAAACTGCTTTGAGTTCTGTTAATTCACATCACGGAGATACAGCTTTCCCCTCAAGAAGCCTTTCGCTAAGACACTTCTTGTGGAATTTGCAAAGTGATATTTGGAAGCCATTAGAGGGCTATAGTGAAAAAGGAAATATCCTCAGTTAAAAAGTTGAAAGGAGATTTCTGAGAAACTGCTTTGTGTTTTGTTAATTCATCTCATAGAGTTACTGCTTTCCGCTCAAGAAGCCTTTCGCTAAGACTGTTCCTCTGGAATATGCAAAGTGTTATTTTGGAGCCCATAGGGGGCTACGGTGAAAAGGAAATATCTTCAGTTTAAAACTGGAAAGAAGATTTTTGAGAATCTGCTTTGTGTTCTTTAAATTCATCTCACAGAGTAACAGCTTTCCCCTCTAGAAGCCTTTCGTTAAGACAGTTCTTGTGGAATTTGCAATGTGATATATGGAAGCCCATAGAAGGCTATGGTGAAAAAGGAAATATCTTCCGTTAAAACTCTGAAGAAGCATTCTGTGAAACTGCCGTGTGTTCTGTTAACACATCTCACCGAGATACAGCTTTCCCCTCAAGAAGCCTTTCGCAAAGACTGTTCTTGTGTGATTTTTTAAGTGATATTTGGAAACCCATAGAGGCTTAAGGGGAAAAAGGAAATCTCTTCGGTTGAAAACTGCAAAGAAGCTTTCTGAGAAACAGCTCTGTGTTCTGTTAATTCATTTCAGAGAGTTACAGCCTTCCGCTCCAGAAGCCTTTCGATAAGACTGCTCTTTTGGAATTTGCAAAGTGATATTTGGAAGCCCTTAGAGGGCTATGGTGAAAAAGGAAATATCTTCCGTTAAAAACTGGAAAGAAGCATTCTGAGATACTGCCGTGTGTTCTGTTAATAAGTCTAACCGAGTTACAGCATTCCCCTCAAGAAGTCTTTCGTTAAGACTGTTCTTGTGTGATTTGCAATGTGATATTTGGAAGCCCATAGAGGGCTACGGTGAAAAAGGAAATATCTTCAGTTAAAAACTGGAAAGAAGCTTTCTGAGAAACTGCTTTGTGTTCTGTTAATTCATCTCACAGAGTTAAAACTTTCCCCTCCAGAAGCCTTTCGCTAAGACTGTTCTTGTGGAATTTGCAAAATGATGTTTGGAAGCCCAAAGAGAGCTATGGTGAAAAAGAAAATATCCTAAGATAAAAACTGAAAAGAAGCTTTCTGAGGAACTGCTTTGTGTTCTCTTATTTCGTATCCCAGAGTTACAAATTTTCCCTCAAGAAGCCATTCGCTAAGACTGTTCTTGTGCAATTTGCAAAGTGATATTTGGAGCCCATAGAGGGCCATGATGAAAAAGGAAATATCTTCAGTTAAAAACTGGAAAGAAACTTTCTGAGAAACTGCTTTGTGTTCTGTTAATTCACCTCACAGAGTTACATCTTTCCCCTCAAGAAGCCTTTCTCTAAGACTGTTCTTGTGGAATTTGCATAGTGATATTTGGAAGGCGATAGAGGGCTATGGTGAAAGAAGAAATATCTTCTGTTAGAAACTAGAAAGAAGCTTTCTGAGAAACTGCTTTGTGTTCTGTTAATTTATCTTATAGAGTTAAACTTTCCCCTCAAGAAGCCTTTCTGTAAGGCTCTTCTTGTGTAATTTGCAAAGTGATATTTGGAAGCCCATAGAGGGCTATGGTGAAAAAGGAAATATCTTCAGTTACAAACTGGAAAGAAGATTTCTGAAAAACTGCTTTGTGATCTGTTAATTCATCTCACAGTGTTACAGCTTTCCCTCAAGACGCCTTTCGCGAAGACTGTTCTTGTGGAATTTGCAAACTGATAATTGGACGACCATAGAGGGCTACGGTGACAAAGAAAATATCCTCAGTTAAAAACTGGAAAGAAGCTTACTGAGAAACTGCTTTGAGTTCTGTTAATTCACATCACGGAGATACAGCTTTCCCCTCAAGAAGCCTTTCGCTAAGACACTTCTTGTGGAATTTGCAAAGTGATATTTGGAAGCCATTAGAGGGCTATAGTGAAAAAGGAAATATCCTCAGTTAAAAAGTTGAAAGGAGATTTCTGAGAAACTGCTTTGTGTTTTGTTAATTCATCTCATAGAGTTACTGCTTTCCGCTCAAGAAGCCTTTCGCTAAGACTGTTCCTCTGGAATATGCAAAGTGTTATTTTGGAGCCCATAGGGGGCTACGGTGAAAAGGAAATATCTTCAGTTTAAAACTGGAAAGAAGATTTTTGAGAATCTGCTTTGTGTTCTTTAAATTCATCTCACAGAGTAACAGCTTTCCCCTCTAGAAGCCTTTCGTTAAGACAGTTCTTGTGGAATTTGCAATGTGATATATGGAAGCCCATAGAAGGCTATGGTGAAAAAGGAAATATCTTCCGTTAAAACTCTGAAGAAGCATTCTGTGAAACTGCCGTGTGTTCTGTTAATACATCTCACCGAGATACAGCTTTCCCCTCAAGAAGCCTTTCGCAAAGACTGTTCTTGTGTGATTTTCTAAGTGATATTTGGAAACCCATAGAGGCTTAAGGGGAAAAAGGAAATCTCTTCGGTTGAAAACTGCAAAGAAGCTTTCTGAGAAACAGCTCTGTGTTCTGTTAATTCATTTCAGAGAGTTACAGCCTTCCGCTCCAGAAGCCTTTCGATAAGACTGCTCTTTTGGAATTTGCAAAGTGATATTTGGAAGCCCTTAGAGGGCTATGGTGAAAAAGGAAATATCTTCCGTTAAAAACTGGAAAGAAGCATTCTGAGATACTGCCGTGTGTTCTGTTAATAAGTCTAACCGAGTTACAGCATTCCCCTCAAGAAGTCTTTCGTTAAGACTGTTCTTGTGCAATTTGCAAAGTGATATTTGGAGCCCATAGAGGGCCATGATGAAAAAGGAAATATCTTCAGTTAAAAACTGGAAAGAAACTTTCTGAGAAACTGCTTTGTGTTCTGTTAATTCATCTCACAGGGTTACAGTTTTCTTCTCAAGAACCTTTTCGGTAAGTCTGTTATGTGGAATTTGCAAAGTGATATTTGGAAGTCCATGCAGGGCTATGGTGAAAAATGAAATATCTTCAGTTAAAAACTGGAAGGAAGCTTTCTGAGAAACTGCTTTGTGTTCTGTTAATTCATCTCACAGAGTTACAGTTTCCCCTCAAGAAGCCTCTCCCTAAGATTGTTCTTGTGGAATATTCAAAGTGATATTTGAAAGCCCTTAGAGGGCTATGGTGAAAAAGGAAATATCCTACATAAAACCTGAAAAGTAGCTTTCTGAGAAACTGCTTTTTGTTCTCTTAATTCATCTCACAGAGTTACAGCTTTCACCTAAAGAAGCCATTCAATAAGACTGTTCTTGTGGAATTTGCAAAGTGATATTTGGAACCCCATAGAGGGCTATGGTGAAAAAGGAAATATCCTACAATAAAAACCGAAAAGAAGCTTTCTGAGAAACTGCATTGTGTTCTATTAATTCATCGCACGGGGTTGTAGCATTCCCCTCAAGAAGCCGATCACTAAGATTGTTCTTGTGGAATTTGCAAGGTGATATCTAGAAGCCCATAGAGGGCTTTGGTGAGAAAGGAAATATCTTCCGTTAAAAACTGGAAAGAGACTTTCTGAGAAACTGCTTTGTGTTCTGTTAATTCATCTCACAGAGTTACAGCTTTCCCCTCAAGAAGGCTTTCGGTAAGACTGTTCTTGTGGAATTTGCAAAATGATGTTTGGAAGCCCAAAGAGAGCTATGGTGAAAAAGAAAATATCCTAAGATAAAAACTGAAAAGAAGCTTTCTGAGGAACTGCTTTGTGTTCTCTTATTTCGTATCCCAGAATTACAAATTTTCCCTCAAGAAGCCATTCGCTAAGACTGTTCTTGTGCAATTTGCAAAGTGATATTTGGAGCCCATAGAGGGCCATGATGAAAAAGGAAATATCTTCAGTTA